>NC_050450.1:94901396-95201396 GCF_903995425.1 Onychomys torridus | reverse complement strand
GCTTTATGTTTAAAAATGAGTGACTGCCACAGGAATTCAGACAAGTGAGGCTCAGGGTAGGTAGGAAGTAGAATGGAAAAGCCCTAGGGAAGGTCAAAATAGAAAGAAACGCCTAGGACCATATGACCTCACCACTGAATTCTACCAATTATAAATCAGCACCAAACTCTCTTAGAATAGAGAAGAAATATGTCCCCACCCTCCTCCATTAAGTCAGTATTACCTTGAGACTAAAGCCAAAGCCAAGACATGAATACAGGCACACACACAGACACTAATAAATAATAAGTAGCGCGTGTGTGCGTGTGTGTGTGTGTGTGTGTGTGTGTGTGTGTGTGTGTGTGAACATGGAGGCCAATGGACAGTTTTCAGGAGGCTGTTGTCTCTCCTCTCTGTGAGCCAGGGTCTCTCTTGCTTCTCCACTGCACAGAGTAGTTCACATTACTGCTCTGGAGCTTCCAGATGATTGTCCTCTCTGCCGTCTTCCCACCTCCCCATAGGTTTGCTGGAATCACAAATGCTCACCACCATATCTGGCTGTTTATGTGGGTTCCAGGAATGGAACTTGGGTTCTCAGGCTTACATGGCAAGTGTTTACCTGCTGAGACATCACCCCAGCCTCTCCAGCACGTTTTCTTTCTCTTCTCAGGCACCAGTGTCTCCACAATCTTTCCTCATTCCGGTTCCTGGTCACCATTTTTTTTAGACAAAGTTCAGGTAGCTCAGGCTGGCCTCAGACTCAGTATGTAGCTGAGATGATCCCCCTGCCTCTGCCTGCCAAAAGCTGGGGTTGTAAGCCTGTGCTGCTGTCTCACAGCTCTAAAGTTTTTATGTACCAGTTGGTTCAATGTATCTTTTCTAGGATCCTAAACACTTCAAGTCTGAGAAGACAGGCCGGGGGCAGCTAAGAGAAGGCTGGCGGGATAGCCATCAACCCATCATGTGCTCCTACAAGCTGGTGACCGTCAAGTTCGAGGTGTGGGGCCTTCAGACCCGAGTGGAGCAGTTTGTGCACAAGGTGAGTGATCAGCCCAGTCCCTGGGATTCGGAAAAGGTCGCTGCATCGTTGCCAAGTTGAACTGGTAGCAGGTACCTGTGTCCAGAAAATGCTTTTCAGGTGAAGACTTATTTTCTGTATGGCTGTAATTTCCTCCCACTGCTCAGTGGAGCAGTTTTATATATGACCTCTTATTCTGTGACCTCCGAATCTATTGGATGAGTCTGTTTGGGAAGTGGGACTCACAGAACGTTCGGCTGGCTCTGGCAATCAGGCTAATCTACCTCTAGGTGGGGGCACTTGGCAAGAGCCCAGAGGCTTATCTCCAGGCACAGCTGCCAGGGATAACTGTCCCTTCGAAGAACTTGCATACGCAGGCATCAAGAATAGAAGAGGCCCCAAAAGGCAGAACAAGAGCTCCAAGTGGGCCCATGAGGGGCTACACCTCAGTGCTCCGCTCTGCCTTGTTCACTTAAAGCGTGATGAACACGCTTGGAGCGCAGATCGTTTTAATTAATTTATTTGTTATTTTATGTGCATCGGTGTTTTGCCATGGGTGTCAGGTCCCCTGAAACTGGAATTACAGACAGTTGTGAGCTGCCATGTGGGTGCTGGGAATTGAACCCGGGTCCTCTGGAAGAGCAGCCAGTGCTCCTAACCACTGAGCCATCTCTCCAGCTCCCTGGAGCAGAGACTTTTAATGCACTCACTTTGGAGAACAGATTAACTTCGGTGCAGGAACAGACTTGATGCTGGCACAAGTTTCCTCGGGGTCTCAAATACAACTCTTCTCCATGTGACTTTAAAATAATGGGACGTGAGATGCCGAGTAGTGCCTCTAACTGCTTTCATCCACGTGAGGAGAAATAAACAGGCAGTGAAATGGCTCAGTGGTAAAGGCCCTTGCTGCCAACCCTGGCAACCTGAGTTCAATCCCCAGGACCCACATGATGGAAGGCAAGAACCTATGTCCATAAGTTATCCTCTGACCTCCATACATGTGTTGAGCCTTGTGTAAGTGCATGTACATACAACAATGAATATATGTTATAAATGTTTAAACATCTGGACAGTGATAGCTCATGCCTTTAATCCCAGCACTCAGGAGGCAAAGGCAGGTGGATCTCTGATTTTGAGGCTAGCCTGGTCTACAGAGCAAGTTGCAAGACAGTCAGGGCTAGACAGAACGATTATTCCTTAAAAAAAAGACCAAATAAAGTAAAAATGAAATCTATTTTAAAACAAATAGGTAAGTGATTCCCAGTGTCACGGAGGTTGGGTGTGGCCCTGTTGACAGACTACTTGCCTGGTGCACCTACAGCTGTGTTACGGCCTCGGGTACTGATACACCAGTCTGTGGTGGTGCACAGTTGGAATCCCAGCACTCTGAAGGTGTGAAGCAGGGAGATCAGAAGTTCAAATTCATCCTCACTTGCATAGTGAAGATGTTTATAAGACCCTGTCCCTGCCCTCTGACACACACACACACACACAAAAACAAGAACAAAACACTTCAAGTTTTTTTTTTCTATATATTTTAGAAAAATTGGCTCTCTGTTTCTCTACTAATAACTAACAAAAAATAGCTTTCCAGAATTTCTTTCTTGACACTGTTGTTTTTCCTTCAGGCACTGGGTTTCTCTTACGTAGCTGAACCTGTCTGCAGACTGGGGTCACGACAGTAGCAAGGTGGAGATCTTCCTGTACTGCTGAGGCTGGCCTAAACCTCCTCCTGCCTCAGTCTCCCCAGTAGCTGTGATTTACAGGTGTGCATCTAGCATCTGGCTATAAAGTTTCATTCTTAAAGTTAGAACTGTGGAATCGATGGCCACCTCCCATACCCATCACCACCCAGGCTGGCAGTAAGAGCAGGCTCTGTGATGGATCTGAGGGCCTTGCGATTTTCTTACCTGAAAAGCATGTCGTTCTCTGCTGGGCTCCATACACATCCCCCCAGCCAGAATAGGGAATATGGTGAGGTGCAGAGTGTCAAGTTCAGGGACTGCCCTTGTCACGTCTCCATTGAAGTGATAAACATCCCAACAAAAGGAAACCTGGGCGAGAAAGGGTTTGTTTTTAGTTTAGCTTACAGTTCCCACTGCAGTCCATCATTGTGGGGAAGTCACAGCAGCATGAGCTTGAAGCAGCTAGTCACGTCACAGCCACAGTCAAGAGCTGAGAGACAAAAAAATGTTTGCATGGCTACTGCTCGGCTCACTTTCTCTACTCATACAGTTCAGAGCTTAAACCTAAGGAATGGTGCCACCCACGATAGGCAGGTCTCCCCCACAGCAATTAAAGCAGTTAATAAAAATCCCTCACGCTGGGCATGGTGGTGGACACCTTTAATTGCAGCACGTGGAAGGTAGAGACAGAAAGATCTCTATGAGTTTAAGCTCAGCCTTGTCTACACAGCACATTGCAGGCCAGGTAGGGCTACATAGTGAGACCCTGTCTCAATAAAAAGAAAAAGAAAAATCCTTCACAGGCATGCCCATAGGTCAACCTAATCTGGGTAATTCCTCATTAAGGCTCCCTTCCCAGGTTAGACTGTGTCGAGTTGACAATTTCAATTCACCATCACAGAGGACTCTTGTTTCTGTGTCCTGACCTTGGTTATTAAACAGGAAGACAATCCAGCCAAATTCCATGGCCTGCATCGTCCCCTCATGCGTACTTACATTCTCTCCCCGCCTGTCTTTTCCTCTCCCCGTCCCGTTCTCCCTTTGCTTTTGTTCTTTTTAAAAATTTTTAGATTTATGCCTATCAGTATTTTGCCTGCATGTAGATGTGTATGGACACCACAAGTATGCCTGGTGTCCACAAAGGTCAGGAGAGGGTGTCGGTATCCCCTGGGACTGGAGTAATAGGTGGTTGTCAGCGGCCGTATGGGTACTGGGGATCCAACTCAGCACCTAAGCAAGAGCAGCCAGTGCTCTTAACCACTGAGCCAAGTCTCATGCTCCTGTTTTTACTCTTTTGAAAGAGGGTCTCATACAGCCCAGCCTGGCCTCAAATGCACTGTGTAGCCAAGGCTAGCCTGGAGTGCCCAAGTGCTGGAATTACAGGTGTGCACCACCACACTCACCTCCTTTGCTCCCTCCTGTGGTGGAGTCGGTTTGTTTTGTTTTTCCCCCCAAAATCATCTCCTTGACCTGGAGAATCATTGTAGTGGTCATGCATCTTACTTTCTGTCTCAAAACATGTTTTAAATGCCCAGAGCTCTTTGCATTGATTTCCTTGATGAGGACTTGGGCTGGTTCTGAGAACTCATTTCTTTAAAATACCTGTGAGAGTGATGTTTGGGTCATATGTATTCCACTCCTGTGCCCAATTCCAAACTAAATGAAGTGTTATAACCCCCCACCCCCAACACACCTGCTTTGCTAATGAGGGAGTATTTACATGGACTGAAGTGGGGGAGGGTGTCTCTAAACACCTTTGTTTTTTAAGAACTTATTCACAGTAGGGGGGTGGTATTCAAAAGCCAGCCATTAACACATTATTGAAGCCTTGTTGCCAGCCACAGCTGTGTTGTGCTTAGTATGATAGGATGGATTTACGAGTGCCATTATGCTGTTCTTTTGATTTCCATGAATTTGACACAGTCAGCACTCAAGTGTGTATGGCTGCATGGTATGTCTTAGATGCTTTACATGGCTTCACTTCCAATCATAAAAGGACCTCACCAGATACCCAGAGGCCTAGAGGAATAAACACTTCATTAGAAACGCTTCCCTTGTTTCTGCAAATCCACCCAATTAAAACCCTTTGCTTATCGAAACACACTTCAGCCTTCCATGAGAGGTTTTTGACAGTCACTGGACTTGTTTGGCAAAAAGAAAAGAAGGAATGCTGGAGGCAGTCTGTGAGTTTCCAAGAAATGTAATAAGGAGTATTTATGGGCCGACGAGGTGCCTTGAGAAGTAAAGTACTTGCTGCCTGAGCAGGAGAACCTTCAGTTAGGATCCCCAGCACCAACATAAAAGCTAGATCTAGGCATGGTAATGCATGTGTATGTGGGAAACACTAGCACTGGGCAGGTGAGGCCAGGGGGACCCTTGGAGATTTATTATTCAGCCAATCTAGCCAATTGGTGGTTTCCAGGTCCAATGAGAGACCTTGTCTCAAAGAATGAGATGGAGCCTGGCAAGATGGTCCAGTGGTAAGGCACTTACTACCAAGCCTAGTGACATAAATTCAGTCCTCAAATCCACATGGGGGAAGGAGAGAAGTTGCTTCTGCAAGATGTCCTCTGACTGTCATACATGTGCTGTGACATCACACACACACACACACACACACACACACACACACACACACACACACACATTCTCTTCTTCAGCCTTCCATCCCAATTTCCCCATAAGAAACAATTGCAGGCTATATAGGTATCAGAACCTGAGTTCAGACTACACCTATTACTCCAGCTCTGGAGAACAGAGACAGATTCCAAGAGTCAGCCTATTCAAGCTTCAAGCTTCCAGTTTACTAGGAGACCCTGTTCAAGACAATAAGGCAAGGAGCAAAAGAGGAAGATACTTGGTGTCCTAGTCTGACCTCCCCATGGGCATGCACATCTGCCTACACACACTACATACATCATACACACAAACACATAGAAAAAGACAAACATACATACATACATACATACATACATACATACATACATAAATAAATAAATAACCTGTCTGAAGCAGGTGGTTCCCAGTTCGGAGGATCTTGGCAGCTGTCGGCGTCTTAATCCTTCTGTCCATATGTGCTGGCAGCCAAAGGCTGACATGCACAGACGAGGTGTTTGCTCTTTTCTTTTGGCTTGTGCTTATTATTATTGCCTGTGAGAGTGCCACCGCATGCTCTGGAGGTCACAGGACCGGAGTTGGTTCTCTCTTCAACCACAGGTAGGTTCCAGGGATGGAGCGTAGATCATCAGGAAACACAGCAAGCGCCTCTGCCCGCTGAGCTACCTCACGAGCCTGTGTTTGCTCTCGATGAGCCCTTTTCCATACTTAGCGTAAGTGAATGGCTCCATCTTCCATGTGAGTCAGGCTGAAGGTGTGTACACACTTCCAACAGCTTCTGGACACTCATTCAGCACTGACCGGAATGACTTCTCTAGGCTAATCACCCTGAGATTTAACTAGTACAGAGCCTACTTTTCCTTTCAAGGATGGTATATGTGTTGGTGGAAATGAACACTTTTCTGAGTAGCGAAGAACCACTGTCTTAGTGACTTTTCTATGGCTGGGAAGACACATTGTGGCCAAGGCATCTTACACAAGAATGTGTTCAATTGGAGGCTTGCTTACAGTCTCTGAGGGTTAGTCCACGATCTTCACGGCAAGGAGCATGACAGCAGATAGACAGGCATGGAACTAGAGCAATAGAGGATTGTTTACATCTTATCCACAAGTTGGAGGCAGAAAGAGAGCTAACTGGAATGACATAGGTCTTTGAAACCTCAAAGCCCACCCCCAGTGGGCTAAAAAGGCCACACCTCCTACCTCCTAATCCTTGCCAAACAGGTCTACCAACTGAGGACCAAGTGTTCAAACCTATGAGCCTATGGGAGTCATTATCACTCAAACCACCACAATCCCACTTAACATCCTCTTTTCTCTGATGGAATATCCCCACATCCCACCCAGCTGTTCTCTGGGATGCTCATAGGCCAGAGCAGGTATGTTGGGAGTGTCAATAAGATTTTACTTTGTTCCATTTGGAATTGAGCAATGATTGCATGTGACCAAAGCATCATCTTAGAGTATGTGAGACACAAGGTAAGTAAATAACCTGTAGGCTTGCTTAATTTTCATATAATAAAAAGAAAAAAATAGTGAGCTATTATTGAAAGAGATACAGGGCTGGAGAGATGGCTTAGTGGTTAAGAGCACTGGCTGTTCCTACAAAGGACCAGGATTTAGTTCCCAGAATCCACATGATGGCCTAGAACTATTTATAACTCCAGTTCCAAGATTTATGACACCCTCTTTTGACTTCCTCAGACACTACATGCATGTGATACACTTAAATGCATGCAGGCAAGACACTCATACATAAAAATAAATAAATAGATCTTTAAGAAAGAAATTATCTCAGCAGTGGTGGTGCAAACCTTTAATCCCAGCACTCAGGAGGCAGAGGCAAGTGGGTCTCTGTAAGTTAGAGGCCAACTGGTCTACAAAGTGAGGTCCAGGACAGCCAGAGCTATTACACAGAGAAACTCTGTCTCAAAAACCCATAAACAGCCAGGCGGTGGTGGCGCACGCCTTTAATCCCAGCACTTGGGAGGCAGAGCCAGGCGGATCTCTGTGAGTTCGAGGCCAGCCTGGGCTACCAAGTGAGTTCCAGGAAAGGCACAAAGCTACACAGAGAAACCCTGTCTGGGGGGGGGGGGGGCATAAACAAGAAAGAAAGTGGGGGAGGAGGGAGTAAGAAACCTGAACTAAAATATTTTGTATTACTTTACTTTATCGTTATTTGGAACCAATCTGTCTAAGTATGGAAGAGGGGGCTTCTTGCCCATCTATGCTCTTATGAAGACCAGAGAGTGACATCTATCTGACCATGTCTTCAACTCTCTCCTCTCTCTTTCTGTCTTTATCTCACCAGCTTTTTAAATTTTCTCTTTAGTATTTTACTACATTTTGTTTATTTTTTAGTGGAGGAGGACATTTGAGTGCCATGGTACATAAGAAGGTCAGAGGGCAACTTTCAGGAATCTGTTCTCTCCCACCACCATCTAGACCAACTGAGACCCGGGGATTGACCTCAGAAAGGCAGGCTTGGCAGGAGGCACCTTTACCCTCTGACCTGTCTCACTGACCCCAGCTTATGTTTTGAGACAGGCTCTCTCACTAAACTTGGGGTTCACTGACAAGCCAAACGGGCT
The DNA here is from genome assembly GCF_903995425.1 of Onychomys torridus. NCBI lineage: Eukaryota > Metazoa > Chordata > Mammalia > Rodentia > Cricetidae > Onychomys > Onychomys torridus. The sequence goes on along the minus strand of NC_050450.1, from coordinate 95,193,507 downwards.
GGCCAGAGAGCCACTGGTGAACCCCCATTTCCACTCTCCCCAGCACTCCCCAGCTACAGGCATACATAGCACATCTAGTTTTTGTATGGGTGCTAAAGATACAAACTCAGATCCTCATGCTTACAGCCAGCACTTGCCCCCCTGAGCCGTGCCTCCAGCCCCTCAACCCCTAGACAGCCTTGATCACACCTGGTATTATTTCAGCTTCCTTCTCTTCCTCTTCAGGTGGTCCGAGACATCCTGCTGATTGGACACAGACAGGCCTTTGCATGGGTTGATGAGTGGTACGGTAAGTCAGATGGCCCAGAATAACTTGGAGAACAGTTTCATAACACGTTGACTCGGTTTTCAGTACACCTCGCTTCAAGTGTAACCTAGGACAGCACCAAAGGGCAGGCCACCACTTCCTGTATTGGAAATAGCTCTGTCCGGTGAGCTGATAAAGATGTAATTATAGAAGCTTGGTCTGAAATAACCACAGAACTATTGACCAAGTAGGACCTTGGCATATACACGGGGCTCCATTGTTCTCTGGGATGGATTTTAAACCCATCCTAATTTATTCCAAACTTCAACATTATCTGAAGCATCTTATTGAGTAACAGTCCCTTGATGGCGGGGAGCACTTGTAACAGTCCCTCATCGAATACATACAATTTCAAGGACAGATGGAGGCTTAGGTGCCTGGATGATCCTAATTGAAAATATTGTTCTGGCTTTTTGGTTTTGGTTTTGGTTTGTTTTTCTTTAATGTCTTGGGAAGATGTTAAACAAGTTCTGTACGTTGTCAGTAAATGAAAACAAGGTTTGCTCAGTACCACAATGGATGGACCACCCTCCCTGGATGCTCAGCCCTGCAGTTGTACGGACATGAGACCTCTGCTTTCCCTGAATCGGTCATCAGGTTGCTTGTGTCCTTGACTATAAATAGAATCGAGCACGCCCAACCGGTGACTTAGGATGGAGCTGACTTTATGTATCTATTGTCCTAAGTCACATTATGTGTCCTGGGTGTAACCTAGATTGTAGTTTGGTCTTTTTCCATCCTTATTCCACCCATGCCCTTGGTTTCCACAGCATTAGGTGACCCCCCCTTCCCTGATCCCATCTTTAAGAGAAAGGCTACTTTTGGACAGAATGGGTGAGGGCAATGTTAGTCATCCACACTGCCAGCTGATTCTCCGTGCTGTTTTAAAAGGCATGGTCCTCTGAGCTATAGACTGGGTTTGTTTAGTTTCGTGTTTCCGTTTTCCCAGATCCGCACCTGCTGAAGAGTAAGTGCATCGTCCTGGTTTGTCCAAATGCCCATCACAACTCAGATTTCTGTGCCACACCCCCACAGGATGTTTGTCATGCACTACATTGACAGGAAGGTTCTCCAAGTCCTGTCTTTCATGAAGCAAGAGGATGGAGAGTATTCTGGGATTGTTTCCTCTGGTCCTTCGATTTTTCTGAGTGTTTTTATTTTGTTATTTTTGTTTTTTGTTTACTGGGAGGGGGAATAAGGACCTTTTCCCAACATCTCACACACACACACACACACACACACACACACACACACACACATAACAATACACAAAAATACAGAAAAAGGGAGGGAGGGAGGGAGGGAGGGAGGGAGGAAGGAAGGAAGGAAGGAAGGAAGGAAGGAAGGAAGGAAGGAAGGAAGGACGGACAGGTGACATAATGTCTAGTCTCTCGATGTATACTTCTCTGAGCTCATGATTCCCTTGTTGCCAACTCCTAGGAAATATCACAAGGACACTCAAAGAGGAAATGTCACAAGGCTAGGCCTGCATTGATTAGAAGTTTAATCAGTCAGGCGGCGGTGGCGCACACCTTTAATCCCAGCACTCGGGAGGCAGAGGCAGGCAGATCTCTGTGAGTTCAAGGCCAGCCTGGTCTACAGAGCAAGATCTAGGACAGGAACCAAACTACACAGAAAAGCCCTGTCTCGGGTTGGGTGGGGGAATTTAACCAAAGGTCAGGTACCTGGAAGACCCAAAATCTGCCACCTTGATGACCAGGAGGCAAAGCTCTCAACTAGAGTTCTTGAACACCAGAATGCTGCTGAGGACTTTTCAGAAAAGAAATTTTAAAAGGAGGACTGGACTCTGCTCAAGGGGGCAAGACATTGCAAGCCTGCCCTTCGAAAAAGAGGGTTTGGGGCCAGCAAGATGGCTCAGTGGGTCAAGGCATTTGCTGCCAAACTGGTGACCTCAGTTAAAGGTAAAAGAGAAGAAGCGACTCCACAGAGTTGTCCACTCCACCCACAACTCCACAGAGTTGTCCACTAACACCCACACGAATCCCGAGATACATATATCATACAAACATAGACAATAAAAAAAAAAAAAGAAAGTTGATTTTTTTTTTTTAATGAGAAAAGAGATTGACAGCCAACCAAAATGAGAGTGAGTATCTAGTAAAGGAATATAGAGGATGGACCCTGATTCTTTTCCATCTCAGCGAAGCCTGCAACCAGGAGGTGATGACTTAAGGGCATTTAATTAAGAGAGAGAGAGAGACTTGCCTAGTACATGCAAGGTTCCTTTAGAATTCTCAGGTTATTACAAGAGCCTGAAGCTAGAATAATATATTAGATGAAACACAGGCTCTCTAGTCCAAAGGTCTTTAAGAATTCCTACTTATTTACTCAGGATGAGTTAGAGGAAGACATTAACAACTAAAGGAGTCTATTGATCACAAAATTTTCTTCGTTTCTGAATTGTGGTTAGAAGGCATAGGCTTTGGTGGATGTAGACCATCAGGGTGCCTATCCACCCCAGAGTGGCCTCCACCCAACCACTGTGTCCACAGCCCCAGTCCCAACCAAAACAAGCAGCAGCCTTTTCAGGCAGAAGGGATCTGAGAACCACACCATCTATTTGGTATAAACTCTCGCTGAGCTGCTGGCCTGGAACACAGTGGCTCCTTCATTACCTGACACAGACTCTCAGGAAATTAAATGAATAGAAAGAGGCTCTGCCACAGAATGTCTCCTCAGCCACTTACTGACTCAAGGTCGTGCAGGGAACTATGGGTCTTTCAGATAGATGGGTGTGTTATTACCAAGGCAAAGTCCAAACCAGGATAACCCTTCAGTTAGGGTACCTGGGGTTGCTTTTTTTCCCTTTGGTCTTGTACGGACTGTGAGGCCTTCATTTGTAAACATGGACAAGGTCCCAAGTGAAGAAACCTCCTCTGGAGACTCTTACAGTTCTGGTTCTTAAAGCGAGGTCCCTGGACCTGCAGCCTCTGCATGTCTGTTAGAGATGCCCATTCTGAAGCCCCTAGCCCACTGTGGTTCCAGTACCCCTCCAGGTGATTCTCAGCTGTTGGCTCATAGCCTGCGATGTAAGCTAGCCTGGCTTACAAGAACAGCTTAAATAATTCTTTCCAAATAGAATAGACTCGAAGAATCATAGACATCTTCAGGGCCAGCCGCTAAGCTCTGGTGCCTTAGAAGAATTAGAAGAAAAAATAAGTACCCCCCTCTTTATACAGATGTGTTAGAAAAGGGTCCCCCTCCTGGGCAGACTCAGCAGGTGCTATATTGTTGGGGCTGGGTTTGGGCGCCATTCACCTCCTGAGCAGTATGTTTGTGCAGTACACACTGTCTATCCTTAAGCACCATCCAGGACAGCCCTGGCTGCCTTGCTGTCTTTCAAATTAGCCTCCCCATTTCCAGTGCTTAATTATGAGTGGAGAAAAGACATTGTCAATGATGGTGATCTTTTCTCGCCCAAGGATTTATTTCCACATCTCTTCTGAGTTCCAGCATTCTTGGAAGTCACGAAACTATTTCCCTAAGCAGATTTTATTCTGCTCATGTTCATTGTAAAGTATCAGCATGTCCATGTTGGAGGAGTTGAGTTTGCTTTCCAAAGCCCTGATTGGTCTTTATCCGTGAGCCTTGAGCTTCTCTGCATGACTAGAACACTAATCAGCCGGGCCACAACACATTTCAGGAGATGGGGTGAGAGGGGAGATGGATAAAAATAGCCAGCCCAGCTTCACAAAAAGCACGGATTTGCTTCTCAAATCTGACAGTATTTTCAGAGAGACACAGTAAAGATTGCCTCAGGGACCCTGTGACGGAGGGGGACCTCACGAATGTCTTTGAAAACCTGACTCTTCCCCAAAAAAGTATGTGGGAGGCTGAGTTCTGGCTGGGAGATGAAAGGTCTTATGAAGTGACTTAGAAGTCAGCTAGAGTCCCCAGAGAAGGCCTGACAAGGAGAGACATAAGCTTGGGTGGAGCACAAATTGAGTTTACCACAGCATCATCTTCTGGTGTCCCCAGGTTTTCTGAAATCTGACCCTGAGCACACGTGTGTGTTTATGTTCATTTTCCTGGGAAGAGAGTTCATAATTTCACATCACTTTCATTTTTGAAGGAGCCTATAAACCCTTTTCCTACCTACATTCCAACACCGCCCCACCCCTTAAAAAATAGATAGAGTGACACCAATATCTGTGACTCCAGCACTTGGGAAGCAGAGGCAGGAGAATCACCACAAGTCAGAGTCCCAGGGACTTTCAGGCCAGCAAAGGCTACTTAGCAAGACCTTGTGTCGAATCAGACCTGAAGAGAAGCTGGAGAGACGGCTCCGAGATTAACTGCACTTGTTGCTCTTGCAAAGGACTGGGGTTCAGTTTCAGCACCTACAAGGTGGTTTACAGCCAACCTTAACTCCAGTTCCAGGGAATCTAATGCCCTCTTCTGACCTCTGCAAACATCCACCCACATGAAATTAAATGAAATTTTAAAAAGAAAAACAAAATCATGGCTATCAGTTGCCATTCTAGATCTTAGTGATGTGAATTATATGGGAAGGGTATGTACTAAGTCTTCAGGGTTGGCTCATTTCAATACAAAGAAAGAAGAAGCATTTAAGCTTTTTGTAAAAAAGCATGTATGGGGGGGCGGTGTGGAGGGATAAGCAAGTGTTAGCTTATAATTGTTCTAATGAGTTTGGTTTTTTTTTAAGTACCTGCTAGGCCTAATGTCTTTAATCCCTGCACTCAGGAGGCTGAGACAGGATCATGAGTTGCAGGCTAGCCTGGGCTACATAGTGAGTTCTAGGTCAGCCTAGGATACATAATGAGACCCCCATCTTAAAAACAACAATAATAACAAAGAGAACTTAAACTGAGTCTTACAGATGGGTGGCCACCATTTTGCTGAAACCAGAAAGGTATCTAGTCCAGTTCATAAGTAGATCTTCCAAGACCCAAATCAGTTTCTTACTATGGTTGCTCTGAGGTCAGAGGACTGGCAAAGGAGCCCTAAGGAACTAAAGCCTTTTCTTCTATAATTCAGTACTCGGGATTCGTACCTGCTATGAAGCGCGTGTGAAGGTCAGAAGCAACTTTCAGAAGTTAGTTTCCTCCTTTCACCATGTGGGTCCTGGGATTTGAACTCTGGTCATCTGGCTTGGTCACAAACAACTTTACCTGCTGATCTGTCTCACCTTGGATTCATTTTTTTATAAAAAAATTTTTTTTTATTCATTCTATACCAACCACAGATCCCCCTCTCACTCCCTAGTTGGATTCATTTTTTTATGTAACATAACCCTGGCAATATTTGAACAACTAAATTAATAAATAATAGTTCTAAAACATTTTATTCAGAAAAATAGTTGGGCAGTTAAGAGCATTTACTGCTCTTGCAGAGGACTGGAGTTCAGTTCCCAGCACTCATGTCAGGCACTTCCCAAACACTAGGAACTCCTGGGATCTAAAGACTTCTTCTGGTCTTCACAGGCATGCACACAAACCTGCTTGTGCAAAAATGCATTGGGCCCTATCTAAAAACAACAACAAGTATGCCTTTAATCCCAGCACTCAGGAGGCAGAGGCAGGCAGATCTCTGTGAGTTCGAGGCCAGCTTGGTCTGCAGAGTGAATTCCAGGACCGCCAGAGCTGTTACACAGAGAAACCCTGTCTCAAAAACAAAAAAAGAAAAAGAAGTCAACACCTACCAGTTCATTTGAAAAATGATTGGCGGTTGGGGATTTAGCTCAATGGTAGAGCCCTTGCCTAGCAAGCATAAGGCCCTGGGTTCGGTCCTCAGCTCTGAAAAAAAAAGAAAGAAAAAGAAAAGAAAAGTGATTGGCATAGGCCTTCATGCATTTAGAATTTATCTGAGAGCCAGCAAGATGGCTCAGTGGTAAAGGTGTTTGCCTCTAACGACCTGTGTTCAATCCCCAGGACTCACATGGTCGGAGAGACCAGACTCCTACAAGTTATCCTCTGAACACACACACACACACACACACACACACACACACACACACTCACTCACACACAAATAAATAAATATTTGAAAAAACTTTTAAAAGGTTGGCTGATAACCTCAGAAAGGATTTGTATCTGGCAAAAGCTCTGAACTAAATTGCTAGAAGTTACTCATATCGTTGAAAAATCAATCAGTGACAAGGATAAATTGTCTTTGGACGTGTATTCTGTCATTGGGCATAGGCAATTGAATTTTCTAAAAAAATTGATTTGCGTGTAGATTTTGAGGTAATACCCATTGCATAAACAGCACAATACATTTAACCAGATAACCCAGACATTAGCATTTCCATAAATTACTGAAGAGAACTGACATGTTTACTTCATGTTCATGTGTATTTGTGGTATGTGGAGCCATTTCAAGATGTTAGTAGTAGCTTACCTAGCATGAAGCCCCAGCATCACCCAGCACTTGGGAGGTGGAGGACGAAGATCAGAAGTTCAAAGTCTAGGGTGCAGAAAGAGTTTGATGCCTGGGCTACATGAAACCCTGTCTCAGAGAGGGAGGAAGGAGGGAGAGAGGGGGCAGGGGAGAAATTAGAAATAGATGATTTCAGGCCTGGTGGCTGTGGCGCATGCCTTTAATCCCGGCATTCGGGAGGCAGAGGCAGGCGGATCTCTATGCTGAAGGCCAGGTCTTCAGAGTGAGTTCCAGGACAGCCAGGGCTACACAGAGAAATCCTGTCTCAAGAAACCAAAGGGAGAGGGGAAAGGAGGAGAAGAAGGGGAAGGAGGGGGGGGGGAGGAGAGAGAGAGGGAGGGAGGGAGGGAGGGAGGGAGGCAGGGTAAATGAACCGTCTTATACAATATCACCACAAGGGAGAGATATGCTTTCAGTGTTTTTTAATATATAAAGACTTTTCCTACTAGGATTAAGGATCCTTCTACCTCGTATTGATTTGATTGGTTTTCTTTCTGTCATGGACTTTCCACTATGAACAAGACACTGATCATCTTTGTGCTAAATCCTTTCTTACATCCATAAAACAGCTCTGAAAGTCCACAGCTGTGTTAAGTCCCTCCCTTCACAGTGAGAAAACTGCAGGTCAAGAATGACTTTTGTGGAGATTCAGTGAAACAGTAAACTCTTGTTTCTCCGAGTTTCATTTTCCCAATTAAGTGACTAACGACGTGTGCACCAAAACAAAACAAAACAAAACAAAACAACCTGCTTTCAATTTTAAACTCGTAATTGAATGGGACCTCTTTGTATTCATTTCCAGGTGTATTTGTGTTTTGAAATTGAAATTGTGGGGTTCGGTCTTGTGGAATGTGTTATTATTGATTCAGACCCCTCTGTATGCACCCTAAAGCAGCATTCTTTTATTGCTTGCCAATAACCTGTCTTCTAAAAGAAGAGCATGTTTGTGCTTGACCAGCCTGCCGCTTAGCCTCCTCAATACTTCCATTGCTTGTGGACAGCATTTCTGATGGATGATTCCTGGGCGGGGTGCAGGGGGACACCATCAGTTCAATCAAATGGCCCAGGCCTAGATTCTGAGCCATGCTCCACCTCGGCCCCAGACCACAATGAATTAAATCATGAGCTCTGGCAGGCCTGCCCTTTGGGAGCAAAGAGAACTCACATGACACTCAGATTGATATAAAAAGACATCAGGCCACATGATCCAGAAAATACTTAAGGAAAAACTCCAGCTAGGAATGCACGCTGCAAATCCCCCACTAAGCCAATCAGTGATGGGATGGTAGGTGATGCAATTTCTTCTTTCTTTTTCCCACATACTTCCTTGGTTGGTGAAGAGGCATGAAGTAAAATATAGAGTTGCTGGACTGGGAGAATGGCTGATAAACTACTGCAGAATCAAAGAGAGTGGGGGTGGGGAAGAGGACAAAGAGAATGTTTAAAGTGAGACCAATACCAATTGTATGCATTTAACTTGCTAAAAGAGGAGATTTCTTGGTCTTCTCTTTTTGTTTGTTTTTGCTCTTTTGTTTTTGTTTGTTTTGAGACAAGGTCTCACATAGCTCAGGCTAGCCTTGAAGCCACAAACCTCCTGCCTCAGCCTCCCAAGTGCCAATATTGCAAAAATAAGATAGGATTTTTCAACCTGATCGCTATTGACATTTGGAATGCAATCTTTGTTGAGAATTGGGGATTCTGGAATATGGAATGTTCCACAGCATCTCTAGCTTCCCCCTCACTAGAGAGAGGCCAATAGAACACCTTCCCACCATGGTCACAACCAAAAACTGTCACAAAACCATCTCCTGCTGAAAACCGTTATGGATTAAGAGCTCATTATCCTGAAATCCTGAAAAATTGTAGACTCTAGCCAAACATGGTGTTGTGTGCAGTTGTATTTATAGATGAATGTGGGTGGAGTAGTGTCAGCCATTTCCAAGCTGTTAGACTAGACTCAATGACCCGCACTCTCTGGCCCCTCCTATTCTGTGCAAAAACACATCTGTGTGAGAATTGTACCGAATCTCACATACACGGGTGATCGCCCTGGGGTCTGCCCTCCACAGCGTGTCTCCTACCATAGCAATGAAAGCGCCTCTGGCTGTCAAATGCACTAACTTAAAAATGCCCTAGATCTCTCTGGAAAGTTCTGTCCAAAGGTAAGTATTAAACCAAACCCCCTGGCCCCTGTGTTCCTGAAAGGGATCTTCTAACGAAGCTTTAGGAGATCTCCGGCTATGCACAGCTAACACTTTCACCGACCCAGCTCACTTTCCAAGAGCCCCCTAAATGATCCCCACTCTTAACTCCCTAGCCCTCACCTCCTTCTTTGGCTGGTTTATCTAACTTTATGATTTACCCCATAAAGTTAGTTAGTCACGTGCTTTTTTTTTTTTTTTTTAAAACCTCTTTGGCTACTGCTGAGCTCCTGTCTTCCCCTAAAGTGCTCCGATTAAAGTTTGTATCTAATAACGGAAGTTGCCCACGTCTTGACTTCTTTCAGATATGACAATGGATGATGTTCGGGAATACGAGAAAAACATGCATGAACAAACCAACATAAAAGTTTGCAATCAGCACTCCTCCACTGTGGATGACATAGAGGGCCATGCGCAGACCAGTGTATGTAGACTATTCAAAGAGAGTTGCCCACCCTGTGTGAAATAGACAGGGAAACCCACCTGTCAGACCCTCAAAGTGCTGGGTCCCTAGGTGCCTGTGAAAACACAGCCTTGCCCAGAGACTATGGATGAAGATGCCCCCCGAGTCTTGGAGTGGGCTCTGTCAGTCACCTGTATCTTCCAGATATTTCCATTCTGTCAAGTGGCTTCCCTTCATGGCTAACCCGGTGATAAAACACAGAGAGTGGAAACATTTGGTGGAGCCTGTGAGATGACCAATCATAAAAGAGCATAGGAGTGACGGGGCGTGTCAAATGTAAAGTAGATCAAATGCCAAACTCTTGAAGGCATAGGTAGTGCTTGTGTTCCACAGAGGGCTTCCCTCGCGGGCTGCTTTAGGTGGCTTGGGCTTCAGAAGGCTTTCTACAACTCTTTGAGCTGCTTTCCTCAATCGGTTCCTTTTAATCTAGGCTGATCTCAAGACTAAACTGCAGTCCATGCACACACACTTGGCTACTGCTGAGCTCCTGTCTTCCCCTAAAGTGCTCCAATCACCCGATTAGAGGAGGGGTGATGAGCCAGGATGTAGGAATGTTGTATTGTACATCTGGTCTGGGACTTAACAAAGGCCTTAGAGAGCCCTAAGTTATTGACAGCTGTGGGTTACTGAGAGCTGACTACATGATATATACCAGAATTTACATATAGTTATCTCTCAGTCAGTCGAGCTGATGAAGAGGAGGTATAGATGACGAAGGATTTATCACTAAATCATGGGTCTCAGCCTGAGCTGTGATCTCTGAGAACATCTTGAACTCTGTGTCTGCCATGCCCAGGCCCTGAGATAACAGATACGAGATGCTTTAACAATCAAGAACGTAGTTATTACATGACTGGCGCTTTTGTTTTTTAAGAAATGAGAATGTAGTGTCTAGAGCAATGTTTCTCAACCTGTGGGTCACAACCCCTTTAAGAGCCAAACAGCCCTTTCATAGGGCTGCCTAAGATCATAAAAAAAAAATAGGTATTTACATTGCGATTCATAACAGTATCAACACTACAGTTATGAAGTAGAAACAAAAATAACTTTATAGTTGGGGAGGTCACTACAACATGAGGAACCATATTAAAGGGTGGCAGCATCAGGAAGGTTGAGAACCACTGCTCCAGAGAGACATCTCAGAGCATTTGCTTCTCCCGCAGAGGACCCTGGTTCAGTTCCTAGCACCCAAGTCTAGTGGTTCACAACTGCCTGTAACTCCAGGTCCAGAGTATTCAATGACCCCTTCTGTCCTCAGCAGGCACTGCACACACACACACACACAATCAATCAATCAATCAATCAATCAATCAATAAATAAATAAATGATAAATCTTTTTAAAAAAAGAAATGAGAATAGAATTGCAGAATTGAGAGGTGGCTGTTGTGACCTTTAGAGTCTTTAGAATGACGAAGACCTTCGGTAACATTTTGGAACTGTTTAGAGCATGTCTCTTGACTGTGCCTTGCCAGGCTAGTGCACGGCACTGGATGCATGCGACCGCCCGTGAGCCTGAGAGCATCCCAGCTCTGCCTTCCCCCTGCTGCATGCTCTGATTGGGTCTTGCAGGAAAATTTTAGAGCAAGACTTGCTGAAGGTTTGCTCCAGTTTTGATCAGATGCCTCCCACCGCTCCTCCTTTCCTGTTCTAAAGATAGGAGTGTTCTTTAAGGAAAGTGTCCCTGCATTTCCATTACTTTTGATTACCTTTTCTCTTAAGAATGTCAAACACAGTGCCCATCTACAGCTAGGAGAGTTGCTCGACATAAACAGGACCAGACAAAGAAAGCTAGAGGGGGGGAGGGAGGGATAGGGAGTGCTTGAAGGTCGCTGAGTACAGCTGTTTCCAGGGTGTAAGCCAGGCATGGTGGCTGGGATCTGAGGCAGCAGGATTGCCTTGAGTTAGAGGCCAGCCTGAGCTATGATGTGAGATGCTGTCTCAGGATGGGGGTGGGGGGAGCTTACAGCTTAAGGCCTTTGCATGTCTTCTTTCTCTTTTCCTTCATCCTTCTGAGCATTAAGCCAGTTTACTGTGCAGGGGAAGATGATAATCCAGAATGACCCTGTCTTCCTGAAAATCCCACATATTCTCTACAAACAGCCCATTGTTGCCATGATTTCAGCATAATGGTTATCTTGTGAGAATCCCCTCTGTCTTTGGAATCTCATGAAATCAGGGATCATCTATTTTTTACAATCTTAATTTTGTTTGTTTGTTTTTGGTTTTGTTTTTGTTTTTCAAGACAAGGTTTCTCTGTGTAGCTTTGTGCCTTTTCCTGGAACTCGCTTTGGAGACCAGGCTGGCCTCGAACTCACAGAGATCCGCCTGGCTCTTCCTCCCGAGTGCTGGGATTAAAGGCGTGTGCCACCGCCCGGTCACACTCTTAATTTTTGATCAAAATGAAAAGATGGTTACAGTGAGAAGCTGTGTACACCACAGATAAGACTGCATGGACAGGCCAGCGTGATGGCTCAGCAGGGAAAGGCCCTTGCCATCCAAACCTAGTGATCTGAGTTGGCTTGTCGGAACCCATGTAACTGTGGAAAGAGAGTCAACTGCACACAATTGCCCTTGGACCTTCACGTGCGCGCGCTCTCGCTCTCTCTCTCTCTCTCTCTCTCACACACACACACACACACACACACCCTAAAGTTTGAAAATTTTTTTTTAATTTATACATAATAATAAAACCACATGAGGGCTAGGGATGTAGCTCAGCTGGCAGAGTGCCAGTCGTGCACAAAGCCCTGGCTCCATCCCCAAGGCCGCGTAAACCAGGGCTGGCATCCCACACCTGCAAACTGGGGAGAGAGAAGCAGGAGGACCAGAAATCCAAAGTCATCCTCAGCCACGCAGTCAGTCAGAGGACGGCCTAAGGTGCCCAAGGGCCTCTCTAAAATCCAAAAATAATCACCTTCGTGGCTGCTACAAGGAAATTTCAACTTTCACCCTGAACATGGAGAAGTTAAGTTGGAAGTAAGCAAAATTAGCATCCATGGACACAGCAATTTAAAAAAAAAAAAAAAAAGTCTCATAGACAATTGAAAGGTTTCAAAGCCTCCGAGGAAGATATCCTGAGAGAGAGGAAAAAAAAAAAAATCCAAATTCTGTATTCTGTGTCGTCTCTGCCCCCTGCTGGACACATCCGCTATCACAATGTTTTCGGCCACTTGTTAACCAAGCAGTTTTTTAAAATTGCTATCCATTTATTAGAGTAAAGATATATCCTGGTTCATCGAAATTTTTTTGTAAAGTCCCGATTTCATTTCCAAGCAAATGCTGCTTTTAAAGAACTTAATCTCATTTATTCATTTAAAAGTGGTAAGTTTATAGGTATAATTTTTCTTAAAATAATATAATTTTTGCATTGTGTCAACACAGTTGTAAATTTTTAACCTTTGTGAAAACATTCCGCTTTCAGAAAATTTTAATAATTTCATAAGGAAATGGTTACAGATTTCATTTCATGGAAAATGTTTTTTGAGCCAGGCATGGTGGCACAGGCCTTTAATCCCAGTACTTGGAAGGCAGAGGCAGGCCCATCTCTAAGTTTGAGGCCAGCCTGGTCTACAAAGCGAGTTACAGGACCACTGGGGCTATATAGAAAAACCTTGTCTCCAAAAAGTAAAAAAGAAGAAGGTTTTGCTGTTTTGATGTTATAAAACCTAATGGTGGAGCTGAGGGATGTAGCTCATCATAGAGCCTGGCCTGCTGGGGGGGGGGGGGGGCTGGGTTTGACCCCCAGCAACACAAAGGACATCTAATGATTAGCACTGTGTTGCTTCTAGCTATTCCACATCCACCATTCCTGAGTGCTGTTGAGGTGTGCACTTCAGGGAGTCTGAACCACTGGGGGCCAGGAAGAATGAGACATAGACCTATGTGAGCCAAAGTAGATAAAGAGAGCTTATGGGCCTCACTCTGCTCCAAGGCGAGGCCTTCACTCCAGGCTTGTTTTTGATATTCCCAGGTACCCATTTTCTCTGCTCCCAGTAAGTGAAAAGCACCAAAGGATTCCAGAAATAGCCAGATAACAGCAATTCATAATAACAATAACAAGGGCCCACAAAATGTCTCAGTGAGTAAAGGTGCTTGCCGCTAGCCCGGTGACCTGAGTTTGATCCCTGGGGCCCACAGGGTAGAAGGCAAGAACCAACTCCCGAAGATTGTGCTCTGACTGCCACATGCCCTCCCCCAACACTAGATACAGGCAGCTGTGAGCCGTCTGGGGTCGGTGCTGGGAGCTGAACTCTGGTCCCTCTGGAAGAGCAGGATGTGCTCTTAATTGCTGAGCCGTCTATCCAAGTCCCTCTCAATAAAACTTTCAAGCATGTATTTGAAAACCTGACACTTAGTGCACAGGCATTGTTGACTTACCTGCTGGATACCCAACTATGTTCTTTTTTCCCCTTTAAATGAAGCCTCAACCTTTAAATACTTCTCTCTTTTCATTTCCTTTCTTCTTTCTTTCAAACTGCCTTGGGTGATTTTATTTCCCTTTTGGGGGAGTAATTATCAGCATTTATTGCTGAATAGCAATAACAACCCTGTGGCCTTTGGGGTACAAAAAGTATGTTCTGAGGATAAAATGCTGAGAGAGTCTGAGATTTGCCCTGAACTTGAGAGTAATGTTGTCAAGGCCACTGATTGCTTTAATGATCTTTGTATGGAGGATGTGACCCAGTCTAATAAAAGCCCCAGGTACCCGCAACGGCCACACACACCTTGCACACGTTTACTGGATCTGGTTCTACACTCCCTTGTTAAATCCTAATTCAGAATACCTAAAATACTAATTGAAGTAGCCAGAGAGACGGCTCAGCAATTAGGAGTTCTTGTAATGCGTGAGAGTGAGGACTGGAATTCGGATCCCAGCATCCAGATGATATTCCGGGCACTCCGCACAGCCTGCAGCTCTAGCTCAGCAGGTGGAGGGTAGAAATAGAAAGATCAAGATGTGAGCCTCAGCTTCTGGGAGAGACCCTGCCTCAAGGGAATAGGGAAAAGTAATTATGCCCTGGGTTCAGTCCGGTGAGCTCAGGACCCAATGCCGGAAGAACTGACTCCTGAAAATCGTCCTCCGACAACCACTCACGCACCCCACCGTCACACAGCAAATAGATACAGAAATTATTTCAGTAATTTCTAAATGCCAATTCAACAGTCCTTTGGAAAACGTCGGCTTGGTGTCCAAAACCAAAAATATTCTTTTCAGAGATGTGTCTCAGTAACAGAGAGACAGAAAAAAAAAATTTTTGAGGGTTTCAAAGACAATTCGGGTCCGTGAGGGGTAGGGGTCTCCTCCGTGGTAGAGTCCCCAGACTTAGCAATGACCCCATTTGCACGTCTGAATGGTAACTGTTTGTTTTTCTCTCTGCTTTTCCCTTGAAGACATGACAATGGATGAAGTACGAGAATTCGAACGAGCCACTCAGGAAGCCACCAACAAGAAAATCGGTGTTTTCCCACCCGCCATCTCCATCTCCAGCATTGCCCTGCTGCCTTCCTCCGTGCGCAGCGCCCCATCCAGCGCCCCGTCCACCCCTCTCTCCACAGATGCGCCAGAATTTCTGTCCATTCCCAAAGACCGGCCCCGGAAAAAGTCTGCTCCGGAGACACTCACACTTCCGGATCCCGAGAAAAAAACCACCCTGAATTTACCTGGTGTCCACTCTTCTGAAAAGCCATATCGGCCCAAATCAGAGTAACTTCATGTGAACATCCCATTGGGTTTTATATTTTCATTTGAGGCTTTTTTTTTTTTTTTTTAAAGAGTCCTCTGAGAGAGGAAAAGACTGCCTCGTCACTCAGATGTGTTCTTTGATCTCAGAGTGTGCATGTGGTTAAATAATTTCACAGATAGCGAGAATCCCTACGTGTGCCACACAGCGTCATAGTGAATATGAGATGTAAGACTAGGCGGAAAACAAATAAACAAAAAACCAGGAGGGGCGGAGGACAGAACTTAGCGGCATGAAGCCCTAGGTTCAATCCCTGACATGGATAGCTAGACGAGAGGATCAGAAGTTCAGGGTCAACCTCAGTTATATAGAGTTTGAGGCCAGCCTGGGTTATATGAGACCCTGTCTCAAAAACAATCAAACAAAAACCCCACAGAATCATCTGTAGTTTTATATGTGGGCCAGGAAGGAAGCCTTGATTTGAGGGCCTTGGTCTGTTTGATGTGGGCTTCAGTGGTAAACAGGTCAATAGAAGAGAAAACATGAAACCAGGTTTTGGGGTTTTTTTGTAAGAAGTGGTAAAATAATGAAATCAGTTTCCTCCTATCAAACCTGAAATTCTCAACAACAACAACAAAAAAAAAAAAGAAAAGAAAAGAAAATATTCTCAGGTGTCACATGCCTAATTGTTAAATTTTAGACTGCTGACCACCAATACTTGAATTCCAGTTATTATCAATATTCCTGTTTTGATTAGTCTGACTCAGGATTTGGAGCCTAATCTACTCCTTAAATTTTTGAAAATTTTAATGACCAACTTCTAGAGGCTCCAAGTGCAATTAACGATGACTTCTTTATACCTTTTCACAGAATTGAATAAAGATCCCTCTGTTCCTGTCTCTTAGTAATTTCCCCTTTTGTACCCTGGTGGCCTCTCAAATCTATAGACTTGCCTGGGTGACTGTGACCATAGCTGATATAATGTAGAGTGTTCTGGAAACTGAGAGCCCCAGGTCTTCAGGTACCAACGAAGCTTGACCTGTGAGCTTCCATCATCCATTACAATTCTCAGAAATCTCAGTGAACTGAACAGAATTCATTGACAGTGTCCCACTTGAGGAAGTTCAGGGTAGGTTAAGTTACCTGGGATTAACCACTGTCAAATGTCTGGTGTCTGAACCTGGCAAAAGAGAATCCTCCCCACCGGTTTATTCTTAGTAACACCCAGACATCCCTGGAAGGGGCTGCCGATCACCAGGTTTTGGAAAATACTATCATTCTCTTACTCCTTCCTTACAATCAAAATACTGGGGTGTAGCTCAATGGTTGAGTTCTTGCCTAGCATGCAGGAGGCCCTGGGCTCAGTCCCCAACACTGCAGAAAGGAAACAGTGCAATTGGCAGTAAATACAGCCAAATGGGAGGCCTTGTCTCCTTAGTGGACTCACGACTGACTCCTGTTTGTACAGAGGCATGGTCATAAATGGCCCCTTTGTCTGATTCTTGTTGCTGAAAGACGTAGAAATAAATGTACATCAGAGTCCAGCCCAACAGCTGGCAAGGTCATTCATCAAAGTGGCAGAAAGAAACCTGTCACTGTTGCACCTCACTGCCTTTAAAGCCACAAAGAAGGCAAGCAGAATGTCACCAATGAACAAGAGGGGCCCTGTCCTAGCTGTCCTTCCTGACTGTGACCTCCAACCTCAGGAAAGGAAATGACCCCCAACACAGATCCCAAAGGAAACAAAACAGACCAAGGAGTGTATTCTCCTTCCCTGACACCTGCCAGCCAGTGGACCCTGCCTGCACCCTCTCTCGAGTGCTCCACACTCTGCAATGTCTCTCGGGTCCATGCCCTCTCCCAAGGCACAGGTGCTGGCCCCTTGAGCCTAGCACCAAAGTGCTTCATATGTCTAGATCATTTCTTTATCATTTCTTTATTCACAGATGGACACTGTGCCCAGTACTCGAAGAAAAGCATTGCAAATAGCTTTGTGCAACAGCGCCTCTTTTCCTTAAGGTGACAGTTCCGTAACAGGGTACCCTTCTTTGCATGGTATGGAAGCATGAATCTCACTTGTGGGAAATCTTAATCTTTTCTGGAACCCTTTGGACTTCTCAATGGTTCCCTTTCCATGCAGCTGTACTCAATAAGAATGTCTGGCTTTAACAAGCAAAATTCCACTTTCAGAAGATACAGAGATAATATATGTATCTGCTCATGGTTTGTAAGCTGAAATGGGGCTAGGGTGGGCTCAGTGGTTTTCACGTAGTACAAATTGATTTTGTGCAGTGGTTAGCCCATCTGGCACCTAGTTTTCCATTAATACCATATCACTTTCCCTTTTCTATACCAGCTTCTATTGTCGAGGCCAACAATCTGGTTCACTTTGAAAAGCTACTTTCTGATTCCCCTTTGTGTGAGTTTTCTGTCCTTTATAGTCAGCCCAATGCCTTTGACACCCGCTGTGGCGCTAACCTATGATAGTAATTCTTAACCAACATGTGTGTGTTCAGTTTTTCTGTCTACATGTTGTTTGCCTGTGTTACAAATATGGAAGGGGTGGGATTCTGGATATTTCATTAGCTGCTTTGAATATTTAATCCAGTCATCACAAAGCATCAATGACTTCAGTATTTTCTAAATCTTGATTTCCAAGTCTCTTTTCGCTTTGTCCTTATTACATGAATCCGCTATTGTGAGATACAAGCCTGCGATGAATGTGTACATAGAATGTGAATAATTCCTCTGAGGATGAAAATAAAATGGCTGCATGATGGAAATTTGGGGAGACAAAACAATATAGCAGAGACTTGAATTTACTAAGCATGTTTGAGGGGAGAGTAGACTCCTTAACTCAGTGCCTCTGTCTGCCATGTGAAAACCTTCGACTTTGTTCATCAAAACTGTATTATACCTGTATATATATATATATATACATACATACATACACAAAATGCAGTATAGTGAGTCACACACTACCAGTTCTAAGTCTCTGGTAGCCAAATTGAAGTGAGTAACCCATGGATGATACATGTGTTTACCCCTCTTCATCTCTGGTGTTGGTAGACATACATACATGTCTTTACTCCAGGTGGCTTCCCACTAGGACATGTCCTTGTGCCCTGGGTGGGGCACAGCATCGTCGCTTTGTCTGTGCTTTTCCTGGATCCAGGAGGTTTGGTGGTGTTTTTATTGCATAGGGTTTGTCTGAAACCACCTCTGAAAAACATTACCTCTCAAGCTGTAGTAAGAAAAAGCAGAAGGACAAATGGACAAGAGAGGGCTGTGACTTTCCTTTGTTGTCGCTTTTGTTGGTGTTGATAAGTCTGCAGGCACAGCCTTGCCTCTGTGAGGACTGTTTCAACTATTTACAGGTGTGTCAGCCTTGTTTGGGGTGTGGAAATAAGTTAGCTCAACTGTGGATGAGTGAACACACACCTAGTGAACACACACACACAAGCAAAGGCTGTCAAAATGGCTCAGAGAGTCAAAACACTTGCCACCAAGCCTGACAACCTGAGTTCAATCACCAGGTCTCACATGATTGAAAGAAAGAACTAGTTCTCATAAGTTGTCCTTTGGGGTTGGGGATTTAGCTCAGTGGTAGAGCACTCGCCTAGCAAGAGCAAGGCCCTGGGTTCGATCCTCAGCTCAAAAAAAAAACAAAAACAAAAAACAAAAAAAAACCAAGTTGTTCTTTGACACACACACACACAAATAAATAATAAATAAAATTTTAAGAATAAAATACAAAACCCTCAATAATACTCACTAAAAGTAATCATGTGGTTTACTTTCACAGCCTTTAGTGAACTGTAAACTAGGAGACATCTTGATAAAAACCCATTTCAATGAAATTTTCAGGACTAACGTGTTTATGAGTGCTTTCAAATTTCACTTCCTTTAGTATATCTTCACTGCTCAGAGGTGACAAAATACCAGATCGCCAACTGGCTTAGATTGATGGGAATTTTCTTTTTGAAAAAGGCCAGCATAGAGTTGACCATCCTGTCCATCTATAACCAGATAATTCAATGGAGAGTTGACTGTCTAAATGGTTTCCATACACCTCCATACTTTTCCAGTCACTTGACTAGTGGGCTAGATGATGACAGTTGGCCATCTGAGCCATAGTTATAAAAATTTAAAAATCCTGGCCTGGCTGGTAAAAGTGGACATGAATAAACCACGTTAAGCTCTTCATCCTTGGTGTTGACACACAGACGCAAGGCATCTTGGGTTCTTCTGTGCTCCACTTTCAAAGCAGTCGTCTGTGTCTGCTCAAGCTTCCTGGGACATCATGCTGTGAGAGAATGTGAATTTGTGGAGAGACAATGCCCCTAACTGTGACTCCACGCAGTTAACAAAAGCTTACGAGAAGCCTCCCCGCTTTCTTGTTTTTCAAATTGAGACGTTATCTGTGGAATTTCAAGTCTCCCTTTTGGTTTCAGTGTCCCCATGAGAAGAAGAGGTTCTTTTGAGTTATCCGGCTGCCTTGTATGTGCCCTTTCCAGTGTGATTTCAGTGTTTACATTTTGAGCTGAGACCTTGATTGGCTAACTTAGTCAAAATCCCACTGCCACCGCTGAAGGACCAAGTGTTGGGACACACAGTGTTGCAAGTAATGCAAGCAGAAATGACACACATCCGTCTGTGTCATTCTATGGCTGTACTGTCCTCTGCACCCGCCCCCGTTATTTATTATTGTTGATAGCTTACTTTTTCTTACATTCTGTTGTAAATAAAGTACAAAGCAATCTTCTTCCCAAGTGTTGCTTCCTCTTTCTCAACCGGCCTCAAGGGAGTGCTAACCAACATTAACATGAGGGTCAATGGGGAAGGAAGAAGCCAATTACTGTACCCAGCTGAATGGCCTCGTGTGCAAGGATGCCTCCCCTACTAATGATCATATAAAACTTTATATGCAAGACCCTTGGGAGGAAAAGTCCCAGAGTCCCTAATTTTCCAGCCTAAAAATAACAAAGGAAAAGCTGGGTGGATGTGGTGCACATTTTTATTCCCAGCACTGGGGAGGCAGAGGCAGGCAGATCTCTGTGATCAGAGAGAGGTCAGCCTGGTCTACAGACTCCCAGGACAGCCAGGGTTACACAGGTTACATCTTGCAAAACAAAAACAAAAGTGAAGGAAATCTATAATCCCATAGGATGAATGCATAAACCCCCTTATCCACCTAGCAGGTGCTTGAATAATCATGGAGTTTGAGATCACAAAGCCCACAGGAATCCTAGGGAGTGCCAACCAGATCCACTCTATGCCAAATTAGGGTCGTGTGTGTGTGTGTGTGTGTGTGTGTGTGTGTGTGTGTGTGTTGGCAATAGAATCCAGCACCATTGGAGATGCCAGGTAAATAGGTAAAGACTCTACTTAGTTGGACAGAGCAACTAGGTCTTTTTGTTGTTTTGTTTTATTTTGTTTTTTGAGAGAGAGTTTCTCTATTATGTAGCCCTAGCTGTCCTGAAACTCGCTCTGTAGACCAGACTGGCCTCAAACTCACAAAGATCCACCTGCCCCTGCCTCCTGAGTACTGGGATTAAAAGAGTGTGCCCCAGCTCATCTTTTTTTTTTTTTTCTTTTTTTAATGACCAAGTCTCATGTATCTCCTTGTACTTGAAATATGGCTGAAGAAGACCTTAAAATTCCCATCTTCCTGCCTCAATCTTCCAAGTTCTGGGATTCAGGTGTGTACTAACACACACCATTTATACAGTTCTGGGGATCCAGCCCTAATTGGGTTACTCTTTTTCTTTAAGGGTTTATTTTATTGATTCAAGAGTGCATCAGATCCCTCAGAACTGGAGTTACAGGCATGGCTGCTAGGATTCGAACTTGGGTCTCATGTTTGAGCAGCAAGCGCTCCTAACCACTGAGCCATTTCCCCAGCCCCACAGCTGGGTCACTTTCTGGAAAGCCAAAGTCGTCCCGCCATGGTTTCTCTATCTCAGGCAGCCACTGTTGTTTACAAGAGGGTCCTCTGGGGTTGGTGAATGTGGGGACAGAAATGCTTCACTGTCTGTCCCTGGTTCATTGATCTTTTTGGAGTTCATGCAGAAACACACCCCTTACTCTGTCTTCCAGTTAATCCTGAAAGAAATAATGTCACAGTCTTGGGCTGGCTGGCTGGCTCAGTGAGTCAGAGCACTTGCTGCCAAGTCTAAAGACTGGAGTTTAATCCCCCCTAAGACCCACACGGCAGAAGGAGAAAATCAACTAAAGTTGTCCTCTGACCTCAACACAGGACACACACACACACACACACACACACACACACACTAAATAAATAAGTGCAATTTAAAAGAAGAAAGAAAATGTCAAAGTCCGACCTCTGAATGGAGCAGGCACACTGCTTATACTGCAGTTGTGTAATAACTCAATTAACTACAACATGTTTCCTTTTGTAGCTCAACTTCACCATTACACCCCCATCCTGTCTTTTAACTCCATATTCCAAACACACAAACTTCCCACACACTGCTGCGGGCTAGCTGTCAGCCTGCGTTCTTGAGCAGAGCCTGCCTCATGCGGCTCAACTATAATGGGCTGTTAAATATTTGCATACCTACTTCTCAGTGTATGGGTGCTTGTGACACACCCGCCCCAAGTTCTTTTTTGTTTGTTTGTTTGTTTTTGTTTTTCGAGACAGGGTTTCTCTGTGTAGCTTTGCGCCTTTCCTAGAACTCACCCTGTAGACCAGGCTGGCTCTGCCTCCCCAGTGCTGGAATTAAAGGCGTGCGCCGCCGCCACCACCCAGTCCACCCCAAGTTCTTAAGCAGAGCTCGTCATCAAAAGTGTCTTCCCACTGAGGCCTAACCTTAGACTCCCGAACACCCGTGTAGTTCTCTAAGAGTTCCTCAACCACCATTACTGTCATTACCTTCCTTGAGACATTTCTGCCTCTGACCTCCAACTGTACCTTGGTCTCAAAGTTCAGAATACATCGTGTCTGAAATAGCCACACATGAAACTGTCAGGGTCAGCTGGAGGCTTTGATGGCTTAGCAAGGACAGCTTGGGTATTCTTCTGCACTGGGGTGTGTGGTGGAGCCAGCAAGCCCTGTTCTCAAGGTTACAAATTGACTTTTTCTACCTAACTTGTCTGCACATGAATTCTCTCTTCTATCATGTGCAACTTACTAGACTACCTTAGTCAAATCCAAAGGTTTAACTACTTTCCTCTTCCTGGGAAAGGTGGCATTCTAGTGTGTTGTCTGTTGTTGTGATAAACAGCACACTGACTGCCTTAGTCAGGGTTTCTATTGCTGTGATGAAACACCATGACCAAAAAGCAAGTTGAGGAGGAAAGGGTTTATTTGGCTTACACTTCAGCATTACTGTTCAGCGCTGAAAGAAGTCAAGACAGGAACTCAAACAGGGCAGGAACCTGGAGGCAGGAGCTGATGCAGAGGCCATGGAGGGTGCAGCTTACTGGCTTGCTCTGTCTGCTTTCTTTTTTGTTTTTGTTTTGTTTTGTTTTGTTTTTTTGTTTGTTTGTTTTTTGAGACAGGGTTTCTCTGTATGGCTTTGCACCTTTCCTGGAACTCGATTTGGAGACCAGGCTGGTCTCGAACTCACAGAGATCCACCTGCCTCTGCCTCCCAAGTGCTGGGATTAAAGGCGTGCGCCACCACCGCCCGATGTCTGCTTTCTTATAGAACCCAGGACTACCAGCCCCGGGGTGTCCCCACTCACAGTGGGCTGGACCCTCCCCCATTGATCACTAATGAAGAAAATGTCTTACAGATTTACCTACAATTCAATCTTACATTTTCTGAATTGAAGTTCTCTCCTCTCAGATGACTGCAGCCAAAAAACCTATCCAGCACACCGACCAAAAGCAACTTGAGGAGGAGAGGGTTTATTTCAGCTAACATATCATAGTTCATCATTAAGGGAAGCCCAGGGGCAGAGACTAGATATTGGCTTACTCTCCTTGGTTTATTTAACTCCCTCCCTCTCTCTCTCTCTCTCCTCCCTTCCTCCCCTCTCTCCCCCTTTCTCCCTTTCTCTTCCTCTTTTCTCTCCTCTCTTTCTCTCTCTCCTTTCCCTTCTCTCTCTCCTCTCTCCCTTCCTCAACACACACACACACACTTTATTATTAATTGTGCGTGGAAATGTGCATATGTGAGTGCAATACCCTTGAAGGTCAAAAGAGGTTGTGAGCTGCACATGTCAGTATTGCAAACTGCATTCAGGACCTCTGGAAGAGCAGCAAATGCTTTGAACTGCTGAGCCATCTCTCCAGCCCCTCAGCTACCTTCTCATACAGTTCAGACCCTTCTGCCCAAGTAGGAAAGGCCCTCCTACATGAATAAGCAAGCAAGAAAATGCCCCACAGACATGTCAATGGGTCAATCTGAAAAAGGCAGTTCTTCAGTTGAGATCCCCTCTTCCCAGATATGTTGAAGTGTGTAGTCAAGCTGATAAATAATAAACTAACCACAGTTAGGAACAGGTCAGTACTTTGCCTCAATGTTCTTGTTCTGTTCCCAGCATGTGAGAAAAAGAAAAAAGATAAAAAGATAAAGGAAGAGGAGGAGGAGGCCTGGGGATGGAGTTTAGTGAGTAGAGTGCTTGCCTAGCATGTACAGTCTTGGCTTCGATGCCCACTGCCACATAAATCAGGTGTGGTGGTACACCTTAGTAATCTTAGAGTTTATTATAATAAAGAGATGAAGAGAAAGATAGGAAAGAGAGAGGCAGAGAGAAAGAGAGAGGAGAGAGACACACAGAGAGTGCACACCTCGTGGGAATAGAGAGAAAGAGAGAGAGGAAGGGGGGAGTTTTTCTTAGAATGAGGCTTTTACAGCAGGACGCAGGGCATTGCCAAGGGGTGGGACTTCAAGGGCCGGTCAGAATAGTAACAACTACCACAATTTAAAGCCAAATTTGAAGCAACTCTAATTAAACACTGGCCAGGTGGATGGGCTCTGGCCAGGTCCATTTCCGGGTTTCCAGAAGATGGCCCAGAATCAAGTTTTACAAGGGCTTAAGAAGCAAAACCCATAATTCATTACATCAGATCCAATCAGGTCCAATCAGGGGCAAGCATACATTCTGACGTATTTACTGACGTATACCATGATGTATAACCACATATGTTCAAGCACATCTGGTGCAGATGGGTCAAACAAACATGTGGCTTGTTATCTCCCATAAACAATAGCCTCCAGCATTTCAGGAACTATCTTTGGGCAAGGGGCTTGCAGATCAGAGGCATTTTTGTTTCAAGGATCTCTAAGGCATAGTAATAAGATGTAACTGGCTCTCACACTACCTTTGACCTGCAGATTCACACAGTGGTGTATGTGTGGCCCCATCCCCCAACACTCACATATTAAGTAGATACTTTTTTAAAATACCAATCACGTGCACCTAAGGCAGACACAAAAGACTTAAGATTATGACATCTCTCTTTTTCTTTTTCTTTCTTTCTTTCTTTCTTTTTTTTTTCTGAGACAAGTTTTCTCTATATAACAGCCCTGGATGTCCTGGAACTCGCTCTATAGAGCAGGATAACCTTGAACTCGCAGAGTTCTGCCTGCCTCTGCCTCCCAAGTGTCGGGATTAAAGGCCTGTGCCACCACCACCCAGCTATGACTTTTCTTACCCCAATAAAGTTCTTTGTCTTCAAAAAGCACCCTTAGCGTTCCTGATGTAACCCACTTGATGGTTGTACTTGGAAGCCAGTTTGATAAAATCTTTGTTACAGAGCCAGCTCCTGAAGGGCCACTCTGGCAAGAATGTCTGTAGCTGAAGATAACCTTGAACTCCTGATCCTCCTGCCTCTACCGCCCCAGCGCAGGGACTATAGTTGTTTACCACCATGCTTAGGTTTATACAGTGCCGGTAGTCAAACCTAGTCTTGCCCTGCAAGACCAGCTGAGCCGCTTCCCCAGTCCTCCAGTCTTTCTTCTCTCAGAAAGCATGGGTAGAGTTATAACCTCATTGTTGAGAACCCCACCCCTCATGCCACCCCTGCTGCAGAGCTTGTCCCTGCAGCTCTGTATTAAGCTTGTCCCCAATTTTGCCTTTGAACTGCCTCATTCAGCCTGACCCCCAGATTTTCTCAATGGGTCTTGTCTTTTTTTTTTTTTTTTGGACTGACTTCCTAGTATCTTTATTCTTCTTGTCACCTTTGGAGAGCATTGCCACCCTCAGAGAGTGACATCCATCGCTACAGCCCCACTAAGATAACGGATGGACCTCCTTAAACTTCCCAAAGAGAGTGTAGCCATGATCACTGGAGGAGGTTTGAGGGCAGACAAATCTGGGTGATTTTAAAATCTTATCCCAAAATAACTTTCCCACTCCCAGGGGATGGTACCCGTGAGCTGCAGGCAGCTGACTACACACAGGCGACCCTTGAGAATCCAGTTGTGCTGTTCACCAACAGTCCTGTTCTGAGAGCTTCCAAAGATAGACCATTGCTCTGGGTGCAGAATGCAGAAAAAGTCACTCATGGGTTTGCCAGAAGTGTTCATTGCCTTTTCTCTGAACGACCCTTGGAAATTTGGCAAGGTTTCTATTGGTTTGAATTTTTCCACTGTCACCTAGATGTTATTCTAGTCCTTTGTATTCTGAAATAGTTATTTTGTATATTTATATTGCATAAAGCTGAGGAGATAACATTACACTATTGTTAGATATTTCAGAATTTTTATTTTTTATTTTGTATGTGTACATGTATGCATTTGTGTGTATGTGCACATGTATGCATTTGTGTGTATGTGCACATGTATGCATTTGGATGCCAGTAGCAACAATGAAGCTGCAGATGGTTGTGAGCTGCACACTGAGTACTGGCAACTGAACTCCTCTGTAAGTGTAATAATCAGAGCCAGGTTTTTTGTTGTTGTTGTTGTTGTTGTATTTCGAGACAGGGTTTCTCTGTAGCTTTGGAGCCTGTCCTGGACTAGCTCTGTAGACCATGCTGGCCTCGAACTCACAGAGATCCACCTGCTTCTGCCTCCTGAATATTGAGATTAAAGGCATGCGCCACCACTGCCTGGCCAGAGGCAGTTTTTGTTCGTTCGTTTGTTTGTTTGTTTAATTTTTTCTTTCTGAGACGAGGTTTCTCTATATAATAGCCCTGGCTATCCTGGATCTTGCTCTGCAAACCAGGCTAGCCTCGAACTCACAGAGATCCGCCTACCTCTGCCTCCCGAGTGCTGGGATTAAATGTGTACACCACGGCCACCCAGCCTTCTTGATTATTTTTTAAAGAAAGTTGTAATGAGTACAAATGTTTGTCTGCATGCACTTCTGTGCATCACATGTTTGCCTGGGGCCCACAGAGGTCAAAAGATGTCAGATCCCCTGGCACTGCAGTTATGGATAGTTGTGAGCCCAGGATTACTGATTTCTTTCTTTTAAAGTGTTTGTACTTGTTTATTTATGTATTGTGCATGCACACATGTACCACAGCAGTGCAGGAAACCAGGCTACATCTTGCCGGAGTCAGTTCTTTCCTTCCCGGTGTAGGTTCTGGGGATTGAACTCTGGTCATCAGACTTGGCGGCAAGCACCCTCACTCACTGAAGCATATCCACAGGCCCTCTTTCCTTCACAAGAACAGTCACTTCCCTGGGCCCCTGAGCTGTGGATCACTGACTGTTACTGAGTGGAATGCCTAGCTTGAGCATAAGGAACTGCACAGAATTGAATACACAAACAATTTTAATTCATCTTGTTTTAACACGTTCAGTATTCACAAACACTGAGTTTATCTTGAGAATTTCCAAAAAGTCACCACAGTAAATGCCGGTAAGTTGTTTTTATTAGCTGAGAGAAAATTGAAGTAAATGATCAGAGCCTGCTTTCATTTTAGTATATGTAATTTATCATGTGGGTGCTCTTGGGGGATGGAGAGACGGCTCAACAGTAAAGAACACTGGCTGCTCTTCCAGAGGGCCCAGGTTCAGTTCCCAGCACCCACATGGCAGCTCACAACTGTCTGTAACTCCAGTTCCAGGAGATCTGACATCTTCTGGCCTCCTCAGGTACCAGCCATACATGTGGACTGGGTCATAAACGTAGGCAAAACACCCATGCACATAAAATGAAAACAAATAAATATTTGTAGTGTTTAAGTGCCTTGATTTTTTTTTTTTTTTTTTTTTTTCGAGACAGGGTTTCTCTGTGTAGCTTTGCGCCTTCCCTGGATCTCACTCTGTAGACCATGCTGGCCTCAAACTCACAAAAATCTGCCTGCCCCTGCCTCCTGAGTGCTGGGATTAAAGGAGTGCCACCACCGCCTAGCAATGATTTATTATTAGTATTAGTATTAGTATTAATATTAGTATTAGTATTAGTTTTAGTTTTAGTATTTTGTTGTTGTTGTTCTGCAACTGTAAAACTCCATGAAACTACTTCTCTATGGGAACATGGAACCTGGAAAACCTTGTTTCATGTTTCCTGAGACATGGTCACTCAGATTTGGCCCCAGAATAAACTACCTCTTATTCCTGGAGGTGAGAGCTGTGTTTTTGACATTGACGAATACAATTCAGCATGTGTCACAGTCTACTCAAAAGTTAAATAGAAAGCTGTGGAGGACCTTTGGTGGGGCCGAAGCTCAGTGGTCGAAAGCCTGTCTAACATGGATCTGCACCACAAAATGAAAGGACCCTAGTGGTGAGGGGAGCGTAGTACATAGCAAGTTTCTGCAGGGATTGGGGAGTTACAGCTGCCACGCAGTGATGGTGCACACCTTTAATCCCAGCACTTGGGAAGCAGAGGCAGGATGGTCTCTGTGAATTCCAGGCCAGCCTGGTCTACAAAGCAAGTTACAGAATAGCCAAGACTACACAGAGAGACCTGTCTCAAAAAAAAAAAAAAAAAAAAAAATTCCATTGGTGGTCAGGCATGATGGTACAATTCTTTAATCCCAGCACTCAGGAGGCAGATGTAGATAGATCTCTGTGAGTTTGAGGCCAGCCTGGTCTACAGAGTGAGTTCCAGGATAACCAGAGCTACGTAGTGAGATCTGGTCTTTAAAAAATAAAAAAAAATTAAAAATTTTTAAAAAGTGAAAGAAGAAAAAGAAACATTGGTGGAACCATTGGAGAGGTGGGTTTTACAACAAGATTGGGGAATCTCTCCTGCAGGGTTCAGATGCTATCTGATATCATTCTTAGCTTTGGGGTTGGTAAAGCTATTTGTCGGCTGAGTTAATAGATTCCATATGATTTTTATCTATTAGCCAACAGATGTTAGTCTGACACAGGTGGACACTGAATGGCTAGTCAGGGCTAAAACTAACCCTGAGATAGGTAACTGGCAACATTCCAACCTATCCACATCGCTGCAGTTCCAGCAGTCAATCAGCCTTTGCAGACACAGCTCCCTTCCAGGAATTCTTGTTCACACATGTGTGCTCCACAACAAGAGAGGTAGAAGACAGTTGCCATGTGTCCTATGCTCTGGAGCCATGTGTCAGCCTTAAAAACACAATGTCTGCCGGGCGGTGGTGGTGCACGCCTTTAATCCCAGCACTCAGGAGGCAGATGTATGGGAAAAACCCATATCTGGAAAAATCCATTAATACCAACAGGCAGAGGCAGGTGGATCTCTGAGTTCAAGGCCAGCCTGGTCTCCAGAGCAAGTTCCAGGACAGCCAGGGCTACACAGGGAAACCCTGTATTGAAAACAAAAGATAAATAAAATCTCACATACATATAAATCTATATATTTGAATATATTTATGAAGAATAATAAGTGTATTTACATGAAGTAAGATCCACAAAACCTCCTTCATTTTCATGTACGCCACTTGTGAAAGCAATTCTCTTTTATTCTATAAAGAGAATTAAATAAGGGTACTTAGATCATTAAAAAAATAATAAAACCTAGCTAATTTCTGGCTATTCATGGGTCAAGAGCTCTGTACTCAGATTTCCTGAGCAACTTGACCTGCTATTGTCTGAATATAAAAATGTCAAGCTTCTCTTTTTTTCTGATATTCTAAATCTAATTTACATCAGAAAGATAAGACACCCTCCACACTTGAAGAAGGGCTTTGCAGAAAGAATTGATTCATACATGGTTTAACTTTGAGTGAATAATTTTCTAAGTAAGCCCAAAACCTGAGTAGAAGCTCTTCGGTGATTCTTTTCTACATAAAATCAAGCCAAACAACCAAGCATGGTGATGCACACCTTTCATCCCAGCACCTAGAGAGGAAGAGGCAGGTGGATCTGAGTTGCAGCAAAGCCTGGGCTACATAGCGAGTTCCAGCCTAGCTGGAAAAAAAAAAAAAAAATCAAGCCAAATGTCCTCAGAGAGGCTTAATACATATCTGAAAAAAACCAACTCTTCAAATCTGGATCCATGTACAAATCAATTTTTTATTGCATTTTATTTTGTGTGTGTGTTTGTGTGTGCACACACACATGCCATGGCACACATGTGGAGGTCAGAAGGACAACAACATTCGAGAGTCAGTTCTCTGCTTCCACCACGTGGGACTCAGTTTGTCAGTCTTGGTGGCAAGTGCCTTTACCCACTGAGCCATCTCACCAGCCCCAAGTCAATTTTTTTTTTTTTTTGAGCTGAGGATCGAACCCAGGGCCTCTACCACTGAGCTAAATCCCCAATCCTCCCAAGTCAGATTTTTAAATGGTTTGAGTGACAGCTTCTTCCTCCTCGCCTCACAAGAAAAATAAATAAATTAAAAAAGTAAATAAAAAATTAGACACTTGAAGTAGAAAAGAAGGTTCAGAAGGTGGCATTCCTCTGTCTCCCAAGGGGAGAGCTCTGCAGCCTTTCTTCCCAGAGGAAACCCTGGAGCCATAGAGGCTCCCTCAGGGAAAGTAAAGACGAAGATGGTTTTAGTTTGTTAGGAAAGCAAAATTTTTTCTGTAAGCTTCCAAGATCACATTTGACAGGCTGAAGTTTGCTTCCCAGACACAAGGCGCCCATCTTTAACCTCCAGATAAAGAGCGTGGCTTGAGAAAAATGCGCTTGCAAGAATACAGATTTTTGAGCCAGGTGTGGGGATGTACACCTTAAACCAAGCACTCAGGAGACAGAGACAGGCAGATCTCTGTGAGTTCAAAGCCAGTCAGGGCTACTTAGAGAGACCTTGTCTTAAAAATATATATTTAGGTATATAAATATATATAATTAAATTGTGTGTGTGTGTGTGTGTGTGTGTGTGTGTGTGTGTGTGCATGTGCATGCATTTTTCTGTACAAGTACCACCTGAGTACATTGTCCAAGGAGGCCAGAAGAGGGTGACAGAGCTCCTGGAATTGAAGTTTCAAGTGGTTGTGAGCCATTCAGTGTGTGTGTTGGGAACCATACCCGGGTCCTCTGGAAGAGCAACCAGTGCTCCTAACTGCTGAGCTGTCTCTCCAGCCCCCTTTTACTGTTGGGTTTTGTTGTTGCTGTTATTGTTTTGGTTTTTTCCTGGTGTGTGTGGTATATGTGCATGTGCGCATGTGTGTTCACATGTGTGAGTTTGTGATAGCGTGTGGAGGCCTGCAGTTGATGCCTGGTGTCTTCCTGCTAACTTTCCATCTTACTCTTGAGGCAGGGTCTCTGGTTAACTCCAGAGACCATTGGTTCACTGGTCCAAGTGAGCCAGCTTGCTCTGGGGACACCCATCACAACCTTCCCTGTGCTGTGCTTTCAGGTGAGCTACCATGTCCACATTGTCAGGCCAGAGGAGTAGCCCATTTCCCCCACAAAAGGGCAGGCCCCCTGGCTTGGTCCACAATTCAGTCTAGGCTCAGCTCAAGCTGGACTGTAGAAGAATTTTTAGCGGTTAGATAAAAGCCAACATTCCTCGGGAACTTGTAAAACAATTCCCATCTGCCAAAAGAAGTCACTTCCCTTGCCTCTGGTGGAAGGGACGGTTGCCTCTCTATTGACTTACACCTGTGGCACCTATCTGTATTTCAAAGCCCATGCTCGCCTCCAGTCTCCTTCGGTCCCTACTCACACGTATTTGGTATACATCTCAGGCCCACCCTGGCCCTTCTCACCTCCTACTCTGCACAAACTCCCAGACTACCCCAGTTCACATGCCTTCCTCGCCCAGCTACTCATCCTCCTTTTAACCCACCTGATTCTCCCCCCCACACACACACCTTCCCTAGCCCTGGCTGTGTTCAGTCCGCTTCCTTTTCTCTCTGCGCTAGACTCTTTCAGATGGCTCTGGATGGTCTCTCTTATCCATAATACAACTGTTCCCCCTGACTATGGAGTGACCAGTTCAGTGGTTTCTTTACTTCACCCTCACATACATCCCTGACTTATTCTATGGGCTTTGAACTCCAGTCCTCAGTATTGCATGTGGCAAGTGTTTTTCCCCGATGTGCCTTCTCCCCACCCCCATCCCAAGCCCCCAAGTCTCACCCCAGGCTGACACTCGCTAACTCCTCTCCATGTCAGGTCCTGCTCCATCCAGGTCACACTAGTGACCGCATCGGGGCCCTCCTAACACCTGGGATTAAGAGGACAGTAATCGCTGCCTTAGAGTGGAAGAAAGTGAAACAGAGCATTGATCAAACCGAGGGGCTGCAGCTCAGTGCTACAGGCCTGGCTGGGCACCAGGCCCCGAGTTCCAGCCCCAGCACTGCAGAAACTGGGTAGATGTTGCATTTTTGTAAATCCAGCACTCAGGAGCTGGAAGCAAAGGGATCAGACATTCAAGGCAGGGCTGTGGAGATGTCAAAGTAGGTAAAGGTGCCTGCTACCAAGCCTGACCACCTGATTTGCTTCCTTGGGACCCACATAATAGGAAGAATCTGCTTCTATGAATTATTCCGTGGCCTCTCCTATCACACATACTTTTTAAAATAAATAAAATAATATAAAAAATGTTAAGAAGTTCATGATTATTCTGGACTACAAAGTAAGTTGGAGGTCAGCCTGGACTACATAAGACTCTGTCTCAAAAACAAAAACAAAAACAAAACCCCAAACTGGGACTGGAGAGATAACTCAGCACTTAAGAGAACATACGGCTCTTGCAGGGCTCAGGTCTCAGCACCCACATTAGAAGGCTCACAACCACCTAGAACTTCAGCTCCTGGGGGAATCTGACACCTCTGGGCTCTGAAGGAACCTGCACTCTCATACACACAGATAGACACATACACACACATTTCATGGTGATACATGCTTTTAGTCTCAGGATTTGAGAGGCTGAGGCAGGCAGATCTTATGTGTATTCAAGGCTAGACTCATCTACATAGCCACACACACACACACACACACACACACACACACACACACAATAAATAGATAAATGTAATAAAACAAGAGAAGGAAGAAGAGGAAAATCCAGCTTGGGCTACATGGATTGAAGATATAATATGGTGCAAAAAGCCAAACACAAAAGGACAAAAATGCAATTCTACTTAACAGGAAGGATTTGCAGGAGTGGAATTCACAGAGACAGGGTGGGTTCCAGGGGCTGAGAGAGGAGGAAGAGAAGTGAGGGTTACCATGTCTGAGAAGACAAACACGTACTGGGACTAGATGGTGTTGATGGCTACAAAAATATGTAAATGTAGTGAATGCCACAGAACTGCACATCAAAAAATGATTCAAATGCTGTATGTCAGGTTATGTTTATGTCTTAGCTAGGGTTTTCTATTGCTGTGAAGAGACACCATAACAACAGCAACTCTTACTAAGGAAACATTTAACTGAGGGGCTCACTCACAGTTTCAGAGCTTCAGTCCATTATGCTCATGACAGGGAGCATAGCGGCTGAAGGCAAATGTGGTGCTGGAGCAGAGACTGCTACTACATCTTTCAGGCAACAGGAAGTCAACTGACTATCAACTGAGGCTTGAGCAAAAGAGACCTCAAAGCCCACCCTCACAGTGATAAACTTCCTCCAGCAAGGCCACGCCTCCTAACAGTGCCCCTCCCTTTGGGGGCCATTTTCTTTCAAACCCCCACAGTTTATCATTGTAAGAAATTTCTAGATTTAGCCATGGGGTTTTGGCATCTTTGGTAGGACCTTAGCATTAGCAGCAGGCACATCCCATAGTATGACATAAGATCTTAGATTCTTCTCCTCTCTCCAATTCTTCCTGCATAGAAACTATCTTCAGTGATGCTTGCCTGAATTCTCATAGTATTCCATTCCTTGCTGTGGTCTGAACATTTGCTTTCACAGTGTGGTAAGATGTCAAAGCTAAAAAGCATACCTTAGACATCTTACACCTTTATTTAAGAACCACCATCTTTCAAGTAATATAGTCAGCAGCATCTGTGCCCTTGGCACATGGTTCCTATATAAATATTCTTTTATGGGGCTGGAGAGCTGACTCAGCAGCTAAGAGTGCTTGTTGCTCTTGCAGAAAAGACCCTGGTTCAATTCCCAGCAACCCACGGTGGCTAACAGCCATCTGTAACTCCAGTTTTAGGGGATCTGACATGCTCTTCTGGCCTCTGAGAGTACAAAACACTTACTTGGTGAAGAGACATATATGCAGGCAAAACATCCATACATACCAAGTAAAAAACACTTTCTTTTTTGATGCCTTTTTTTTTAGACAGGGTTTCTCCTTGTATCCCTGGCTGTTGAGGAACTCACTCAGTAAACTAGATTCACAGAGATCCACCTGCCTCTGCCTTCCAAGTTCTGGGATTAAAGGCATGTGCCACCACCACCCAGCAAAAAACTGCAACTTTTAAAAAGAAATAAAATATTTCCTCAAGCCAAGTGTGAAGGCACACAACTCTTATCCCAGCACCTGGGATAATGAGTCAGGAAGATGAAGGTTAGCCTGGGACTACATAAGGAGCTCTAGACCATCTTGTTTATATATCAACTAAATGTAGCAACTATGTCAAAACTAAAACAAAAGCAAAAATAAAAATTAAAAAAAAAAGGGCCTGAGCTACAGAACACCCTATTTCAAACAAAACAGAAACAGTATATTATGTATGTATATACGTGTATATACATATGCATACATTGTTAACAATTTGCTCTCTCTGAAAGAGCACCTCTGAATATGCCCTAAAAGGGAGGGAGGATTCAGGATGCTCCAGGAACTCAGGAAGTAAACAAAACTTAGAAGTCTAAGCAAGCTGAAACCTGTAAGATTCACAAGCCCCATCCCCAGAGTTACACAAGCAGCAAACTGACCCGCCTAGCTGCCTGTGATTCTTCACCCATGCTGAGGTGAAAGGAAGCCTGGCCAGTTAGCACAGAGCACTTCCGATTTCACTTTCTGATAGCATCTCCCAGTAGCCCAGACTGGCCTCCAACCTGTTGGTTATTCGGCCTCAGCTTCCCAAGGGCTGGGCATACCCTGCTAGATTTCATTTTGTTTTGTTTTGTTAAGACAGTCTCTCTATGTAGCTATGGCTGTCCTGGAATTCTACGTAGACTAAGCTGACCTCAAATTTACAGTGATTACCCCCTGCCTCAGCCTCCGTAGTTCTGGGATCAAAGCCATGTGCCACCACACCTGGCTAGATTTCTTTCTTTCCTTCCTTCCTTCCTTCCTTTCTTTCTTTCTTATTATTGTTTTTTGTTTTTTTTTTAATCAAAGGAGTTGGAAATTCTGATAATCGCGAAGAAACTTCCCTACTGCTTCCAAAATAACAGGGTCGTCTGCAAGTTAAATATTTTCCCCTCTGGCATGTTGTGGTAGGACTTCCTAGAAACTTAGCATATTTTAAAAATCTGTTAATTGATAATATCTGGCCACTTTCTAAACTCATCCTTCAGCTTCCATTGGCTGACCGGCAAACGGGAAGGCAGGGAAGCAGAGGCAAAGATTTCCGACTTGTGTAGCCGATCCGGGACTCCGGGAGGCTTGGCCTTGAGGGCGGAGCTTTCGCACGAGGTCCAGGCTCCACCCACCGGGCCGCGTTCGGCTGCTCCCTTTCCGCCCGCCAGGGGTCGCCGTTCGGCTCGAGCTGGTTTTTCCCCTTTGGCGAAAACCCACCCCTTTTGCGTCTTTTGCTCTCGCGAGAGGAAGCGCAAAGCCTGCTGGGAGGGATGCGCCGGCTGTGGGCCAGCCCAAAATGGCAGCTCTGGTGGAAGAATTCACGTTGTCTACTGGAGTCTTGGGTGCCGGGCCTGGAGGATTCCTAGGTGTAGAGCAGAGTGACAAAGCAGACCAGTTCCTAGTGACGGACAGCAGCAGGACTGTCGTCCTCTACAAGGTGAGAGTGGCGGGAGCGACCGGCTGTCGGAAGCCGGGAGCGGGAGGCTCGAATTCCTCACAGCTTGGGAAGGAAAGCCGGGGGCCGGCCTGGCAGAGCCCGGCGGTCGCCCCGGTGGGAGGCCGCCTGAGGTTCAGAAGCTGTTTGCCTGTGAGCACTGGCATATTTCCGAGTGACAGGCGACAGTGTCTCGGTGCACGTGGGACACGCTGGGAGCCTGGGTCTCCTAATCTCCTCGAGCCTTGCCAAAGAGAATTGTCACCCTGCGGCGTGCTTGCCGAAGGGTGAGCAGAGATTGAGCGTCCCAGGATGACACTGACAGGTTGAAACTGTGTGTTTTTCTCTTCATCCTCCGCTCTTTGGTTTTTTTCGGGGGGAGGAGGGTGACGAGACAGAGATTTCTTGGTGTCCTGGAAAGATTGGGCAATTCTGTTTTCACACTATGAAAACCGGATTTGAGAGCTGAAAAGTGGCAATCTCGCCCGCTTTGCAGCCTAATTCCTGGCTCAGCACACTGTTAACCTTGCTTATAGTAATCCTCTAGAAAGTAGGTTTTTATCTGGCATTTTAAACAGTTTCTTGTGTCATTAAAAAGTTACTCATCTGCTGACAGGCTGCCAACAATCCCCATACTGTTTAGACTTCCCTGAAACTCTTCTGTCTTTAGACTGTCCACTGATTTGGCAGCTTCTGCATAGGAATACAGTAGTTGATGGGAGTTGGATGCACTGGACCCACTTACACCAACCTAACTGTCCTTGCCTCTGTTCCACATGTAATCAACTCATTTTTAAGTTATCATTATTTATAAACAATGTCTTGAATTAATTTGCTTACTTTTAGTTAAGAGTTTTGGGGATGTTTGTTTTATTTTTGAGACCTGTCTGGCTTTGAATTTACAATCCTGCCTCAGCCTCCCCAGGCTATAAGTGTAAGCCACCACACCTAATTAGAATGTTTAATGGGGTGTGTGTGTGTGTGTGTGTGTGTGTGTGTGTGTGTGTTTAAAAAAATCACATTTATCATCATAGCCATTTTTAAGTGTACATACAATGAAGTGGTCAGTACGTTTACATTGGTGTACAGCCATCATCACTATCCATCTCCAGAACTCTTCACCTTATAAAACTGAAAATCTGTCCTTATGAAGTAATGGTTCCGAGCGTTGATGAGATGGCTCAGCTGGTAAAGGTACTTGGCACAAGTCTAATGACCTGCGTTCAATTCTCCAGATCTGCATGGCGTAAGGAAAAGAAGTGACTCCTGGAAGCAGTTCTCTAGCCTCTGTACTCTATATGTGTGTGCACACACATAAATACATAAATGTACTTAAAAATAATCACTCTGTACTCTGGAACATGAGGCAAGAGAATCTGAAGTTTGAGGCCAGCCTGGAGGACACAGAAAGACCATCTCCAATAAATAAGAAATAATAACTAGCCAGGCAGCAATGGCGCACACCTGTAATCCCAGCACTCGGGAGGCAGAGCCAGGTGGATCTCTGTGAGTTTGAGGCCAGCCTGGTCTACAGAGCAAGATCCAGGACAGGCACCAAAACTACACAGAGAAACCCTGTCTCATAAAACAAACAAACAAACAAACAAACAAAAAAAGAAATGGTAACTATTCCTCCCAGCCCCTGGTAACCGGCATTCCCTGTCAGTCTTCATTATTTTAATTTAGGTACTTCATAAATTAGAAATCATGTTCAGTGCTGCCATTTAATGGCTTTTCTTGTTTGTTAAATCTCTAATGTCTGGAGCTGAAGTGTTGAATTTTGTATTCTTTTGCCAGGTTTCTGATCAGAAACCCTTGGGCAGCTGGTCGGTGAAACAAGGTCAAACTATAACTTGTCCAGCTGTGTGCAACTTTCAGACTGGAGAGTACATTGTGGTACATGACCATAAGGTAAAGTTAAGAATACATTAATATGTGTAACATACGATAGGTTTCGTGTATTTGTCCATTGCATGTAAATAAGCTATAGAGTACACTAATTAGCGTGTATTTTGATTTAAGGTTTTGAGAATATGGAATCATGAAGACGTAAACCTGGATAAAGTATTTAAAGCTACGGTAAGGCTTTGGCTTTTCTGACATTTAATTGTTGGTGAAATGGAATAACTCGTAATCTCACAGTTGTTATTTATTTATTGCCTGTGGGCAAAGGAGCCTATGGTTGCAGTCAGTTTTCCCCTCCAGCTGTTTTCTTATAGCTCACAACAACTATCAAGTTAGAAAATGCAGGTTTATTGTCCCATAAAGGCTGATGATTTAAATAGTTCTTGGGGCTAGAGAAATGGCTCTTGCAGAGGACTGGAGTTCAGTTCCCAGCACCCACACGATGGCTCACAGCCACCTGTAACTGCCTCCAGAGAATCTTGATGCCTCTGGAGTCTTCTGCATGCACATGGTACACACATACACAGAAACATTTTAAAAAATAATGAGTGGGTAGTTAGTGGATTTCTTGTAAGATAAGTTTACTTTCTGTGACTTTGTTTAAAACAGAATAGACCCGCCAGGCCATGGTAGTGCACGCCTTTAATCCCAGCATGCCGGAGGCAGAGGCAGGTGGATCTCTGTGAGTTTGAGGCCAGCTTGAGCTACAGAGTGAGTTCCAGGAAAGGTGCACAGAGAAACCCTGTCTCAAAAAAACAAAACAAGGCTGGAGAGATGGCTCAGAGGTTAAGAGCACCAGCTGCTCTTCCAGAGGTCCTGAGTTCAATTCCTGCCACCTACATGGTGGCTCACAACCATCTGTAATGAGATCTGGCACCCTTTTCTGTATACATAATAAATAAATAAATCTTTTAAAAAAAAGAAAGAAAGAATAGACCCCACAAAGTTTCTATATTCATTGTAAGAGCTATTAAGATCTCAAGCAAGGTTAATCTCAAAAGTTCCAGTTCTAGCCAGGCATGATGATGCTTTTTTTTTTTTTTCTTTTTAATGAGCATTGGTATTTTGCCTACATGTATGCCTGTGTGAGGGTGCCAGATCTCTTGGAACTGGAGTTACAGACAATTGTGAGCTACCACGTGGGTGCTCGAAATTGAACCTGGGTCCAAGAAGGCTAGCCAGTACTCTTAACCATTGAGCCATCTTTCCTGCCCCCACATACTTTTTTTTTTTTTTTTTTTTTTTTTTTTTTGAGGCAGGGTTTCTCTGTGAAGTTTTGATTTCTGTCCTAGAACTCACTCTGTAGCCCAGGCTGGCCTCAAACTCAAAGAGATCTACCTGGCTCTGCCTCCTCCAAATCCACCCAGCTCCTCACATACTTTTTTTAAAAATGATTTATTTGTATTTTATGTGCATTGGTGTTTTTCCTGTGTGTATGTCTGTGTGAGAGCATCAAATCCTCTGTAACTGGAGTTACAGACAGTTGTGAACTGCCTTGTGGATGCTAGTTCAACCTTGGTCCTCTGGAAGAATAGCAAGTGCTCTTAACCTCCGAGTCATCTTTCCAGCCCCTGTTGTATACATTTTTTTTTTTCTGGTTTTTTGAGACAGGGTTTCTCTTTGTAGCTTTGTGCCTTTCCTGGAACTCACTTGGTAGCCCAGGCTGACCTCAAACTCACAGAGATCTTCCTGGCTCTGCCTCCTGGGATTAAAGGCATGCACCACCACCACCCAGCTGTATACTTTTTTTTTTTTTTTTTAAGATTTATTTATTTATTATGTATACAGAAGAGAGTGCCAGATCTCACTAAAGATGGTTGTGAGCCACAATGTAGGTGCTAGGAATTGAACTCAGGATCTCAGGAAGAGCAGTCAGTGCTCTTAACCTCTGAGCCATCTCTCCAGCCCCCTGTTGTATACTTTTAATCCCAGCACCCAGGAGGCAGAGACAAGCAGTTCTCTGTGAGTTTGAGGTCATCCTGATCTACATAGGAAGTTTTGGGCCAGCCAAAGCTATGTAGTGACACCCTGTTTCAACAAAAAACAAATTTCTAGTTCTAAATGTCTAACTCTATAATTGATGCATCTGGGGCTGGAGTTATTGGACTCCAGATAGATGTCCTGAGTTCAATTCCCAGCACTCACATGGCAGTTCACAACTGTCTGTAACACCACCGCCAGGGCTTCTGACACCCTCACACACACATATATGCAGGCAAAACACCAATGCACACAAAATAAAAATAAATTATATATATAATTGGTAAGTTTTAGATCCCCAAATGAGACTAATTCAAATCCAGTACAGTTGTTGGCTAGACTCTTAAAACTTCTGTGTTGTCTCGTAACGATCTGGAGAAGTTAGCTGTCTCTCTCTTACCCTTTGTTAGGCTTGGCTTGGCTTACCTGTCATCTCACCAGATGACTTTGTTTTGTTTTTAATTTTTTAAGACAGGGTTTCTCTGTGTAGCTTTGCGCCTTTCCTGGAACTCACAGAGATCCGCCTGCCTCTGCCTCCCAAGTGGATTAAAGGCGTGCGCCACCACTGCCCAGCTTGTTTTGTTTTTTCACTACATGTGGGGCTGGGGATTAACTCGGTGGTAGAATGCTTGCCTAGCTTGTTCAAGGCCCTAGGTTCAATTTGCAGTATAAAGGAAGGGACAGACACAGGGGTGGTAGGCTATTAAAAATAATAAATAAATCTGGGGGGTGGTGGCACAAGCATTTAATCCCAGCTCTCGGGAGGCAGTTAGAGCTCTGTGAGTTTGAGGCCTGCCTGGTTGGTTAGTCTATCTTGCCTGTCTCTCTCTCTCTCTCTCTCTCTCTCTCTCTCTGAGTCTTAACTGTGTAACCCAACCTGTCCTATAACTTGATATGTAGACCGGGCTGACCTTGAATTCACAGAGATCCACCTGCCTCTGTTCAAGTGCTGGGACTAAAGCTGTGCACTGCTGTGCTCACCATAAATAAGTCTCTTAAGAACATGAAGGGTAGTGGGGCTGGAGAGATGGCTTAGAGGTTAAGAGCAACCACATGGTGGCTCACAGCCATTTGTAATGAGATCTGGTGCCCTCTTCAGGCGTGCAGTGCAGGCAGAACACTGTATACAAAATAAATAAATCTTTTTTAAAAAAAAAGGTGAGGAGTAGGCCAGGTAGTGGTGGCGCACGCCTTTAATCCCAGCACTGGGGGAGGGGGAGCAGAGCCAGGCGAATCTCTGTGAGTTCGAGGCCAGCCTGGTCTGCAGAGTGGGATCCAGGACAGGCACTAAAGCTAGCTACACAGAGAAACCCTGTCTCAACAAAACCAAGTTTAAAAAAAAAAAAAAGGTGAGGGTGGGTGATAGCCATGTTGTAGTGTCATGTGATGTCACTGGGAGGCTAAAGCAGAGCCATGAGTGCAAGGCCAGCCCAGGTAACAAACATAACTAGACACCTGAGCACTTGGAACATTTTTTTTCCAGCTGTCAGCTGAGGTCCACAGGGTCCACTCAGTACAGAGGACAGAACCACTGGTGCTGTTCCGAAGAGGGGCTGCTCGTGGGTTAGAGGCCTTGCTTACAGAGCCTCAGCAGAACATTGAAGCTGTCATCCCTGATGAGGAAGTGATCAGGTAAGTGCCAATACTTGTAATATGGATTTTTACCAGTAGAAAATGTACTCTGCATTACTTTACTACATTCTTTACTGTGTTTAAGGTGGTTTTGCTTAGAAACATAAAGGCTGTGGTGTAACTTAGTGGTATATTCGGTGGTATAGCCCTGCCTAGCATGTCTGGAGCCTAGCATTAGTCCCTGGAATCCTAAGACAAAACTATCCTAATTAAGTCCTACTTACTGCTGGTTATGGTACTAGGGAGACAGGCAGTTAGAGCTCTGAGTTTGAGGCCAGGCTGGTTCTAGGCCAGCAGGGACTACATAGTGAGACCCTGTCTTTAAAAACAAAACAAAGCGGGGCTGGAGAGATGGCTCAGAGGTTCAGAGCAGTGACTGCTCTTCAGAGGTCCTGAGTTCAATTACCAGCACCCAGTGGTGGCTCACACCCATCTTTAATGAGATTTGGTACCCTCTTCTGATATGCAGACAGAACATTGTATACATAATAAGTAAATCTAAAAAAAGAAAGAAAAAAAAAGGCAAAAAACGGGCTGGAGAGATGGCTCATCAGTTAAGAGCACTGTCTGCTCTTCGAGAGGTCCTGAGTTCAGTTCCCAGCAACCACATGGTGGCTCAACCATCCATAATTTGATCCCGTACCCTCTTCTGGCCTGTAAGCATACATGCACACAGAATACTATATACACAATAAATAAATAAATAGTTTAAAAAAAAAAAAAAAGCAAAAACAACGTTTAGGAGACATTAAGCAAAATCTCCAAGAGCCTGTGAGATTGTAGAGTATGAGGAAACAACCATAATCCTGGTCAGATGTCAGACCTGGAGAGTCAGCTGGATGGAATGGATATACCGAAAGTACAAAGCCTTTGCTTCTATCATATTGCCCAGAGGCAATGGTGATGCTTCAAGGCTTTCCTGGGCTCTGGAATAATGCTGGGTAAATAGCTCATTCACGTGGTCAGACAGCCCTTGACTTCCCATTTCTCCCGTGCTCATCACTTCATCACATTCCCTGTTCATTTGACATGGTAGAAACTCAGTTCCTAACAGCAGACTTGTGCTGAGCAAGTGAGCAGGTGGACAGCTTGTTCTTAGACAACGCATGCATTCCTCTAAGGTGTGAGCAGCTATTCAAGGAGTGAGTGGCCTTTGGGCTCTGGTCAGCACTTTGCCCCAAGCTGGCAATGCTGCCCTTGTCATGGGTCATTTAGCTTCCCTGTGGCTCATTCTCTGTTGCTTGTAGAAGGCAGGTAAGATTCTACTGTTATCCTAAGAACACTAGTCCCCAAAGTAATTCTGAAAGGACTGCAGACACCTCTCTCCTGCAGCCTCAGCTTTCATTATTGTCTGGGAAGTTTAACAACCTGTGCTGTCTCCAGAGATGTGTTTGACAGGTGGCACTGTAGCTACTGAAGTAGGGGTTCTCTCGTGCTGGCTCCAAAATAACATCATAGTTATGTAATTTTAATTGATAAATAACATTTCTCAACTGATTTTGTGTTTTCTAATCTTTTTTAAAGGTGGTCAGAATTTTTCATGGTATTTAAGCAACCTGTTTTAATTTTTATTACTGAAAAAGTAAGTGACATCTTCAATTTCTGGTCTTTCTGACATTTTAGAGTCACCTGTGTTATTTTTTAAAACTAAAATATAATTTTACTATCTCTTTTATAAGGTTATTTCTTTTGTGACCCCTAAAGTACTAGTTATAACTATTTCTATGCCTAAATTAAACCAACATTTTTTATCAGATTAATTCATTTTATTTTATTTTTTTAAAGATTTATTTATTATGTATACAATGTTCTGTCTGCACATATCCCCGCAGGCCAGAAGAGGGCACCAGATCTCATTACAGATGGTTGGGAGCCACCATGTGGGTGCTGGGAATTGAACTCAGGACCTTTGGAAGAGCAAGCAGCGCTCTTAACCTCGGAGCCATCTCTCCAGCCCCCTC
Organism: Onychomys torridus; assembly: GCF_903995425.1. Lineage (NCBI taxonomy): Eukaryota > Metazoa > Chordata > Mammalia > Rodentia > Cricetidae > Onychomys > Onychomys torridus. The sequence goes on along the minus strand of NC_050450.1, from coordinate 95,150,797 downwards.
ATTTTATTTTTATGGTGTAAAAACCCCGTGTGAAGCTGGGTGGTGGTGGTGCATGCCTGTAATCCCAGCACTGGGAAGAATGAGGCAAGAGGATGAAGAGTTTGAGGTCAGCTTGGGCTACATGTGAGACACTCTCAGAAGACAAGAGTTGGGGGATGTAGCTCAGTGGCACAGCTCTTGCTTACCAAGCATAACATCTCTGCAGTCCTCAATCGCCTGGAACTCACTGTGTAGACCAGGCTAGCCTGGAACACATTGCATTTTTTTTTTGCCTTTGCCTCCCAAGTGCTGGGATCACAGGTATGTGCCACCACACCCAGCCTGGGCAAGCAGCTTTTACGTATTTATTGAAGTAATTAGATTAGAGCAATTACTAGTTTTAACACTTAACTATAGTTAGTTAAACTGGGGATATTTACATTTTTCTTGCAGCACGGGAATTACTTTGCTTATGTACGATTGTGCAAATCACACAGCTTCAGCAAATACACACTCTTACTTGGAAAAGAAGAAAAATCTGTTAAACCAAATTTTACTGCACGTGTGGATGGTAAATTCATCTCCCTTGTGTCGTTAAGTAAGTTTTCTTTAATAACAGAAGTGGTAAATGGAAGGCTGTTAGAGGGTTGTGTACACTACACTTAGGCTTCCTGCAGTTTCTTCCTCAGCCATTTCATATGATTTTTTTTGTGAAGTTTACCATAAACAACAAATAATAAAATACCTATAAAAAGAAGAGTCACATGTAGCTAAGGATGGTTCTTCTGATCTTCCTGATGAACTTTTCATCCTCCTGCCTCTGCCTTCCAGGTGTTGGGATTACAGAGGTGTGTACAACCATGCCTGGTTTTATGTGGTGCCGGGGATTGAACCTGAGGCATGTGCATAGTAGACAAACACTTACCCACTGAGTTGTACCCCCAGTGTGTTTCCCCCTACACTCACACACATTTCTTTTGCATTATTTAGTGTGTGTTCTTGTGTGCATGTCCCTTGGCTATCATTTTGAGGTCACAGAACAACTTGAAGTTAGTTTTCTCCTCTGTGATGTGGGCTCCAGTGATCATAATCAAGTTGTTGGGTTTGGTGCCAAGTGCCTTTGCCTTGCAAACCAATTTATTGACTCTATTTATAAAATTTGTTGGGGAAAGCACGGAGTGATAATGATTGTTCAAAGTTCTAATTGGTTTATTTATGGATTTGTAGTCTTATAACAGCCTAAACATTTAACTACAGCAGATACAAACTTCCTTTTATCATTACTAAACAACAAATTCTTGCTCCCAGCAGGCTCCGATGGGTGTATATATGAAACCTTGATACCATTATATTCAAGTGACACTGAAAAAAGTCAGAGGTTAGTTAGAGCATTGATGCTCAAGGCAGTTGTGTCTGCTGGTGCTCAAAATGATACTGCGATCACCATCCTGGATCAAGACCACATAGCAGTCCTGGGACCTCCACTTCCAACTTCTAAGGGTAACTGAAATCACCTAAGAATCAAACTTAGCTTTTAGCCTTCAGTCTCCATCATCTCTCTTTGTCTTCAGCAGACTCTCACTATGTAGCCAGGCTGGCCTTGATCTCAAGATCCTCCTACCCCAGCTTCCCAAGCACTGGGATCACAGGTGTGTGTCACCATGCCCAGTGCCATCTTTAAATTCATGAATTCCCATCTTTTATGTCTCTCTAATTTCTACTAGCAGTATTTTGTAGTTTATACTGTACCTTCTTCAGTCATTCTTTCCTTGGTTAAATTATTCTTTTAGATGCTAATATAAATGTTGTTTCCTTTTCAGAGTTTTCCTTTCTAGGCTGTAGAAACACAACTGGTTCTCTGTTATTCTTTTTTTGGGGGTTGGGGTGGGGTTCGAGATAGGGTTTCTCTGTAGCTTTGGAGCCTGTCCTGGACTAGCTCTGTAGACCAGGCTGGCCTCGAACTCAGAGATCCACCTGGCTCTGCCTCCCAAGTGCTGGGATTAAAGGCATGCGCTACCACCGCCCGGCTCTCTGTTACTCTTATCCCTGCAGCTTTGCTAAGCTTTATTTATTAGTGCCTGTGTGTGTGCCTGTATGCATGTCTTGGCTTTGGCTTTTAGTCTCAAGGTAATACTGACTTAATGGAGGGTGGGGACATATTTCTTCTCTATTCTAAGAGAGTTTAGTGCTGATTTATAATTGGTAGAATTCAGTGGTGAGGTCATCTGGTCCTAGGCGTTTCTTTCTATTTTGACCTTCTCTAGGGCTTTTCCATTCTACTTCCTACCTACCCTGAGCCTCACTTGTCTGAATTCCTGTGGCAGTCACTCATTTTTAAACATAAAGCAAACTTGCGTATTTACCTCTGCCTCCATCCTTCACGCCAGGATATCATGTGTTTCTGTTTAGGTCTGTTTCTGAACTTTTGTAACTTATATTGTAGAATGTCTCTCCATATGGAACATAAAGTTTCAAACATTACAGACATCAAAAGAGCTGCCACAAGGAACCAGTGGGCAAGTAAGTTTTTTGTTTGTTTTTGTGTGTGTGATTTTTTTTGTTTGTTTGGTTGGTTGGTTTTTTTGGTTGGTTGGTTGGTGAGCTGGTTCATTTTTGCTGTCATGTTCAGATTTAAGTTTGGGTTCTTGCTTTCTACTGCCTTAGCTTCCTGAGTACTGGAATTACAGATGTGTGCCGTCATGTTGCTAGTTACTTGGATAAAGAAAACTAGAATTCCTTTTTGATTTTTCAAGACAGGGTTTCCTTTGTAGACCAGGCTAGCCTCCAACTCAGAGAGATCTGCCTGCCTTTGCCTCTCAAGTGCTGGAATTAAAGGTGTGCACCACTATCACCTGGCTTACAAATTATTTTTTTACTGAAGAGATTACATTTGGTTGGTGTTTTGTTTCTATATACTTATGACTTTCATTTGTCTTGCAGGGTTTTTTGGTTTTGTTTTGTTTTGTTTTTGCTTTTTTGAGACAAGATTTCTCTGTGTAGCCGTGGCTGTCCTAGAACTCTCTCTGTAGACCAGGAGGGCCTTGAACCCAGAGATCCCCTGCTTCTGCCTCCAAAGTGCTGGGATTAAAAGGATGTACCACCACTAATTAGGAGTTTCAAAGCACTGAATCATAGCTAATTTTAGGTTAGAGGAGAACAGTTAGTTTTTAGCTTTTTTTTTTTTTTAATGTAATACTTAAGGTATTACTATTCCTAATAAATTAGTCTTTAAATAGTAATTGTTACCATGAGACTAGATAAAGAATTAAAATATTGTAGGACAGTGGTGGTGTTCTTTTAATCCCAACACTCAGGAGACAGAAACAGATAGATCTCTCTGAGAAGTCAGCCTGTTGTGTCAATCAGTGGCTGAATGGGTGAAGACAGTATGCTGTATTACAGTATAATGTATTACATTATGGAACTTGGTTCATAAAGAAAGATGGAATGTCATTTATAGGAAAAGTATATGGAAATTTTTAATTTTTAAAAATCCTAATTTTCTCTCGTTGCTGAATCTAGACTTAAGTGTGTGTAAGAGTGGAGCAGGGAGGGTGGAAAGAAGAGACTGAGCAGCAGGAGGGAGGGAAGTGAACTAGGGTCAAGGGTGAGTGACTTATAGTGAAGGTGAAAATACAATGAAGTCCATCGCTTGGTACAGTGAATCATGCTAATAAAATAAGTTACAAGTTTTTGTAGAGTCAGATCTCAGAAAAAACATATGCTTTTTAAACTTTTTTCCAGCTCTGGTATCATGGGGAAATATTATTTATGCTACATGGAAAATGTCTAACTGTGATTCCATACAAATGTGAAGTGTCATCTCTGGCAGGCGCTCTGGGAAAGCTCAAACATACTCAAGAGTCAGGTTGGAACCACTCTTTTTTTTTTTTTTTATCAACACAGATAATTTTATTAGTTCCAGTTTCTTTTTCTTTTCTTTGGGTTCATCTATATAGGGTTCCTATGTGTATCCTTGGCTGCCCTGGAACTCACTCTGTAGACCAGCCAGGCCTCGAACTCAGAGATCCACATGCTAATACCTCCTGAGTGCTGGGATTAAACGCGTGCACCATCAGCACCTGGCTGAAACCTCTCTTAAATTGTGTATAAGTGGCTTTCTTTTGTTGTTGTTCTTTAATTTGATGGTGTTAGGTCAGAAGAGTTCAGTAATTTATGTTTTTTTTCCATAGGCACTCATCCTATGCCCCATTTCGTAAACTGGGAAACGTGTTCAGGATATGAACTTGGATCCTACAGTGCAGAGCAGTCAAAAACTGTAAGTTCAGTAGCTGAATGAGCAATGTCATTGGGAATGTTTTTAAAAAAAAAAAAAAAAAAAAAAAACAGGAAAAGAGTCGGGTGACTATGATGCATGCCTTTAATCCCAGCACTCAGGAGGCAGAGCCAGGCAGATCTCTGTGAGTTTAAGGCCAGCCTGGTCTGGTCTACAGAACGATATCCAGGACAAGCACCAAAACTACCCAGAGAAACCATGTCTTGGAGGGTGGGGGGGACAGGAAACGTTCATATCTGTGTACCTCTTACAGCTTGTTCTTAGTAACAGGGCTTCAACATTGTAGGCTTAAAGTCTTTATCTAAAGTGATACTTGTAAATTTAGCTGTTAATTGGTTTTCAGTGGGGGGTTGTTTTTGTTTTTCAAAACAGGGTTTCTCTGTGTAGTCCTGGCTGTCCTAGAACTCACTTTGTAGACTAGGCTGGCCTTGAACTCCACCTGCCTCTGCCTCCCAAGTGCTGGGATTAATAGCATGCACCACCACTACCCAGCTAGTTTTAAAATATGTATTTATTTTATGTTTATGTGCCAAAGTATATATGTACTCTATATACATGCAGGAGTCAGCTGAGGATGAGGAGAGAGTCAGATCCCCTAGACCTAGAGTTATAAGTGATTTTGAACTGCCATATGGGTGCTGGGAACCAAACTCAGGTCCTCTGCAAGTTCAGTGAATGTTGTCAATGGTTATATTGAGCTCTCTCTCCAGCTCCAGTATGTGTTAATATTTAAGGATGTGTATGCTAATAAACTAAGTCCCAGATAGGAAAATAGGCCAGTTTGCGATTAGCAGTAACACCCTCCTGAGTATAGAGGTTTTAAGTGTTAAAAAATAAATAAATAGAGAAAGAGAGAAAGAAAGCCAAAACCAAAGCTGGGTATGGTGGCTCATGCCTCTAATTTCAGCACTTAGGAGGCCCAGGAGGTAGGATTGGAAGTTTGAGGATAGTTTGAGCTACATAGTGAGTTCCAGGCCAGCCTAGGTTAAAAAAAAAAGTCTTAACTACATTTCATTTCAAAATTGTAATGAAAGCATTTTATTTATAATTAAAGCTTGTTTTATGGGTTTGTTTTGTTTTGTTTTGTTGTTTCCTGAGATAGGGTTTCTCTCTGTAGCTTTGGAGGCTGTCCTGGAACTCGCTTTGTAGACCAGGCTGGCCTTGAACTCACAGAGATCCACTTGCCTCTGCCTCCCGGGTGCTGGGATTACAGGTTTGCACCACCACCACCCAGCTTAAAGCTTGTTTTGTTTTTTTTTTTTTTAAGTATGTGATTGGGGTTAAAGTAGTTAAGAATGCTTGCAGCTCTTGTAGAGGACCCAAGTTTGGGTCCCAGCACTCAGAAGGTAGAGACAGATAGATCTCTTTGGTTTTGAGGCAAGCCTGGTTTACAGAGTAAGTTTCAGGACTACATAGAGAGACTTGTGTCAAAAAATTAAAACTGACTAAATTTTTTGCAATAAAACCTTAATATATGTATTTTTAACTATATGATCATATCAAGTATGCTGATCTGTTTTATAGTCCTCTAAATGTCTTATGTGTCTTTTGCATTGTTCTGAAAGCCTAAAATAGATTTATTTACTTACAGCCACGGAGAAAAAAAATTGAAACAAGTTTACAGCCGGAAGTTCCAGGATCCAAACAACTTTTATCAATAATTAAGGTAAATTTAAAATCAGGCTGGTAAGATAGCATATTGGTAAAGGCACTTATTTCACAGGCCTGGTGACCAAGTTTGATGCTTGGGACCCATACAAAGGTAGATTGAAAGAACCTCATTCATAGATTTATTTTATGTATATGAATGTATACCACCTGAGTGCCTGGGCAGTTAAGCTACCATGTAGTTGGTGGGAATTGAACCCAGCTCCTCTGCAAGAGCAACAAGTGCTCTTAACTGCTAAGCCATCTCTCCAGCCCCCATTCTACAATGTTAGCTATGGGTAACATTTATATTGTATATTACCTTCATCAGAATTGGTGCAAAACTTTACCTTCTTTGATTCTTTGACTCTGTTATCTGAAGAAATTAGTGATCTGGTGCAGTCTCAGAGTATATGGGTTATGATCCCTTGGAGTTTTTCTCCTCTGCAATTTTGTGTGTGTGTGTGTGTGGTGGAATTTAAGTCACCTTGCTTCAATGGGTTGCATGGATGTTCCTGGTTTGAGAAAATGTTATACTGGGAAGGTTTTTTTTTTTTTTTCAGTTCAGAGTGACATTTCTTAATATACTAAACCAAATTCTTTAATTTTGCCCTTTCAGAAAGATTCAGAAAAACACATTGAAGTGGAACTACGTAAATTTTTGGCTAAGTCAACACCTGACTTTCATACTGTAATTGGAGATCTAGTTGCAGGGCTTCTGGGAAGATGTAAAGCAGAGCCGTCATTTTATCCCCGGAACTGTCTGATGCAGCTCATCCAAACCCACGTGCTTTCCTACAGGTATGTGTGTGTCTCACACTTCATGTTTAGCATTCTTTTCACCTTGTTTTTTGTACTTGTGATTTTTCTGTTTAGAGTGGTTTTCTGTTAAGAGTGAGGTGGCTCAGTGGGTAGACTGTGAGGACTGCAGTTTGGCCCCCAAAACCCACATCAAAGTATGCTGGGGTGCTGGGCGGTGGTGGCACACGCCTGTAATCCCAGCACTCGGGAGGCAGAGGCAGGTGGATCTCTGAGTTCGAGGCCAGCCAGGTCTACAGAGTGAGTAAAGCTACAGAGAAACCCTGTATGGCAGCCCACCTCAATCCCAGTGCATGAGAGGTGCAGATAGGGCTAGTCAAAACTTCTGTCTCTAGGTTCAGTGGAGACCCTGCCTGTTACAGGGTGAAGAGCAATGGCAGAAGCCACTCACATTACTTTAGGGCCTCCATAGACACAAGCATACGCATACATGGACACTCACTCATGAGTGAGCATTTATGAATTCACACCACATGCACATCTGGGTGTGGTGGTCTAAGGTCTTAGCTGCCCTTAGTTTCCTGTTGCTGTGATGAAACAGACTGCACCACATAGACTTGACTTCCACAGCTTCACACGGTGGTTTGTGGATCCTCTTTAGAGGGACTCCAATCCTGCCACACAGTGCCTGGCCTCGATTTTTTTATCTTTACCCTCAAAACTATTACTACATAATAATGCTGCTGACTTCTGCTGTAAGCACAGGATGTAGCTTGGCCCACAGCTATATCAGCTTCTTTGTGCTGGCTCTAGGGCAACAGTTTGCTAGGCAGTAGACTTCCTTTAAGTGAACCTATATGTATTCACTAGATAGAAGCCTCTGAGGGCTGGGGTTTTGCCCTTGTGACAGCTTCCCTATTGTCCAGTGCAGCACAAAAAGTTTCTAGTTAGGGGTATTGATCTCTTAAAGAGTTACAGGTTGTTTCTCAGTAGCAAACTAAATGAGAGCTTTTGAAATTTCCTCTATGAAACAAACTAGTCTGTTATTGCTCAGTTCAACTTCATGTATAGTCTCAGGGCATGGACAGTGAAGCCAAGTTGTTGGTCAGAATTCACACAAACGGCCCAGAGCCCTCTCCTAGACCAGTCTCTTGGTCACTGTCTGCGTTTCTCTCAGCATTGCTGTTTTTAGGGTCCCGCCCAAATGGCCTCCCGAGCTTTCCTTTTAGCATTAACTGCTTTTTGAACCCCAAATACCAGACTTGTACATTGTGGCCTCAAAATTTTCCAGCAGCCTGTGAACCACATAAGTTACCATAGCAGCTTGTAGTTAGTGTTCTCTCTGGGTTTAGTTGATACTTTTTTTTTTTTTAAGTAGTTTAGGAAAGAACAGTTTTTTGTCTAAATGGCTATTTTTGTTAAGAGGAAGATAAACTATATAGAATGTCTTCAATGCCCATCCTCCTCTCTGAAGTAAATCAGTATTGTCAGGAGCAGACATGTCTCACTGTCTAGAAAGTCTAAATTTTTAAAAAACATTTTAAATGTCATATTTTGTAGGTCTTTGAAGTACTTGAAGATTACCTATCTATTTGAAATATATTTATGTATACCTAGAAAACTTAACATGACTATAAGCTTGAGTATCATAGAAGACTAATTGTTTTATTATAATTTAAATAAACATAATACCTTAAACAAGAGTAAAAATATACATACAGTATAACAAAATTAAATTTGTATTAATAAACAAAAATCCGGGGTTGGGGATTTAGCTCAGTGGTAGAGCGCTTGCCTAGCAAGCACAAGGCCCTGGGTTCAATCCTCAGCTCTTTAAAAAAAAAAAAAAATTCATAGCAATGTAAAACATTTTAAACAAGTTGTTCTTTAAAAGTAGGTTTAATAATCTACCCTTTTATCCTGTTCTGTATGTTAAATGTGTTGCTCTGATTGGTTAATAAATAAAACACTGATACATTAGCCAGACAGAAAGTATAGGTGGGACAAACAAAAAATTCTGGGAAGTGAAAGGCTAAAGAAAAAAACACTGCCAGCCACCGCCACGACAAGCAAAATATAAGGTACTGGTGAGCCACAAGCCACGTGACAAAATATAGATTAATAAAAATAAATTAAGATTTAAAAAAGTAAATAACAAAAAGCCTGCCACGGCCATACAGTTTATAAATAACATAAGTGTCTAAATGATTATTTTTATAAATAAACTATGAAACTACAGGAGCTTGACGGGAGATTAAAAAAAAACTCCAACTACAGCAGCTGGAAAAACTAGGAGAGTGGTGATTGATAGTGCATGCCTGTAAGTGAGACACTGGTATGTCAAGGCAGGGAGGTTATGGTTTGAGGCCAGCCTCTTCTTGAAAAGGGCCTGAGTTTATTTTCCTAGCATCCAGTGCCCTCTTCTGACTTCCATAGACAACAGCCACACAGGTGGTACACAGACTTACATGTAGGCAAAACACTCATAGTTTGTGTTGTTTGGAGGGGAGGGAGTGTTTTGGTTAGTTGTTGGTTGGTTTTGATTTTCAAGACAGGGTTTCTCTGTGTAGCCGCTGGCTGTCCTAGAACTCTTGTTTTAATTTTTTTATTAGTGATTTTTTTAAAGATCATAGTAATTGTCTTATTTTTTGTCTCAGCTTATGCCCTGGCTTGATGGAGATTGCCCTAGAACACACAGATGTGCAGATGTTACAGCTATGTCTGCAGCAGTTCCCAGACATTCCTGAGTCAACCACCTGTGCTTGCTTAAAACTTTTCTTGAGGTAAGTTAGGACCTGTGCTCTCATTCCCTTGACATCATTTAAATCTGTGACTTATTTGAGTACTTAGAAAATGAACTTTCAGGGGTTGAAATGGTGAGAATTAACCTCTTGCTTTCAATTAACATCGTAGCATTGGTGATGACTGTCTTCGGGACATTAATATCAATATGGAGTCAGTTTTTGATTATAGTGATACCATACACAATGAGAAAAAGGAAATGCAAGAGCCAGCTGAGATTGTTCAAAATGGTTGCAGTCCCGAAGACAGTAGCTGCAGTAAAGATGATCAGCAGTTAAGTAAAAAGCCCAAAGGTGAAGCAAAAGAGACCCTCTCTTTCCCTGTGACCTCATGTCCTGTGGCACCAAAGCGAGCGGCTCTGCTGTATCCTTCCAGATGGTTCTGCTGCACTGTGTCCTTAGGGATATAGTTATATGCCACACAGTAACTGAGGCCTGATCGATTTTCCCCAGTTTTTCAGTGTCTGCTTGCAATGGATTATATTAGATACTGCTTTCATCTAATTTATAAAACCTGTTCTCTCTCTCTCTCCCCCACACCCAATTTTCTCCCCCTTCCCCTACGTGTGTGTGCATGTGCGTGTGCGTGTGCGTGTGCTGGGGTGGATTACTCCTGTGGTCTTATGAATACTCATCAAAAACGCTACCTTCCCTAGCCATTGATGTCTGTTTTCTTTGGGGGTTCTTTTGTCATTTGGTTTCATTTAATTTTGTTTTGAGTTGTGGCTCATGTAGCCTTGGCATCCTCCTGTGTCTAGAGTGCCAAGATTGCCACCATGTCTTTCTTGGCCTGTTTTCTTTTTCTTTTCTTTTTTCTTCCTTTTCCTCTGTTTTCATAATTAAGAAGCTATAATACTAGGAGCTAGAGATGGCTCAGTGGTTAAGAGCACTGGCTGCTCTTCCAGAGGACCCGGGTTCAATTCCCAGCATCCACATAGCACCTCACAACTGTAACTCCAGTTCCAGGGGATCCAGCAACCTTCACACAGACACACATGCAGGCAGAACACCTGTACATAAAAATGTCATTAAAAAAAGGAGCTATTCTAGACCTCACACCTGTAATCCCAACACTTGGGAAACTGAAGCAGAAGGACTGCTGAGAGTTCAAAGCCAGCTTGGGCTAGAGTAAGATTCTATATCCACAAAAAAAGTGGGAGGGGGGGGGGCTGCCAGGCAGTGATGGTGCACGCCTTTGATCTCAGCACTCGGGAGGCAGAGACATGCAGATATCTGTGAGTTTGAGGCTAGCCTGGGCTACATAGGAGTTCCAGGACAGCCAGGATTTTACACAAAGAAAACTTGTCTTGAAACTATACACCCCGCCCCCCAAAAAAGGAAGAAAAGGAGCAGCAGAAGCCATAGTAGTGTATGAGCTCCCTCAGTTTTTAAAAAGTATGTTTACAAATGACTGGTGTCCCTGTCTCTGGTGGTTAGACCTGCTATAAACCAGGAAGGGAAGGACTCGTGCTTACAGTAGCGCAGCCTTTCCTTTATTGAAGATTTTCCTTTAGTCCTGAGTAGAAATGCAGTTCTCCATTCAGCATATAGTGAGACCTTCCTCCTGCCGCACCTGAAGGACATCCCTGCAAAGCACATCACGGTAAGTGTTCTGCACACCCTGTGCATTTGATTTCTGGTCTGAGTTGTCCTCTTAATTCTGAGCAACTGGTAGGCTGTTCGAACACTGTGGGATACTTTCATATGCATAAGAGAGAAGCCCCACACATGGTGAAAATTGCTCAGGAAACCAGGGTGATTTGGGGGTGAGAGACCTTGGTATGTTCCTTTTGCCATGCTGGAAACCAGGTTAAACCATCGTAGATTGTCACTGAAGAGACACTTAAAAGAACTGGAAAAAAAAAAAAGAAAAAATTTCTCTTTTCTCACCTGTTGTTTACTGACCTGAGCTCATTCCTGTGCTAACTCGAGAGCTGCTTAGTGGTGACAGGGACTCCGTTTTACTCATTCTGTCTTCAGATCCTTGTCACATTTGTTTGATATATCACTTAATTGAGCAGCGTGGCAAATTTGTTTTGTTATCTTCTGGGCTTCTCTGTGGAGAACGGTTTTCCCCGGGTGGTAAGCTGTGCTCCTGTTCTCCCTCCCGCAGCTGTTTCTCCAGTATCTGCAGTTCCTCTATCTCAAGTGCAGTGGCAGTGCTGCCATGACGCTTCCTGGAGTAAGCCCTCCGACCCTGAGCCAGGTGAGACTGCTTTCGCCACTGTACAGAAACCTTGCCTGCAGTGTCAGCCTTTAGTGCCATTCCTGATTTGTCTCTGTCAACCAAGACGGGCAGACACTACCTCCCCGCCTCGTGCACAGTGCTGGATTGGAGAGGGCTTCTCTGTGCAATAGATGGATTTCTAGATTCATAATTCCAGATTACAGAATCCCAAATCATCTTTGTAGGGGAAGTTTCGACAGCACCAAAAAGGTTTCAGAAGTAAACGTTGAGACCAGGTGTGGTGGCATGTGCCTTTAATCCTAATACTCAAAAGTCAGGGGCAGGTGAGTCTCTGTGAGGTCAAAACTCGTCTGATCTACATAATGAGTTCTCATAGTGAGACCTTGCCTCAACAAACAAGAAAAAAAAAGTAAACTTTGCACCTCTGCTCCTCCAGCCCCTCTTAGAGATAACCAACATTAAAAATTTCTCTTGTGGAGCCCGGCATGGTGCACACACCTTGATCCCAACACTTGGGAGGCAGAGGCAGGCAGCTCTGTGAGTTCAAGGCCACTCTGCTCTGCAGAGTGAGCTCCAGCAGAGCCAGGACTTTACAGAGAAACCCTATCTTAAAAAAAACAACAAACAAAAAACTCAGAAAAGTTTCTTTTGTGTCTTTTACATATCTTCGATTTTTGTCTTTCTGACACATGACCTTTAGTGTGTGTGACATTCTCTAAGTTGTTCTTTGTCTCAGTACTGTGTTGCAGACATGTTCTGACCTGGTACATCCATCTTTTCTCATCCCCTCCTGATAATGTTGCTTCCAAGTTTTGCAACATAAATAGTCTTGAGTGCTAATCCTCACGTGGATATCCTGTGGGTTTATTCCCACAAGAGGAACACTGAGGGAAAGGGCATGTGTTTTCAGTTTTCAGAATGCCAGATTACCTTTCCAAAGAGTTGTGATGGGGGCTGCCCCTAAAGTCGGGGACTTAGTTCCCACGCTCTGCCCATACCTGCTGTTAATGTCAAACTTCTCAGTCTTGCTAATCAGGTAGGAACAGTGTTGCCATGGGTAGATAGCCTTTGGCAATAGAGGGTGCAATAGTTTGTCTTGCTTTATTCCTTTTTGTGAGTTATTTACTCAGGTTCTTTATCCATCTTTCTGTTGTATTTCCTGTTTGGAGGAGAGGCATTTATAAACAGATCTTTGTGTATTGAGTTAATTTATCATTTGTCTTGTTACTGTTTTAGTGGTGTTTTCTTATTTATTATTGTTTGACAGTTTCATGTGTTATGTATGCAGTGACTTCAGTCTTTTTCTCCGTTACTTCTCTCCCCCTCTTCTTTTTTGTTATTGTTGTTGTTTTGTTTTGTTTTTCAAGACAGGGTTTCTCTGTGTAGCTTTGCGCCTTTCCTGGAACTCACTTCTAGCTAAGGCTGGCCTCAAACTCACAGAGATCCACCTGGCTCTGCCTCCCAAGTGCTGGAATTAAAGGCGTGGGCCCGGCACTCCCCCTCTTCTTATGAAGCCCTTTATTCCTGAGACATGCCCTTCATATGACTTCACGTCTGTGTGTGCGACCCACTGAGTCTGACGAGGGCTCCTTTGTGAGCGTGGATGGAGGGCATCTGCTGGATCAGGGGCTGCTTCCCAGTGGCTGTATCACCGGATAAATAGACCCCTCACCAACAACCCAGAATTGCCTGTAGTCAGTCCCTCAGGGAGGGTGGGGCCTCATGTGCCTTCCTCATTTGTCGGTATAATTTTTGAAGACAAATTTTAATTTTTACACTCTAAGATACACTGGACTCACCAATGGTGGCACACTCCTTTAATCCCAGCACTTGGGAGGCAGAGGCCTTCAGATCTCTTGAGTTTAAGGACAGACTGGTCTACAGAGTGAGTTCTAGGACAGCCAAGGCTACAGAGAAACCCTGTCTCAAAAAACAAAAAAACAAAAACAAAAAACTTGTTTTTCTTCTGTTGGAGACCATACTGGGCTTGAATTAATGGATTAATCTTTTTGTATTTATCTCCAGATTATGGATTGGATATGCCTACTTCTAGATGCTAATTTTACTGTTGTCTTAATGATTCCAGAAGCAAAAAGACTCATTCTTAATCTTTACAAATTTGTGAAATCTCAGGTTTGTGGCTATTTAATTCTTTTAGGCTAGTTATTTTATTCTGGGTTGGGTGATGTGTTTGGGTGGGTGCATGTATGCCAAAGCATTAATGTGTCCATCACAGAACACTGCTTTAGAGAGTGGTTCTCTCCTCCCACCCCACAGATCCAAGGGGGTAGTGGCTTGTCTCAAGAAATACCTTGGTTGTTTTTAAAAAAAAAAAACAAAAAAAAAAAAACCAAGTAACTAATTGAACATAAGTATAATCCATACACTTTATCCTTAAAGTTTGGTTATGAAGAGATGGAATCAGCTCATGGTAGAGGGAACAATACATAGTTAAGGCCATTGATGCATTCTAGTCCAAAAGCAAAAATGATCCTGGAAAAGCCATTGCTAGTGATGGAAGGTGTGTTGTATGTAGAGTTACGGTAAAGTTACTCTGGGTCTCTTCCTCCTCAGATTTCTGTCTATTCGGAGCTCAACAAGATCGAAGTAAGTTTTCGGGAGTTGCAGAAGTTGAATCAGGACAAGAGCAGTAGAGGGCTGTACTCCATTGAAGTGCTGGAGCTCTTCTGAAAGCCGGAGGTTCCTTCATGGACTTTATGGAGTTCTTGCTCTCTTTCTCTTTTTTTATTTTTTATTTGTTTTTTTGTTGTTGTTTTTTTTTTTTGTTTTTTGTTTTTTGTTTTGAGACAGTGTCTCACTATGTAGCCTTGTCCTGGAACTGAATGTGTAGACCAGGCTGGCCTCAAACTCACAGAGATCCGCCTGCCTCTACTTCCCAGAGTGCTAGGATTAAAGGCGTGGCCACCACACCCAGCTTGATGGAGTTCTTTTTTTGAATCCACCTGTTCATCCAGGGAAGAAAGTTTTGTTTGCATATATCTGTTGGTGTCTGAAGAGAGTACCTGGACCATCACATCACTGCTCCTCCGTGTGCTGCAGGGTTCACACAAACTAGCTCTAGGTTCCAGACATCCCTGGAAGGAGGTTACGGAAGTTTTTTTAATATGGGATTGAGCTGATTTTAAGTGAACTTATTTGTGTATTGATAAAAGTCTAATTTCTTATCATACATTTTGAAAAAATGGTTTTTCTTTTAATAAAAGAAACAAACCATCTCAAGAGTCAACCCAGAAGGAGTGTATTTCTTAGTCAGAATCTGTTCTAGCTCATCTGTCTCTGCGGCCCTGGGGACTGGACCACACGGAGCACTCAGGACTCCCAGCCAGCATGGTGCCTGCTGCCTCCTGCCATTTCTCCACCTTTCCCCTATCGCTACTCCTCCTTCCTGCTCAGGGTTGAGAAAGTCCTTCTCCCGGTGTGGTGTCTCAGACGAGCTGTGTGACAAGGATAACAGTTAAAAATTGGTTTAAATTATACATTTTTTTAAAAAGATTTATTTATTATGTATACAGTGTTCTGCCTGCATGTGTCCCTGCAGGCCAGAAGAGGGCACCAGATCTCATTACAGATGGTTGTGAGCCACCATGTGGTTGCTGGGAATTGAACTCAGGACCTCTGGAAGAGTAGCCAGTGCTCTTAACCCCTGAGCCATCTCTCCAGCCCCAAACTATACAATCTTTTGTAGTTAGAGTTTTCCTGCCTGGCCCAGTCAGGACAAATCTCTCTTACCCGCCAGTCCCACAGTCTCTCAGACTCAACCAAGAAAGCACACAGAAACTTACATTGTTTACAAACTGTATGGCCGTGGCATGCTGCTTGTTATCTACCTTTCCTATCTTAAATTAACCCATTTCTGTTAGTCTATACTTTGCCACATGGCTTGTGGCTTACCAGTGTCTTTACATGTTGCTTCTCCTGGCGGCAGCTGGCAGTGTCTCTCCCCAGTCTTCTACTTCCCAGAATTCTCTTCTCTCTTGTCCCGCCTATACTTCCTGCCTGGCCACTGGCCAATCAGAACTTTATTTACACAGAGCGATATCCACAGCACTCTTTTTCCTAAATAATGAAATTGTCTCTCCTAAAAAATAAAAATTAAAAAAATAAAAATAAATTAAAAAAAAAAAACAGTTTACTGAGGCCAGTGAGAGAGTTCAGTGGGTAAATATGTGTGCAAGCTTTGCAAACCTCTTGACTGGAGTTCAGTCCCTGGAGTCTGTGTAGAGTGCGAGGAGAGAGCCAGCCTACTGGGTTGTTCTCTGTCCTCCACACACGCACCAAGACTACACACCACCTCCATAATCCCACACAGTCCATAATCCCAGCACTCGGGCAGGCAGATCTCTTGAGTTCAAGGTCAGCTTCATCTACAGAGTGAGTTCCAGGACAGCCAAAGCTATATAGTGAGACCCTGTCTCAAATCCTCCCCTCAGTAAATAAAATTTTTACGGGTTGATTGATAATAGATAAGTAGTTTCTAGTTTGGGTTTAGGACAAAATCAGTCAAGGTCTGGTCCTAGAACCCATATGCACAGATCTTGGTGGTTTGTGTTAGGAAAAGGCTTCATTTTAAGTAAACATGAGTCACAATTGTGGGAACAGGTTCCCCTCCAGTCATCACTGACCTCTGTGTAAACTTGAAGTAAATGAAGCAGAAAAGAAATAGATAGAAAATACATAGTTGTACAGTGTGTCTGGGATTTCAACTGTTCAGAGGTAAGGGAGGATAATCCTAAATTTGAGACTGCCCTGGGATGTATAGACCCCATCAGGAAGGAGAGAAGTAAGGCTGTAGTCAGGGAGAGCACAAATTAATGCACTTGTTAAATGTCATATTCCCTGTTTGTCATGACAACTTCCCTTAGGCCAGGGTTTGGGGTTTCTTAATGTAGCCCTGGCTGTTGTGGAACTCTCAACGTAGACTAGGCTGTCCTTGAACTCCCCCCTGCCTCTGTCTCCACACCCTGAACATGTTGTCCTCCTAACTTCACGGGTACAGGTTGTGAATATAAAGTGTTTAAGCCAGAAAATAAGCAAATTCAAATCTGTGGCCCTCAGTTTACAGACTTAGGTTTGTTTTTCATAACCTGTGGTTTAGTTGTACTTGAGGATGGCTTTTGTCATGAAAATTAACTTGTCAGGAGTCAAAGGAAAGCCAGGCATGGTGGCACACACTGTAATCCAGCACTTAGAACCTAAAGACAGGATTGGGGTTTCAAGATCATCCTGGGCTACATGTTATGCTTTTTCAGAAAAATAAACTAAATAGAAACATGCCTTGGAGGGAGGAAGGTGAAGGAGATACTCCATGTTACTTGTACCCAGTCTTATTAAATTTGATAGGAACATTAATAATTTTGTTTATAAATATTAATGAAAGCAGATTCCTGGTGCTTAAAGCATCCATATTGTTTTTTATATAGGTAATGAAATGTAACTACCCTAGACAAGAACATGAATTACAGAGGAAGGGCCACTTGATTTTTAATTGCCTTTAAATGTTAGTTGCAGTCAAGGTACTAAATTTAGGAATTTAAGAATTTCATAAGGACATGTGGAGACAGTGACTGATAGGCTGAGTTCTTCAAAGCAAGGATTGTGCCTCCCTCTTCCACATGCAAAGACTGTAGCTACACCCCAGGTGTACAGCCAACGGCAGTCAGGGCTAGATGGTCTCTGTCTGGTTTGCTTCTCTGTAGCTGTGAGGAAACACTGACCAGGACTGGGGGTGGCTCAGTGGTTTAAGAGTTTAGTGTCTCTTCAAACATGCTCCCTGCTCACCTCCAAGGGCACTGCAGTTCAAGTGCACACACACACACACAACTGTGTGTTATAAAGGGAAAATAAATATTAAAGAGAAAAGACATTCTGACTAAGAGCAACTTCGGGAAGGAAAGGGCTTCCTTCATCTTATAGATGACAGTCTCACTGAGGGAAGTCCAGACAGGAAGCCTGGAGACCCTCATGCTGGCTCATGCTTAGCTAACCTTGTGTAGTAGGCCAGGAGCACGCCTAGGGCATGGTGGCATGCCTAGTGGGCTGCTCCCTCCTGCATCAACTAATAATCAAGATAGCGCACGACAGGTGCCTCCAGGCAACCTGATATAAGCAGTTCCTTGGCTCATGGGTCCTCCCTGTCAGAGGACTGGGTTCTGCCAGGCTGACAGCTAAAGCTTCCTGGCACAGGCTGGAGTAGTAACTGGGTCTGCAGTAAACCATCTGTTCCCATGCAGCCAGTGTGTTTTGTGCCTCTACACTTTCAATAGTTAGTCACATTTTTATGTCTTTATTAGCACAAAATAATGGGTTGAACTGTAATAGACTTATTTTTTGTAAGTTTCAAGAAATTTCTTACATGATTTTTTTTTCACATGTGTGTGTGGGGGCGGTGTATATGTCATAGTGCATGTATGGAAGTCCATACTGGGAGTCTGTTCTCATTCCACCTTGAGTTCCAGGGATCCACCTAGATCATCAGACTTGCATAGTGAGTGCCTTTACCTATTTGGCCATTTCAATGACCTACTTTTTCTGCTTTTCAAGACGGATTTCTCTGTGTCATCCTGGCTGTCTGGAACTCACTCTGTAGACCAGGCTGGCCTCAAACTCACAGACATCCACCTGCCTCTGCCTCCTGAGTGCTGGGATTAAAGGTGTGCACCACCACCGCCCCAGCTGCAATTTAGGTTTTAAACTGTAGTGATATTTTGTTATACTCTATTTCGATACAGGAGCTCAGATAATTCCACCCACAATTAAAATGGCTTTTTCTGCTTCAATCACTTGATCTGGGTGATCTCACATAGGCAAGCCCACAAGCCAGTCCCTGGGGGATTCTAGGGGGATGGTTCTAGGTCCTGTCTAGTTGACAACAGAGATCATCACATGGGATGAGTATGCTTCTGCTGTGACCCAAATTGAGTTTGGTCACTGTCTTAATTAGGGTTTCTACGGCTATAAAGAGACACATGACCATGGCAACTCTTACAAAATTCATTGAGGTGGCAGGGAACAGTTTCAGAGGTTTAGTCCATTATTATGAAGGGGAGCATGGTGGTGTGCAGGTAGACATGCTAGAGAAAAGCTACTGCATGTTGACAAGCAGGCAACAGGAAGTAGACTGTCTCACTGGCCATAGCTTGAGCATATATGAGACCTCAAAGACTGCCTCCCCAGTGACACACTTCCTCCAACATGACCACACCCACTCCAACAAGGCCACACCTCCTAATAGTGCCACTCCCTTTGGGGGCCATTTTCTTTCAAACCCCCACAGTCACCCTGTGATAATTCAGGTCTCCCTTTTCTGTCTTTAAAATATTATGAGCCTTATAGTTATACTGGAGACTCTAACTAAATGTTCCAAGTTTAGCACACTGACCTGTAGGCTACTTATATTTTTTTAAAGATTAAGGAATTAGACCTACATAGACATGCCTCTTTTTGTTGTGTTTGGATTTTGGTTGTTTGTTTTTTACAGCGTTTCTCTGTGTAGCCCTGGCTGGCCTAGAACTCACTTTGTAGACCAGGCTGACTTCAAACTCAGAGATCTGCCTGCCTCTGCCTTCAGAGTGCTGGGATTAAAGGCACACCACCCAGTTTCACTGAGCTGATTTTGATACTAACAGCAAGAAAGAAGGACAAGGGCTGGAGAGATGGCTCAGTGGTTAAGAGCACTGGCTGCTCTTCCAGAGGACCTGGGTTCAATTCCCAGCACCCACATGACAGCTCACAACTGTCTATAACTCCAGTTTTAAGGAATCCTAAACCCTCAGACAATGCAGGCAAAACACTAGTGCACACAAAAAATTAAAAAATAATTTTTTTAAAAAAAGAGAAAGAAGAACGTGTGGTTTGAAAGAGAAACGAGGCACTAGAAAGGGGAAGCACTAGAAAAGGAAAGTGGGCTAGTGAGCCAAAGAAAGGTTCCGGAAGCTCTGTTTTTGTTTTAAGGTAAAGTCTTACTCTGTAGCCTAGGCTGCCCTTGAACCCCAAGCAATCCTGCTTCTGCCTCACAAACATGGGATTACAAATGTATGCCACCATGCCCAGATTCTTTGGAATTTCTTTACTTTGCACCCCACTCACTACTCCCAGTCATGTTTAAGTGTTTTGGTTTTTAAAGAATTATTGAAAATTCACTTATAATTAATTTTTATTATTTATTTCTATATGTATGGATGTTTTGCCTTCATGTATATCTATGCACCATATATGTGTGCCTGGTGCCTATGGAGTCCAGAAGAGGGTGTTGGATCCCCTTGACTGGAGTTAGAGGGTTATGAGCTAACACATGGCTGCTGGGAACCAAACCTGGCTCTTAACTGCTGAGCCATCTCTCCAGCCCCATAAGTGTCTTTTAAGTTATTTTCTTTACTAAAAGATTAGGCAAAATAGCCAGGATGTGGTGGCACACGCCTTTAATCCCAGCACTCTAATCAGCACTTTAATCCCAGAGGCAGGCGGATCTCTGTGAGTCTCAGGAAAAAAAAAACAAAAAACTGACTATCTTAACTGTTTTTTGTTTGTTTTTTGTTTTTTGAGACAGGGTTTCTCTGTGTAGCTTTGCACCTTTCCTGGAACTTGCTTTGTAGCCCAGGCTGACCTCGAACTCACAGAGATCCGCCTGCCTCTGCCTCCCGAGTGCTGGGATTACAGGCGTGTGCCACCACCGCCCGGCCTGTCTTAACTATTTTAAACACAATTCAGTACCATCAATCTACTTATTTTGCTGTACAACCTATCTTCATATTTTATCTTGTGAGACCAAACTACCCACTAAGCAACTCAGTTCCTCCTCCCGGCAGTCTTGGCAACCACCAGGCTACCTTTTGTGGGTTTTCTTTGGTGGGTGTGTTTATTAGCATGTGTCAATTACACCTAATTACATAATAATGGGCTTGTGGCATTCCCCTGCTTGTACACATGTACTTCATAGTACCTACCATTTTCCTCTCTTCCCCTCCCATTCTTGCTGATCTACTTCTTCCTTCCTAATCCCCTATCTACTTTGTCTGTCTGTCTGTGTCTCTGTGTGTGTGACCCAGTTAACCCCATTAGGGTTGCTTACAGGAACAAGGGCGTCTGACCAGCAGCAACACCAGTGAAGACTGCGCCTCTCCCTCCCGTGGCAACTATTATTAACTGGCTGAAGATCCTCAGGGGTGGGTGGAGCCTTGTGAGCCCCGCCTCTCTCCAAGATGGTGTTGACAGGCCCAATCCTTGACAGGCAGGTAATCACAGTTACTGTGATATTTCAGGAATGTGGGAAACAGAGAGATGGCTCTGTGGTTTAGAGTACCTAGGTTTGGTTCCTAGCTCCTGTATAGTGGTCATAACTCCAGTTCCAGGGATCAGACACCCTCTTCTGACTTACAGGGCCAGCAGGCATACACATAGTGCACATAACACACATACATGCAGGCAAAACACTCATACACAAAATTTTTTATGACTGAATCAAACCAGATATTACAGCACATGCTTAGAACTGCAGCACATAGGAATCTGAGGCAAGAGGGTTGAGAGGTCAAGGGCAGCCTGAGCTGTATGGTGAGACTCTGCTTGAAGCAGAGATGGTGGGTGCAGAATAATAATGCATTGCCTGTGTGTCCCACTGTCTGTCTGTCCCTTCACTCACCCACAGAGGCTTCAGTGCTTCTGCCTCTGGCTGCTGTGAGTAATGCTACTGTGAGCATGGATGTAGAAATATCTCTCAAAGATGTAACCAGAATTGGAGTAGCTGGAGCATCCTGTAACTCCACATTTAATGTGGTGAAGAATGGCCATTGAGTTCTGCACAGCAGTGGCACCATTTCACATTGCCACCAGCAGTTCTCAGGGTTCCAGTCGCCACACCCTCCCTGGACTTGTCATTTCTGCTGGGGGGTTTGAGTTTGGCTGACTCTTAACAGCAACCATTCTAATGTCTACAGGCAATGTTTCATTGTGGTTTGCTATGAAAAGCAATGTAGTATTACTATATAGTTTTTAAATATATAATTGTCTTATGATTTCTATTTCTGTGAAGAGACACCCTGATCATGGCAATTCTTGTGGAGTTTTTGTTTGCTTGCTTGTTTGTTTGAGACAGGGTTTCTCTGTGTAATAGTCCAGGCGGTCCTAGAACTCACTTTGTAGACCAGACTGGCCTCAAACTCACAGAGAACTGCCTGCCTCTGCCTCTCTAGTGCTGGGATTAAGGACATTCGCCACCACTGCCCAGCCAGACCATGGCAGGTTTTTTTGTTTGTTTGTTTTGTTTTATTTTGTTTTCAAGACAGGGTTTCTCTGTAGCTTTTGGAGCCTGTCCTGGAACTTACTCTGTAGACCAGGCTGGTCTCGAATTTGCAGAGATCCACCTGTCTCTGCCTCCCAAATGTTGAGATTAAAGGAGTGTACCACTACCACCCGGCCAGACCATGGCAATTCTTAAAGAGGAAAATATTTTAATTGGGGCTGGCTTACAGTTTCAGAGGTTTGTTTAGTCCATTGTTGTCATAGCAGGAAGCATGGCAGCATGCAGGAAAACATGGTGCTGGAGAAGGAGCTGAGAGTTTTACATCTTGATCCATAGGCAGCAGGAAGAGACTGCCACACTGGACCTGGCTTAAGCATCTGAGCCCACCCACAGTGACATACTTCCTCCAGCAAGGCCACACCTACTCCACCAAGACCACACCTCCTAATAGTGCCACTCCCTGTGAGGCTATGGGAGCCATTTTCTTTCAAACTACCACAATAATATTGTTTTTGTTTTTTTATATTTATTTATTAAATTTTTTTTCATTTTACATACCAACCCCAGTCCCCCCTCCCTCCCCTTCTCCTGCCTCCTCACCTCCCTCCCACTCTACCCCCTATCCACTCCTCAGAGTGGGTAAGGCCTCCCATGGTAGTCAACAAAGTCTGGCATACCAAGTTGAAGGAGAGCCTAGCCCCTCCCCATTGTATCAAAGCTGAGCAAGGTATCCCACCACAGGGAACGGGCTCCAAAAAGTCAGTTCATGCATCTGGGATAAGTCCTGGTCCTGCTGCCGGGGACCCCACAAACAGATCAAGCCACACAACTGTCACCCACATTCAGCGGGCCTAGTTCGGTCCCATGCAGGTTCCTGAGCTCAGTCCAGAGTCAGTGAGCTCCAACTAGCACTGGTCAGCTGTCTCTGTGGGTTTCCCCATCATGATCTTGACTTCTCTTCTTCTTCTTCTTCTTCTTCTTCTTCTTCTTCTTCTTCTTCTTCTTCTTCTTCTTCTTCTTCTTCTCCTCTTCCTCCTCCTCCTCCTCCTCCTCCTCCTCCTCCTCCTTCTTTTAATGCTGAATGCCGTTTATTGAAGGAGGAAGGAGGTCTTAAATACAGGCTTACAGCACAATGGGAGAACCCTGGAGGGCAGAAGTTTGCTTCTGATGGTGTATGTTTGTTTGTTTGTTTGTTTGTTTGTAGCTAAGGATCGAACCCCGGGCCTTGCGCTTGCTAGGCAAGCACTCTACCAATGAGCTAAATCCCCTATGGGGGTCATTTTCTTTCAAACTACCACAATAATATTGTTTTTGTTTTGTTTTGTTTTTTTTAAACAAGGTTTCTCTACATAGCTCTGGCTGTCCTAGAACTCATTATGTAGACCAGGCTGGCCTCAAACTCAGAAATCAGACTGTTTCTGCCTCCTTAGTGCTGGGATTAAAGTTGTGCACCACCACACCCAGCTTGTTTTTTATTTTTTGTTTTTGTGGGGTTTTTGCTTGTTTGGTTGGTTGGTTTGGTTTGGTTGTGAGCCTAGCCTTTAATGACTGAGCCATCTCCCAGTGCTTATTTTTTATTTTAAAGATTTTGTTTGTGTGTGCATGTGTGCAGGTACCCACAGAGACCAAAAGAGGATAGCAGGTCCCTGGAGCCAGAGCTGCAGGCATTTGTGAGCCCCTAATACAGGTGCTGGGATCCAAACTCTGGTCCTCTGAAAGAACGATAAGTACTCTTAACTGCTGAACCCATCTTTGCAAGCCTCTTGCTTTGGTTCTGAGTCCTGTAGCTCTGCTACAAAGTTCCTAGCCAAGCCCTTATTCTCTCACAATCGTCTAAGCGCAAAGCCTCCCCGCTGCTCCCAGCAGTCTATCCCCAATGTTCAGGCTGGAATGAACCTGTTAAAACAGAAGATGGAGGGTGGGGAGATTCAGCTGGTAACGTACTTGCCACATAAGTATCAGGCACCAGAACTCACCCAGAAAGACCGGGCATGGTGGTGCATACCTATAATCCCAGTGCTGTGGAGGCAGAGACAAGTGGATCCCTGGAGCTCAGTGGCTAGCCATTCTGTCCTAATCTGAGATCCAGGCCTGAGAGAGGGATTGCCTCACATCTTCAAGGCCTGGGTTCAGCTTCATCTATCAAGCTATCTTCCAGGAACTCGCTTGCCTGTTCTCAGAATTAGCTTCCCCAGGTGGGTGTTAGCATTCTCTCCACTTTGCAGCTGAGGTAACCAAGATCTAGAAAGGCCCAGTGACTTGCTTGAAGTCCCAGCATGAACTAGCTAAGGAGTGTTCATACTTAACCCTTAGTGCGTGGCTTGCCTTCACTATGCCTTTCCTTGTGTTTTCCTGAGCTCTTCCCACCTACCTAAGAGCTTACGGCACACAAAACAAACAAACAAACAAACAAAAAAAAAAAACCAGGAACTCGTGTGGGAAGAACCTAGCTCTGGGAATAAACTGCTCTTCTAGATTTGCTGATCTTGTGACCAAGCCATTAATGCACTTCCGAGATGCCCCAAGATAGACCAAGAGGGGGCTGAAGGCTGATTCTCTCTGCTCAGCATCCAAATTTCCTCAGTGCCAGGAAAGCCAGAAATGCTTGTCCTTCCAGTTTCCCTGTGGCCTCCCCAGACCATGTGCAGATGCTCCTGCAGTGGAATTTCCAGCTTGGATGGGAAAGGAATGTATATTGAGGCCACAATAGGAAAAGAATCCAACTTGGCATCACTCCTGGGGCAATCACATCCCTGGTGTCCTCCTGACTTCGCGCCCACACCCAGTCGCCTTCTGTCTCTCCTCCTCTTAGGATAGGGTGTGTACTGACAAAACTCAAGATGGAATGAGAAGGCCAGGAAGGGAGAAGAGAAGGAAACTCTCCCTTCCTTCTTGCAGGCTAATCCTTGGGAGCTGTTGTAGGCAAACACAATGGAGGATTCTCATCGCTAACCACCTTACCTACACAGGCCTAGGAACCCATTGTCTTATTTTATTTTATTGTTTTTGGAGCTGAGGATCGAACCCAGGGCCTTGCACTAAGTGCTCTACCACTGAGCTAAATCCCCAACCTGCAACCCATTGTCTTTAAAACCTTCTGTTTGGGTCTGGTACAGAGGATAAAGTACTTGCCACACAAGCATAAGGATTGGAATTCAGATCCCAGAACCCATATAAAGCTGGGTGTGGTTGCACACATATGAATCCTTTGTCAGGAGGAGAGGCAGAAACAGGAGAATCCTTGGAAGCTCAGCTCCCAGGGCAGCTCTCCTCCTATTTGCATCCACGAATAAGAAAGATACCACACAGTGGAAGGTGACTACCAACACGCAAGGTCATCTTGTGCCTCTACAAGCACTGTGGCACTCGCACACGCATGGACATGTCATTTGTGCACGCACAGAAAAGGAAGAAAGGGTGTTTCTGGAAGCCTGTGGCAGCAGATGCGCTTTCGTGATTGTGTCTACACAGAGCACTCCACCATGCCGGGCTCCGGCGCCACTCCCTGCAGGAGCCCTGGACCCTGCACGATGAATGAGCTCTGGAGGTGCTCTGGAATGTCACTTCCTCTTTAGAAACATTCCTGAGAGAAGTACCCAAGAGTTCATGAAATGTTAACACTGACTTAACAGACCCCCCCTCCAGGGCACCTCAGTCACACAGCACAGCAAAGCTCTCTTCTTATTGTCCCCTCTTGTAAGTAAATTAGTGTCTGACATCACAAAGGAGGCAGACAGTAGTTTGGTTTCTCTGTGTAGCTTTGGTGTCTTTCCTGGAACTCATTCTGTAGCCCAGACTGGCCTGGAACTCAGGGAGATCCGCCTGGATCTGCCTCCCAAGTGCTGGGATCAAAGGCGTGTGCCATCACTGCCCGGCAGTATTCTTTTTTTTAAGATTTATTTATTTATTATATATACTGTGTTCTGCTTACATGTATGATGTATGACTGCACACTAGAAGAGGGCACCAGATCTCATTACAGATGGTTGTGAACCACCATGTGGTTGTTGGGAATTGAACTCAGGACCTCTGGAAGAGCAGTCAGTGCTCTTAACCACTTAGCCATCTCTCCAGCCCCTGTTCCTTTTTTTTTTTTTTTTAACAGTTTTGTTAGTTACTATTGTGTAAGTGTGTACACGATCGTGTGAGGATGGGGATGTGTGATACCAGAACAGGAAAAAATAGACTTTGCAGGCTAAGGGTCCTGTTTGTAGTTAGACAGTTAAGAATAAATTCCTGGGCTGGAGAGATAGCTCAGAGGTTAAGAGCACTGGCTGCTCTTCCAGAGGACCTGGGTTCAATCCCCACCACCAGCATGGCAGCTCACAGCTGTAACTCTACTTCCAGGGGATCTGACACCTTTACACCAATGCACATAAAATAAAGTTAAATAAACTTTAAAAAAAAAAAAAAAAGTAAGTTCCTGGCCAGGAGGTGGTGTCGCACACCTTTGATCCCAGCACTTGGGAGTCAGAGCCTCCTGTTGTCCTGTTTGTCTTGCCCATCTTCACCAGATATCCTTGATCACATGCGGGCGGGAGGCACGTGGGCGGGATATAAGTCAGGACATATACTTGCCCTAATCGGACCTGATGGGAAATGTGGGAGTTGTGGGTATTGCCTTTTCAAGCCCCTGCAAAACGTGACTCGTGGCCATTTTCTGGAAACCAGAGAGGGACTTGGCCAGTATTTCATTAAAGCTTGCTTTAAATTTGGCTTTAAATTGTGGTGGTGACCTTATTCTCAACCAGTGGGATGAACAGGTGTCACAGTCAAGTTTTCACACGGGTTCCAGGAATTGAACCCAGGCCACCAGACTTCCACATACTGAGCCATCATATCAGCATGCTGATTAGTATTCTTTTCCTTTCAAGACCAAAGGATAGTCTTAAAATCATTTTAATTACTTTATTTTAAAATTGATTTTGGTGGAGATCAGAGGACCTAGATTTCAAAGGAAAGTCTGTGAGGCCAATCTGTAACCAGATGAGAGTCTCCACAGGCATCCTCAGAGGAAAGCAGGAGGGTGAAGTCTCAGTTGCAATGGCGCCAAGGACGGCAGGATACTGAGGATGCCAGAGATAGGGAACATCTGCCAAGAAAAGCCACAGGCAACCAGCCAGCCAAGCCAAGAGGGAAGCCACGCAGGCTGCAGACAGGAAGGATGTGGAGTGGGCCACCTGAGCCCAGGGTGTTGACAGCATGACACTCAGGCAGGGCACACCAGGACTGGGTGTTCCCTGCCGGTTCCATCTTGCTTTGCTGAGAATTCCCTGCTGTTGTTCCCTTGTTCCTCCCTTTGGAAATGATCATTTTTACTTTGTGTCTCCAAATCTTAAGATACATGACTTTTGAAATGTTATTTTGAAGGGACTCACAGCTAGCAATTTGCCCTGAGTCTCAGGGGAGGCTTGGGGCTCAGACCTATAAACAGTCAGAACCTCAGGAGATGGAATATAAAAAGTACTTTGCCTTGTGAGCTGGTCATGGTCTTAGGGAGCCAGGGATGGGCTGTTATAGTTTAAATAGGAGCTGGGTGTGGTGGCACATGCCTTTAACCCCAGCACTCAGGAGGCCGAAGCAGGCAGATCTCTGTGAGTTCGAGGATAGCCTGATATACAAAGAGAGTTCCAGGACAGCCAGGGCTATACAGAAAAACTCTGTCTCTCTGTCTCAAAAAACAAACAAACAAGAAAATAGTTTAAATAGGATATGTCCCCCTATTATGTAGCTATGTCCTTCTAATTGAAGCACTACCTCCTGGGGCGGGGAGGAAGGTTCCAAAGGCTGGAAGTAAGTGAGGCTTACAGGGTGAAGAAAAGCTCCCTTGAGGTTCTGTAATCGGTAAACAATTGGCAGAGAAAGGGGATTTTTGCAACCCACCTAATTACAAGTTACATAGAGAGCTAAGCCAGCTTCCACCCATGCTGTGGTGGGTTTTCAATGATACAGCTGAGTCACTCACGGTCCTATAAATAATCCCTTCCCCATATTCCTATGGGTAACCCCCAAAACCCACTGGGTCGTGAAGCCAGACTTGGAAGACACTGCTTCTTCTGCCTGTCATCAGGGCCCTGTCTGTGATGAAGAGACGTGTGTCCCCAGGCATAGTCGCCAATGATGCTAGAGCCTCATGTGATGAATGCTTGGTTGGGAATGAACACTTCAGGAGTTGAGGCCTAGCCAGGGCAAGTAGGTTTTGCCTTTTGTTAGAAATAAGTTCCAGGTCGCAAAGAAAGAAGCCACCACTCCAATTGAAGTGTTTGAATAGGGCAGAATTTTACTCTTGATCCAAAGGGTGTGCTGGGGTTGGGGTGGAAGTATGGAAGAGGTGATTCAGGGCTTGAAAGCAATGGCTGCTAATCCAGGAGACCCAGGTCTGAGTCACATCACCCACACAGCTCACAACCAGCAGGGTAGTGCTGGCAAGCAGACCTCTGAGTTCAAGTCCAGCCTGCTCTACAGAGGAAGTTCTAGGATAGGCTCCAAAGCTACACAGAGAAACCCTGTCTCAAAAACCCCCTCCCCCACACAAAAAAAGAGATGGCTCCATATGTAACTCTGGCTACAGAGACTCTGATGCCTGGCTTCCTTCAGCACTTGGTACACAGACATACATGCACGAGTACATGTAAAATAAACAATTTAAAAAACATCTACATAAATGTACAAGGTAGGGGAGATAAAGAGATTTGAATTCCTTGTCATGAACACAAGATTTATAGGGTTTGATAGAACAAACTCATATTTAGTGTTTCTTACTCTTTGAAGGGTATGTGGTCCTTCTGTGTTTCTTGCTTGCCATATGTGGCCTCCTCTGCTACACCCTGCAGTGACTTTTGGCCTCACCACAGGTCCGGGAACAATGGTCCCAAGACTATGGACTAAAACTCTGAAATCATGAGCAAAAATGAAGCCTCCCCACTTAAAAATTAGTTTTCTGGCTGATGATATAGCTTGGTCTTGCAGCTCCAACTCCAGTTCCATGGGATACAATTCCCTCTTCTGGTCTCTGCAGGCACCAGACACTTATGTGGTATACAGATATACATGCAGACAAAAGACTCATACATATAAAATAAAAATAATAAATCTTAAAAATAAATAAACAAAACACTA
The DNA here is from genome assembly GCF_903995425.1 of Onychomys torridus. NCBI lineage: Eukaryota > Metazoa > Chordata > Mammalia > Rodentia > Cricetidae > Onychomys > Onychomys torridus. Next base: position 95,121,749 of record NC_050450.1, on the reverse strand, counting down.
CACAGACTGGAGAGATAGCTCAGAGGTTGAGAGCACTGGCTTCTTTTCCAGAGGTCCTGAGTTCAATTCCCAGCACCCACATGGTGGCTCACAACCATCTGTAATGAGATCTGGTGCCCTCTTCTGGTGTACAGGCAGAACACTATACACATTATAAATCTTTTTTTTTTTTTTTTTTTAAATACAAATAAATTTTTGTTTGTTTGTTTGGTTTGGTTTCTTTGTTTTTTCGAGACAGGGCTTCTCAGTGTAGTTTTGGTACCTGTCCTGGATCTTTCACTGTCCTGGATAGCTTCCTGGCATGCTGGGGGCTATTATTGTTCATGTAAGATCACAAGCCATGTGTTTTCACTTCTGTAAACAAGCTTGATTGCCTCAATGGCACAGAATATTCTTGACCACTAGCAGAGGAGGTATTTTTTTTTTCCAGAGCTGAGAACCAAACCCAGGGCCTTGCACTTGCTAGGCAAGCACTCTACCACTGAGCTAAATCCCCAACCCCGTAGAGGAGGTATATAAGCAGGAAGTGTGTCAGTATTTTGCTTGCCCCTGATTAGACAAAGGCAGAAATACATAACCTTGTGAGTTTTGTCTTTGTAAGCCCCTGACTAATGTGGAGGGGTCCCAAAACAGCTTGACCACACAGCTGCCATGACAGGCTTAGGGGCCTAGACATAGCTTCTGTGACAGGCTTACTGACAGGCAACACCTTGACCCAGGAAAAACCTTAAGCTAACACCACCCAGGGATCTACCCAGGGATGGGAAAGTACCTAGCATCCCAAGCATTCCAACCATTAGATAAGGTGGCCAGATGTCCCTAAGTCTAGCACTCACCTATTTTGTTTTATAGATACCCCTAGACAATTGTCAGCCAGTCAGTGTCCTGAATCCTGGAAATCCCCTCACCCCAACCTCTGCTATGATAAAAAATCCTACCCTGCCTGGGCTCAGGGCTCTCTGCTCTCACCGCTGTGTGGGACAGACAGAGAGACCAAGCTCAGAACTTGAAAATAATAAAGGCTCTTTGATTTTACATGTGGGATTCGGTCTCCATGATGGTCTTTTAGGGATCCCTGCAATCTGGACATAACAACTAATGTAATTGGGCACCATACTCTGGGAACCTAAAATAGAGACTTGGTTAGTGTCCCTCATCCTGGCCAGTATTTAATAAAGCTTGCTTCAAATTTGACCAAAAATTGTGGTAGTAGCATTAACAATAACCTTTGCAACACATTCTTTTTCTTTTTCTTTTTTCTTTTTTCTTTTTTCTTTTTTTTTTTTTTTTTTTTTTTTTTTGGTTTTTCGAGACAGGGTTTCTCTGTGTAGCTTTGCACCTTTCTTGGAACTCACTCTGTAGCCCAGGCTGGCCTCGAACTCACAGAGATCCGCCTGCCTCTGCCTCCCGAGTGCTGGGATTAAAGGCGTGCACCACCACCGCCCGGCTTCTTTTTCTTTTTATATGTTATTATTTTTTTTTATTTCATGTTCATTGGTATTTTGCCTGCATGTATGTCTGTGTGAGGGTGTCAGAAGCCCTGGCGCTGGAGTTACAGAGTGTGAGCTGCCATGTAGGTCCTCTGGAACAGCAGCCAGTGCTTTTAACCACTGAGCCATTTCTCCAGCTCCAGAATATATTTCCTGGCTGAAGAAAATGCTCAGTAGTTAAGAGTAATAGGCTGTTGTGAGCAACCCCATATGGGTGCTGGCTGTGAATGGAAATTGAACTTAGGTCCTCTGTAAGAGCAACAGGTGCTCCTGACCACTAAGTTCTCTCTCCAGCCCCTCCAGAGAAATAAGAAATCAAGCGCATAATTGTTGTGGGATGTTCTGTATGTCAAATGTGTTGCTCAGATTGGCTAATAAATAAAACACTGATTGGCCAGTAGCCAGGCAGGAAGTATAGGCGGGACAACCAAAAAAAAGAGAATGCTGGGAAGTGGAAGGCTGAGGCGGAGAGCACTGCCAGCCACTGCCATGAAAAGATGTTAAGATACCGGTAAGCCACGAGCCACATGGCAGCTTACAGATTAATAGAAATGGGTTGATTTAAGATATAAGAATAGTTAGCAAGAAGCCAGCCATGGCCATACAGTTCATAAGTAACATAAGTCTCCGTGTGTTTACTTGCTTGGGTCTGAGGGCCGTGGGAGCCGGGCAGAAAGAAGACAACTTCAACTACACATAATGAATGGGAGGTGTTTGGGGCAATGCTCTCACCCCTGTGGCATCTCAGGCCTTCACTGCAGCCTTGACTCTAAACACAACATGTGCATTTTATACTTGCATCCCTTAATGCTACACGACACTGGTGTATGTGATAGCCTCTGAGCCTGACAGGTGACCTCTTCAGGCACTCAGCTGAGCCTGCTTGCAAAAGGTCATCATCACAGCTGGGCTTATTGACTGTTGTCCTTCCTTCAAAAGAGGAAGGGGTGTGGTGGGCCATGGCACTCACACCTGAGCAGAGGGCCGCTCTTCCCTGACAACTGTGTGCAGTTCTGCCCTCACGGCGAACTCCAGGAGTGGCTACAGTATATAAATGGGCAGGACGAGGGCAAGGGACTCCATCGACACAGCCACCAGGGGCCATCGTCTATGCTGGGTGCCGAGGGCAAGGGACTCCATCGACACAGCCACCAGGGGGCCATCGTCTACGCTGGGTGCCGCTGCTTTCTGGTCTCTCTACCCATCACCCCTCACCAACACTCTGTAAGTAACCCTAATAAGTGCATTGGTTTCTTAGAGTAAACTTTGGTGGAATCCAATTTTGGGTTGTTATTGGGACCTTAGGGGCTGGGGAGATATTATTTAGTCATTCCCCCACCCCTGCCAAGGGTAGAAATCGTGGTGATGTTTTGTTTGTTCTCTAACAAATAACATTTGCCTGAAGATCAAAGGACAGAGCCAATCATTAGATTAAACATAGAGGTCAGGCAGTGGTGGCACACACCTTTAACCCCAGCACTCAGGAGGCAGAGGCAGGTGGATCTCTGTGAGTCCAAGGCCAGCCAGGGCTACATAATGAGACCCTATCTCAAAATAAATAAATTTATTTATTTTATGATTTATTGTCAAATGTTTTAGTTACTTTTCTACGATTGTGATAAAATACCATGACCATGGCAACTTGTAAAAGAAAGCATTTAATTTGGGGACTCAGAGGCTTAGTGTCTGTGGCTACCATTGGCAGGAGCACAGGCCTGCCATGGAGTTTTGATGCCTCTAAGCCTGCCTTCGGTCGCACACCTACTCTAACAAGGTCACGCTCCTAATCCTTCCCCAACAGTTCTACCAACCACCCAAACGCAAGTTCCAGGAGATCCACCACCATCTTTGGCCTCTATAAGCATGTGCATGCTTGTGGGGCATGTAAACTCATACAGGGGCACACACACACATAACTTTAAAAATAATAGATACATAAATGTTAATTTAAAATATATTGCCAAGCAGTTGGTGGCATACGCCTTTAATCCCAGCACTTGGGAGGCAGAGCCAGTCAGGTCTTTGTGAGTTCAAGGCCAGCCTGGTCCACAGAGTGAGATCCAGGAAAGGCGCAAAGCTACACAGAGAAACCCTGTCTCAACCGCCCCCCCCCAAATTGACAACCACTATCAACTTCTACATATTTTATATCCATGTATACATGGGTTTGCATGAAAATTCCCCAGGTGAGAGGGGATTAAAGTGGAAAAGGGGGGTTGGAGATTTAGCTCAGTGGTAGAGCACTTGCCTAGCAAGTGCAAGGCCCTGGGTTCGGTCCTCAGCTCTGGCAAAAAAAAAAAAAAAAAAAAAAAAGAATGGAGCAGCCTTATGCCGGGCGGTGGTGGCGCATGCCTTTAATCCCAGCACTCAGGAGGCAGAGGCAGGTAGATCTCTGAGTTCGAGGCCAGCCTGGTCTCCAAAGCAAGTTCCAGGAAAGGCGCAAAGCTACACAGAGAAACCCTGTCTCAAAAAACCAATAAATAAATAAATAAATGAAAGAAAGAAAGAAAGAAAGAAAGAAAGAAAGAAAGAAAGAAAATGGAAAAAGTGTTTGGGTTTTTTTGTTGTTGTTGATGGTGGTGGTGTTTTTTGGTTTTTTTTGTTTGTTTGTTTGTTTGTTGTTTTTTTTTGCTTTTGCTTTTATTTTTAGAGACTTGGCTGTCCTGGAATTAGCTCTATAGACAAAACTGGCCTCGAACTCACAGAGATATACCTAACTGCCTCCCGAGTGCTGGGATTAAAGTGTGTGCACCTGACTTTGATTTTGTCTTGTATTTGTGACATGGTCTCATTATATTTCCCAGGCCAATCTGGAACTCAATATGTAGCCCAGGCTGTCTTCAAACTTGCCAGAACCCTCTGGCCTGTGGCCTCCTAAGAATTGAGATTAAGGATAGGTGTGAGGGAGCTGGAAAGATGGTCCAGGGGTTAAGGACACTGGCTGCTCTTTCAAAGGTCCTGAGTTCAATTCCCAGCACCACATGGTGGCTCACAACCATCTGTAATGAGATCTGGTGCCCTCTTCTGGACTGCAGGCAGAACACTGTATACATAATAAATAAATAAATGTTTAAAAACAAAAAAAGGATAGGTATGAGCCACCAAGCTTGACACAATCTGTGTGTGAGTGAGGGCGTGGTGGAAAGGATATTATCCACAGGGGGACTTAATTGAGTCGGAAATGTTAACCCCTGGGTTAACAATGGCCAACTGCGAAGACTGCTACCTTTTTCTGTCTTGGTCAGCGCCTCAGCCATAGAAGGCCCCGGTTGCGCCCCCTGCTGCTGTTACCCATGTACTACACCCCGTCCAGTTGGACAACTAGTGGTACTAGGGTCCCAATAACGGTTGTGGCATCTTGGGCTGTGATGGTTCCTCCTGTCTCACTCTGCATCACAGCTTGTCTTGTCGGGACACCTACGGTTCGTTCCTCCCTCCCTCCCTCCCTTCCTTCCTTCTTTTCGAGATTTATCTGTTATTTTACTTTCATGGGTGTTTCGCCAGCACGGGTAATTAGGGACCATATCCATGCAGTGCCCAGGAAGGCCAGAAGAGGGCGATTGGCCAATCGCTGTGCAATCTCCCTAGCCACCCCCCCCACCCCCCTCCTTTTTTTTCTATTTTTATATTTTATATAATTAATAAAACAGTGCTTGTATAAAAATTCACACAAAGTTGCTAGAGAGCATACAATTTCCAAAAATGCCCTGGTTTGTAGTACATTCAGTTTTCTAAGGGCGCACTCAAATCAATCGTGACAGGCAGACAGGATATGGTATCTCATTCTCTTTGGTAAAACTAGCCTCATTATTTACTCCTCACAGTAGGAACTCTGATATCCACTTGGTGCAGGGTCTGCTCGTGCTGGGATGTCAGACATTAAGGCCGGATCTACGAGTGGCAAGGACTTCCCACAGCAGTACCAGCCCCGGGGCCCTCACCCCCACTCCAGAATGACCCAGTGACCTCCAACCCAAGTTTTTGAGCCAAAGTCGCACTGTGCATCCATGTCTGGTCTGGAACTCACTTTGTAAACCAGGCTAGCCTTAAACTCACAGAGCTCTGCCTGCCTCTGCCCTCCAGGGATCAAAGATGTACAGCAGCACCACGCACTCCTGCTTCTTGTCAGCCTTTCACACCCGTGTCACCTGAATCCATCTGACAGTGACACAGTTCCACGGGAGCTTCAGGGAAGTGGGGATCTGACCCAGCCCCGTGGACACATCCCTTCCTGCTGGTCCTAGAAACCAAAAGCCTCCAGCTAACCGGGATTTGATCTTCAAGTCCCAGTCTGCACCGCCTTCCCTGGAAACCCATTCTGTCCACAGATGGTTTTGGTGAGCCTGCTAGTCTGACTGGATTCTAATGTCTTGTTTGCTGAAGCAGTTTCTCTGCTAGTTCAGTGTGTCTTTCTTGGCTACTGATCTCTGACCTATCACCTTCTTCAACTGGGCCCTAACCCTTAGGCATAGCCAGTGCCCTTCAGATGCTCAGTTCAGGCCCCAGATCTCTCTTCTGCTATCCTCAGGCAAACTGTGACCAGACTCAGAGGTACTAGATTAGTTAGTAAAGACTCCATTATGGCTGAGTAAGATGGAGCACACCTTTAGCCCCAGTACTCAGGATATATATATATATATATATGCAAGACTAAGCCAGGTGGTGGTGGCATATGTCTGTAATCCCAGTGCTCTGAAGGCAGATGGATCTCTTGAGTTTGAGGCTAGCCTGATCTACAGAGTGAGATCCAGGACAGTCAGGGCTACACAGAGAAACCCTGTCTCAAAAACAAAACCATGTTTTATTTATTCTTTAACAACTTCATACATAATGTATCTTGACCCTATCTATCCCCAGATCCACCCTCCCAACATCATGTCCTCAACCTTTTTTTTTTTTTTTTTTTGGTAACCCACTGAGTCCAATTAGTGATCTTTGCAGCCATACCGGATTAACCAGGGCTGGTCTGAGCCATTTTCCACAGCCATCATCACTGATGCAGGAGCCCAAGCCCACCCTATAGTGAAGAGTACCTGAGAATGTTCACCACAGGAACAGCCATAAGCACCTGGCTTGGGAACCTGCACACAGAGCAGGTGTGTCATAGAGCAGGACACTGCTCATCCTGCCACCAAGGATCATCCTGACTTGTAGGTGGCCCTGTGATCTGGAGGTCTGAAACCCATCAACTTTGATTTATCCTCTTCCTCCTCCTATTTTCTGGAGACAAGGTCCCTCACTCTGTAGCCCAGACTGGCCTCAAATTCATAGTCACTCTACTCTCTTGGCCTCCCAAGTGCTTCTGGGATGACAAGTATGAGCTGTCCCTGCCTCTGCCTCCTGAGTGCTGGCATTAAAGGCGTGCGCCACCACTTGCCCAGCTCTTCAATACCTTCTTTAAAAATAGCTTTTATTAGCCTGGTGGTAGTGGCACATGCCTTTAATCCCAGCACTTGTAGGTAGAGACTTGACTCTCCAAGTTTAAGGCCAGCCTGGTCTACAGAGAGTTCCAGGACAGCCAGGGCTACACAGGGAAACCCTGTCTTGACAAAAAAAAAAAAAAAAAGAAAGAAAGAAAGAAAGAAAAAGAAAAGTAAAGAAAAAGGCACTGAAGGCTGTGCAGAGGTGAGCTGAGTCCGTAGTGACACTGCGGCCATACTTCTCTCCTCAAAGGCCACATTAGTTACTCGCCCTTCTGTCTTTACCACTAAGTCCCTGGAGTTAGCCATCACAAGCTCTCTATGGAAAGCTATTGGGGTCCAGCCCCTCGATAGCCTTCTCCCAGAGTCCCAGAAGAGACGATACTGGTGGGGGTTAACCTGAGGGATTCTCGAATACCTACGTACACGGAACTCTTTAGCCCATTCACTTCACTCTTCTGAGTCAGTTCCCTCTCTTCACGACTTCTCTCGGCTCTCTTACTCAGCTCCTTCCTCACCTGATTTCTTTCTACATTTTTCTCCTATTCCCTCCAAGTTCTATCTAATTCCTTCCTTTAGTTCTGCCCCATCCCGGTTCTCATCCATCTAGTTCTTTGCCATCTCAGCTCCTCTCTCACCTCCATCTTCCTCACCTTGTTCTTCCCCACCTGGCTCTTCCTCATCTTCCATCTCATCCCTCTAATTCTCTGTTCTAGCTCTCCAGTCCCTTCAAATCTAGCTCTTCCCCATTTCAGTTCGTTCCTCCAGTTCTTACCCATCTAATTCTTCCATTCTCTTTTCTTCTTCTCTGTCTCATCCTTGCTCTGAAAATAAAACTGCCTTTTATCCCTTTGGCCCTTATCTCTCCAAGCTATCTCTGCTCCAGCCATTTCTGGTAGGGTGGGGGAAGTGCGCTTTGTCGCTAGGCAACTTGGCTAGGCAACTTCCGTCACAGCTAGATGGACCTGTAAGTAGGAACCCTTTAGTTCTGAGTTAATTGTTAAGGGTGGATCTAAAACTAGAGATAAGATTTGGAAAGGAGAAAGTTAAGCTTAATTAGCACATCCGCCAGGCCTTCTCAAACAGTCTGGATGCTTAAGTCTGTTCTTAGGGAATCTGTGAGGTGTCTCAGATAAGATACTTTCGTCCATTCGGGGATGGTCCTGGCGGGATGCTGCTAATGACGATAATTACAGAAAGGCCTGATCCTGGATCCGTTACTACACAGAAGGTTACCTAAACAGTCCATTAGTAGGAAGGAAATTGTTCTCAGTAAATGATGGAAAAGCTACAATAGCACATGAGAAATTTATAACAGGAAACGGCTGATAATCAAAAGCCAATATCACCAAGACTCCTTGAGCCTTGGCCTCCTCCTCTGGAAGAGTTCTTAACTCCCCCAGGTACAGCTCTGTCATATTGACTGAATTCCTACTTCATATATTTTTGTGGCCTATAGCAGCTCTGGACATCAAGTTTTGTAGTAGTCACTTGGATGAGACTTCTTGAGAGACTAGCAGGGAAAGCTGGCCTTAAGGATGGAAGACTAGGCTTGGGGGAGGCCAAGGAAAAGTTAGAAATATAAAGAATTGTCGTCAGAGACTGAGAATGTAGCTCGATCGGTAAAGAACTTTCCTGGCATGCATAGGGCCCTAGTTCAAACCCCAGTACTTCACAACTTCACAAACCTGGTGTGATGGTGCACACCTGTAATTCCATTGGGAAAGTGGAGGCAGAAGGGCGAGAAGTTCAAGGTCATCTTCAACTACAAAGTAATTTGATCAAAAAGACAAAACAAAACAACACCACACACACACACACACACACACACACACACACACACACACACACACAGTCCCAACACTCAGGAAGCTGAGGTTGCAGGGTCATCTGAGCTCAGGAATTTTGAAATCAGCCTGAGTAGCAAGACTTCATCTCAAAAAATAAGAAAAGAGGACTGGAGAGATGGCTCAGAGGTTAAGAGCACTGGCTGCTCTTCCAGAGGTCCTGAGTTCAATTCCCAGCAACCACATGGTGGCTCAAAACCATCTATAATGGGATCTGATGCCCTCTTCTGTCATGCAAGTACACATGCAGACAGAACACTTATGTATATAACAAATAATAAATCTTTTTTAAAAATGAGAAAAGAAGTGCTGGGCAGTGGTGGTGCACACCTTTAATGCCAGCACTCAGGAGGCAGAGGCAGGAGGATCTCTGTGAGTTCGAGGCCAGCCTGGGCTACAGAGTGAGTTCCAGGACAGGCTCCAAAGCTACACAGAGAAACCCTGTCTCAAAAAACTAAATAAATAAACAAACAAACAAATAAATAAATATAAATAAAAATGAGAAAAGTTTATTCCTGAAATACAACACAATAAGGCTATTACATAAGAAGTCTATCTTTCTCTTAAGATCTCTTGGAATGAGCAAAGTGAAAAGTTAAGGGATGGAGCATGATAATTCTTTTAAAGTACTTATAATGTATTTGCTTACGTAGAGTCATAATCCTGCTATACAGCCCAGTCTGGCTTCAAGCTCTTCATACTCCTGTGTCTACCACTGTCTCCCGGCCACCACTGCAGAGCTGGGAATACAGACCTGTACTGCCACATCCAGCCTGCCCAGATTCTTAATACCAAGAAGTCCTTGATTATAGAATGAGTAGGGGGAGGGATTTCTCAGTCCCGGAGCACAGCTCTGCCCTGAAGTTTTTAGACAGGCTGAAGTAAGGGCAGCCCTTACTTAGAAAATTGCACTTCTGAAGATTATCCTGAAGGTGGCGCCCCTGCTGCTGAACTGGAAAAGCTGGACTAATCTGGAAAAAGAATTGGATGTCCCCCAGGGAAAGTGAGGGTGTCACAGTTTAGACAGGTGGACTGGACTCTTTCATCAGCTCCTGGAAGAAAGTGGAACATTGCCTACACTTAACAGCACTGTCAGCCCTTCAAAGGCTCAAAAATCACCTAAAAATTTATTTTAAACTCTCATGGCTTCAAATCCAAAACAACATGGTTTAAATACTCCATTCCAGTCCCTTGTAGTGCCTGCAGATCAGTGATCCCCAGCCCTAAGATGTGGCGACATGAGAGCCTGGGGCTCAAGAGCATTCTTGAGTGCAGAGGAAGTTTGAGGCCAGCCTGAGCTGCATGAGACCCTGTCTTAAAAAAACACACATCAACATTTCCAAACAAGCATTCCAAATCCAGCCTGGAGTCCTTCTATGATAGCGTTTAGGAGCTCTTCTGCCTTGGGCATGGTGGTGCACAACTTTAATCCCAGCACCAAGAAGACAGAACCAGGTGGATCTCTGTGAGTTCAAGGCCATCCTGGTCTACAAAGTGAGATCCAAGACAGGCACCAAAACCACACAGAGAAACCCTGTCTCAAAAAAAAAAAAAAGATACAAAAAACTCAAACAAATAAAAAACACCCTTCCTGATCCAAATGTGCTCTGAGTGTTTCGGGCTATAGACGGGCTATTACCTTCGACAGAAGGGCTGCAGGCAGGGCCAGTCACACCCACTCACATTTTTGTCACCCTGGGTCAGCTAGGTGGCAGAGCTGCAGGCTATCTGCAGGATTCCATTCATTCATCTGCTCACTGCTCTAATCAAGAGATTCTATCTGGGCAAACAGGCTGAGGCAGGTCCGGAAGTCAGCCTTGGGAGCTTCGCTGCTGGGACCCCAGGCTGGTTTTCTACACGTGGAGAATGTGGGCAATATTACTTATTGTGTGTGTGGTATGTGCCTGGTGTGGTGTGTGTTGAGGGGTATGTGTCTGGTGTGGTATGTGTGGTGTATGGTATATGTGTGTTTTACATTAGGTCCAGCCTGGCCATTCCTGGCCTAGGACAACATACTTTGTACACACTTGCATGTGTGTGTCTGTATGTGGGAGAGTGGTAAGATGTGAATATGTGAAATGTATGTATGACATATGTGTGCTGTATGGTGTTGTATGTGGGGTGAGGGAAGGGAGAAGTGGTAGGAGTGTGGCATGTAGATAGTCTTTCTATGTGTGTGATGTGTGCACGTATGTGGTGGACATATGTGTATGTGGGAATGTGTGATGTTCCTGGTGTGTGGAGTATGTGGTGTGTAAGTGGTGTGTCTGTGGGAAGGGTGTGTATGTGGTATGTGTGTAATTTTTGGAGTATGTGGGGTGCATATTGATAGGTGTGTGGTATGGTGGTGTGTGTTGCCTGTTTTTTGGTATATGTATGAGATATGATATACATGTGGTATGTACATGATATGTATGTGGGAGACATGTGGGGGGTCAGAGAATATGTGACTGGTGTGTGTGTATGTGTGGTGTGTATGTAGGGAATGTAACAGGGTAACAGCGTATGTACCTAGTGTGCTATGAACATGGTGTGTGTGTGTGTGTGTATGTAGTTTTTATGTATGTCTGTGCACCTGTATGTAGTGTGTGCCTGGTGTGTATGTGTGTTGTTTGTGGTTGAGTACCCTTGCGTGGTGTTATGTGCTGTGTATGTGCCGTTGTTGTGAGTGTTGGTTGGGTGTTGGGAAATGACCTGCAGGGTCTTCCGGCCGCAGTCTCAGTATGACACACTAGCGAGAAGAGGACTGTGCTCCTAGTCCCAGCTTCCTGTCTGTTTCAGGAAATGAAGAGAATCCTGTGTGCCCTGAGCATCGGCTGGCATGCACACGGCCCATTTCCTTCCTTACCTTCTCTCCCCTAAAACAGAACGTATATTTTATGATCAGTTGATGCACACATATTCAGTAATGTCAATAACTGTTAATAAGTCTGATTTCCTGATGTAGTTTAGTCTGCCTGAGAAAGTGCATTTGGCAAGGAGGGAAATGCCAAATTATCCAAGTGGCGTGTTACAGGAACTAAAAACAGTCTGCTCTCTCTTGTTTCTTGTAAATGACCCACTAGAAAGACCAAATGGTTGCTGGGGTTTTTGTTGTTGTTGTTGTTGTTGTTGGTGGTGGTGGTGGTGGTTTTGGTTTTTGGTTTTGTTTTTCAAAGCAGGGTTTCTCTGTGCAACAGTCAGTCCTGGCTGTCCTAGAACTTGCTTTGTAGACCAGGCTAGCCTTGAACTCACTGAGATCTGCCTACCTCTGCCTCCCAAGTGCTGGGATTAAAGGCATGTGCCGCCGCCGCCACCACCACCGCCACCCCCACCCCCCTGCCCAAATGGGGTTTTCAAAATCTGTACTCCCTTCACTCTCTATGAACCAGTCTCGGCCAGGGAGCAAGGGAGGCCTAGAGGGGCAGCTCAACAATGGAAGTCTGGTCAGAAGAAAACGTGTGGGATGTGGTGCATGTGTCTGTCATGCTTTCACTCAGGAAACCGAGGCAGAAGATTAGGAGTTTAAAGCGGTAGGTAGGGGCACAGGCCTTTAATCCCAGCACTCGGGAGCAGAGGCAGGCAGATCTCTATGAGTTCGAGGCCAGCCTGGGCTACAGAGTAAGTGAAAGGCTCCTAAGCTACACAGAGAAACCCAGTCTCAAACATCCTCCCCCCCCCCCCCCCACAAAAAAAAAATTAGGAGTTCAAGGTCCTCGTCAACACAGCAAGTTTGAGTTAGCCTGGACTAACTGGAAACTTGTCTCAAAAAAGAAAAAAGAAAAAAAGAAATCACAGGGCTGGAGAGATGGCTCACCCAGTAAAGTCTTGCCACAGAAGCATGAGGACCTGAATTCAATTCCCAGCACCAACATAAATAGCTGAGCACAGGGGCTGGAGAGTTGGCTCAGTGGTTAAGAGCACTGGCTGCTCTTTCAGAGGACATGGGTTCAAGTCCAAGCATCTACATGGCAGCTGGCAACCATCTGTAATTCCAGACCCTGGGGATTTGGCACCCTAGCTGGCAGTGGTGGCACACGCCTTTAATCCCAGCACTTGAGAGGCAGAGGCAGGTGGATCTCTGAGTTTGAGGCCAGCCTGGGCTACACAGAGAAACCCTGTCTTGAAAAACAAAACAAAACAATGAAGCTAAGCACAGAACACTGGTGAGGCAGAGCTAGGAGGGTCCCTAAGACTCCCTAGGCAGCCAGTCTAGTCAAAACACCAAGGTTTAGGTTCAGTAAGAGACTCCATCTCTAAAAATAAGATGGAGCCAGGTGTGGTGGCATACTCCCAGGTGTGGTAATATGCTCCTTTAACCCTACCCTAGCATTGGAAGGTAGAAGCACTCCTCTCTGGGAGTCTGAGGCCAGCCTGGGCTACATTGCTAGTTCCAGGCCAGCCTGAGCTACATAGTAAGACCCTGTCTTTTGTTTCTTTGTTTGTGACAGGATTGCTCTCCATTGAGCTGGAAGTCCTGGAACTCATTATCTACCTGCCTCTGCTTCCAGACTCTGAGATTAAAGGCATGTCACCATCCCCAGCTGGTCCTGTTTTTAAACATAAATAAGATAGAGAAATTGAGGAAGACATCTGACATGGACCTCTGACCTCTACATACATATGCTCACAGATATGTGCATTTTATGCACATACTATCACATACAACACACATATACACACATATTCACACATTAATTTTTTACTCATTTTACATACCAACCACAGTTCCCCCTACTACTTCTCTTCCCACCCCCTCCCTCTCCTCTCCCTAACCCACCCCTCATCCACTTCTCCAAAAGGGGAAGGCCTCCCATGGGGAGTCAACAAAGCCTAGTACATTCAGTTGAGGCAGGTCCAAGGCCCTCCCCCATTTAATTGCAGGTTGTGGTGTTGGAAGATCTTCGTGCTTATAAGGCAGACACTCTACTGCTATCCCTGACTTTGTGATTGCATTATCCTGAGGGGAATGTGTACGTGAGACAGGGCGTGGGGAGGGGGTGGGCAGTGCAGCTTTTAGGCTGCAGAGGCTGATCAGTAGATATGGCATTTGCTGCCAAGCCTGATTACTTGAATTTGATCCCCAGGGCCTGTGGTAGGGAAGAACCAACTCCTGCACATCGTTTTCTGATCTCCACACGTGCACTGCAGCACAATTGCACTCATAGATATACATACAGAATAAATAAGCATCAGAAAGTTTGTTCCAGCCAGGCAGTGGTGGAACGGGCCTTTAATCCTGGTACTTGGGAGGCAGAGGAGGGGCATATCTGTGAGTTTAAGACCAGCCTGGTCTACAGAGTGAGTTCCAGTACAGGCTCCAAAGCTACACAGAAAAACCATGTTTTATAAAAAAAGAAAAGAAAAGAAAAAGCTGTGGTATGTATCTGTCTTGTCTGTGTGATACTGGGGCTTCACACACATCAGATAGGCAAACCTTCTTCTACTGGGCTGTATCCTCAGAAAGTAATAATAATAATAATAATAATAATAATAATAATAAAAGGCTTTAAACAATGATAGAGATGAAACTTGTGGGGTGGAGGCAGGAGAATAGAAGATTCAAAGCCAATCTTGGTTTTGTATAAATTCTAAGGCCTGGGCTACATAAGTCCTTGTCTCAAGACAGACAAAACCAAGCCAGAGGGTGGAGTCGGGGTGGGGTGCTTGTTAGATCTTTTAAAAACACTTGTTGGGCTGGAAAGATAGCTCGGTGGTTAAGAGCACTGGCTGCTCTTCCGGAGGTCCTGAGTTCAATTCCCAGCACCCACGTGGTGGCTCACAACCCTCTGTAATGAGATCTGGTGCCCTCTTCTGGCCTGCAAGAATCTTTTTTTAAAAAATTATTTATTTTATGTATGTGGATATTTTGCCTGCATGTATGCTTGTGGAGCATGTGTGTGCCTGGTGCCCTCAGAGGCCAGAAGATACCCTGGGACTGGAGCTACAGACAATTGCAAGCCACAGCGTGGGTATTGGGGAGTGAACCTGGGTCCCCTGGAAGAGCATCCAGTGCTCTTAAACAGTGAGTTGTCTCTCTAGACCCTCACTCCCATTTTTTTTTTTTTTTTTTTTTTTTTAAGATGGTCTCTCACCAACTTGGGATATGGCAACATAGCTGGCCAGTCAGTTCCAGAAGTCCTCCTGTCTACCCCAGTGTAGGGATGGCAGGGACCCATCATCACACTTGGCTTTTTACATGGATATTGAGGGATTTGAACTCAGGTCCTCATGCTTGCATGGTAAGCACTTTGCCAAGTATGGTGATCTGAATGAGCAGTGTCCCTCATAGGCAAAAGTATTTGAAAGCTGGTCTCCAATTAGTGATGTTGTTTTGGGGGGGTATGGAATCTTCAGGAGATGCAGCCCTGCTGGAGGAATTACATCACTGGGGGTGGGCTTTGAGGGTTTATTGCCGTGTCCTAATTCCAGATCCTTCTCTCAGCTTCCCATATGTGGTTGAAATCTGTACTCTCAGCTCTGTGTTCCAGTCAGTCATCTGCTGCCATGCCTCCCCCACCGTTAGGGACACTCCTGGAAACTTGAGGCAAACAAACTTTCTTCCTCAAGTTACTTCTGGTCCCAGTGTTTTGTCATAGCAACAGAAAGAGACTAATACACCATCTCCGTGAGGCATCTCCGTGGCCCTCTCTTGTGTTTTTTAAATTTGTTGCTTTTATTTTATGTGTATGGTGCTTTGCCTGCAGGCACATCTGTGCACCACTTGAGTGCCTGATGCCCATAAAGGCCAGAAGAGGGCATCAGATCCCCTAGAACTGCCATGTGGGTGCTGGGAATTGAACTTAGATCCTCTGGAAGAGCAGCCAGTGCTCTTAACCACTGGGTCAGTCATTCATCTGCCTGCCTCCCCTGTCTGTCTGTCTTTCTTCCTTCCTTCCTTTTTTTTTTTTTTTTTTTTTTTTTTTTTTTGGTTTTTTTCGAGACAGGGTTTCTCTGTGTAGTTTTGGTGCCTGTCCTGGATCTTGCTCTGTAGACCAGGCTGGCCTCAAACTCAGCGAGGTCTTCTTGCCTCTGCCTCCTGAGTGCTGGGATCAAAGACATGCACTAAAACACGTGGCTTAAGATTTGTTTTAAATTATGTCTATATGTGTGCACATCTATGTGTAGGTATGTGCAAATGCTGGGACTAGAGTTCTATGCAGTTGTGAGCTGCCTATTGTGGGTGCTGGGAACAGAAATTCAGGTCCTCTGCAAGAGCAGCTACATTTAATTTTTTTTTTTTACACAGAGTTTCTCTGGGTAGCCCTAGCTGTCCTGAAATTCACTCTGTGTTAGACCAGGCTGGCCTTGATGACCTGGAGCTCATAGAGAGTCCCCTGCCTCACAGAGATCGTAGTCTGTGATTAAAGGTGTGTGCATGCAGCATCTGTGGCAATGAGTCCAATCATGTTGTATTTTTGTATTTCATCCTTTTCTGCTGTCTGCTGAAACACACACACACACACACACACACACACACACACACACACACACACACAATTGTAATAATTGTTACTAATTATCCACTAACCTTGGTAAATGATCACTAGGTTTCCAGGTCCCTGCTAGGTTCTCTCTGGGCTTTCTTTCATTTTCTCCTCAAACCAGCCCTATTTTCTACTTTACACACAAGAAAAATGAAACTGAGATGCCTTCTTTGGGGCTGGAGACTAATTGTGAGGTCCAAATTCCTTTGTTTGCTTTTGAGTCAAGGGCTCCCTCGGTGGCCCCTGCGGGCCTGGAAGTCTTGCTTCAGCCTCCTGCGTCCTGGGTTACAGGTGTGAACCACTGTGCTAGGCAGGTGATTCACTTTGGAGTAGCAGGGACAAAGTCATGTGTTCAAGCCCCAACACTGAAGAAAGATAAAAAGGAACAGTCTGGGGGTGGGGAAGAAGATGAGGAAGGGAAAAGGAAAGAAGGCCAGCAGAGCGGCTTGTGCCACATGAGAGGCAGAGGTAGGAGGATCCCATGGTCAAAGCCAGCCTGGGCTACATGAGACCTGTCTAAATAAGTAAATAAATAAAGTTAGCCGGACATGGGTGGCTCACTCAGGAGACAGACAGGCAGTGGATCTCTGCGAGTTTGAGGCCAGCCTGGTCTACAGAGTGAGTTCCAGGACAGCCAGGGCTACACAGAGAAACCCTGTCTCGAAAAACGGAAAACAAAACAAAACAAAACAAAAAAATGAAAAAACTGTACATACTTTGGGCGGTGGCGGCGCACACCTGTAATCCCAGCACTCAGGAAGCAGAGGCAGGAGGATCTCTGTGAGTTCAAGGCCAGCCTGGTCTACAGAGCTAGTCCAGGACAGGCTCCAAAGCTACAGAGAAACCCTGTCTCGAAAAACCAAACTAAATAAAATAAAATAAAAATAAGGTGCACGCAAGGTTCAGTAGAGCAAAGAGCTAGGCAAAAGATGTGGCCCAGAACTTATCACACTTCACTATCACCAATTTGTTTTTTTTTTGTTGTTTTTCTTTTGTTGAGGCAGGATTTTGCTGTGCACCTCAGGCTGCCTCAGCCTCCAAATGCTGAGATTACAGGTATAAGCCACAACGCTGAGATTAACAACATCTTTTTTGTTTGTTTGTTTTGTTTTTCCAGACAGGGTTTCTTTGTGTAGTTCTGGCTGTCCTAGAACTCACTCTGTAGACCAGGTTGGCCTTGAACTCACAGAGATCTGCCTACCTCTGTCTCCTGAGTCCTGGGATTAAAGGCCACCACTGCCTGGCTTTATCAAGACTTTTGTTTTTTGTTTTCTTTTTTTTTGTTTTTTGAGACAGGGATCTCAAGATGTAGCCCAGGCTGGCCTCGAACTCACAGAGTTCTGCCTGGCTCTGCCTCCCAAGTGCTGGGGTTAAAGGCGTGCTTGGCAGCGGCGCCGCCGCCGCCACCCGGCTATCAAAGACTTTTGAAAGGTGTCCATCTGTGCTGATTTCAAAGCCTGGTGTTACTATTCACTGTGGGACACCTACCCAGAGAGCCACTTGGAGACAAGATCAACATTTTTGTAGTGCTCAGCTCTATCACTAGTATGCACTACACTCTTAGTAAATGGCCGAGTTTTGTTTTGTTTGAGGGTTTTTTGTTTTGTTTTGTTTTGTTTTTGATTTCAGCTCTCTGGACCAAACCCAGGGCCTTGTGAAGGTTAAGATAAACATTCTAGCCAGGCCGTGGTGGTGCACCAGGCAGGCAGGCAGATCTCTGTGAGTTGGAGGCCAGCTTGGGCTACAGAGCCAATTCCAGGATAGCCAGAGCTACACAGAGAAACCCTGTCTTGAGAAAACAAAACAAAGGATAAACGTTCTACCACACCCGTGTGGTGAGCTAGGTTCTCCTTCTGCAAGCAGTGTCTTAGTTACAGTTCTGTGCTGTGATGAAACACCGTGAGCAAAAGCAACGTGAGGAGGAGAGAGTTTGTTTGGCTCACATCTCCTGAATCGCGGTCCATCCAGGGAAGACAAGACAGGATCACAAACCTGGCTGGAACCTGAGGCAGCAGCTGATGCAGAAGCCATGGAGGAGTGTGGTTTACTGGCTTGCTCTGCCATGGCTTGCTCAGCCTGCTTTCTTTCTTTTTTGTCTGCTTGTCTGTGTGTGTGTGTGTGTGTGTGTGCGCGTGCGTGCTATTTTTTGGGGGGGGGTTGGTGCTATTATGCACTGTGGGACGCCTACCCAGAAGTCACTATGAGAGTGAGATAAACATCTTTGCAGTGCTCAGCCCTAACCCTAGTGTACAGGACACACAGGGTTTCTCCATGGAGCCCTGGCTGCCCTAGGAACTTGCTCTGTAGTCCAGGCTGGCCTTGAACTCAAAGAGATTGGCCCGTTCTGCCTCCCAAATGCTGGGATTAAAGGCTTGCACTACCACTACCCGGCCTGCTTTCTTATAGAACCCAGCACCACCAGGCCAAGGGTGGCACAACCCACAATAGGCTGGGCCCTTCCTCTTCAATCACTGCTTAAGAAAATGCCCTATTGCTGGGTGGTGGTGGCACACTCCTTTAATCCCAGCACTTGGGAGGCAGAGGCAGGCCGATCTCTGTGGGTTTGAGGACAACCTGGTCTACAGAGCGAGTTCCAGGACAGGCTTCATAGCTACGCAGAGGAACTCTGTTTCAAAACACTCCCCCATACACACTAAAGAAAAAAAGAAAAAGAAAGAAAGAAAAAAGAGAAAGAAAGAAGAGGAAGAAAAAAGAGAAAGAAGATGCCCTATAAGCCTGCCTGCAGCCCAGTCTTCTGGAGGCATTTTCTCAACTCATGTTTCCCACTATTGGATGACTCCAACTTGTATAAACTAATCAGCACACCCAAGCTGTCCTCAAACTCCTGCATTAGCCCAGGATAGCCTTAAACATGCAGTGACATTTCTGTTCAACATCCAGAGATCTGGGATTACAGGTGTAAGCCACCATATCTGGCAAAAATCTTGATGGAATACTTGGCAACTGTTAAATTCTAGAAGTGTTTGGTCGAGTCACATACACAAAGCATTGGGCAAAATTAGATATCTTCTGAAATCTTGCATATGTAAATAAGCCACAAAAGACCCTGGGCCTCTCGAGCCCATGGATTGAAATGAGGTCATGTTAACCTTGTCCCCAAATTTCACTGCTTCACTGCCCCCACCTGTTCACACAGTCCTCTACAAAGGCCTTGAGGGCTTCCAAATATTTGTCAAATGTCTGTGCTTGTGGTTGGGCAGCTAGCTCAGTGTGCAAAGTTACTACACAGATCGGAGGACCTGAGTTTGATTCCTAGCATCCAAGTAAAAAGCTGAGCGCGCACACACACACACACACACACACACACACACACACACACACACACACACGCGATGGTCAGAGTTCTTCTATTTTTAAGACTTACTTATATATACAGTGTTCTGCCTGCTTGTGTCCCTGCACGCCAGAATATGGCACCAGATCTCATTACAGGTGGTTGTGAGCCACCATTCAGTTGCTAGGAATTGAACTCAGGACCTCTGGAAGGTCAGTGCTCTTAACCTCTGAGCCATCTCTCCAGAATGAGTTACTCTTTTCTTAAACCTTTATCCTTTCAAGGCCTCCTGGGGAGGTGACCCATCCACTTGGTTAATCAGGGACTGAGGAATTTTCTGAAACTCAGGACCTGGCACTCAACTGAGAAGGTCCTTAGCAGAACTGGGATGAGGAAGCCACTGTCACATACCACTGTGTTGGGGACAGTACAGATGCTCAGCTAGGGTTTTGTGTTCTCAGATGGAGCCAAACCATATTCCTCACCAGACAGGCTCTGGTGGATTGCTCGGAGAACTGAGTGAGCTGGGTATGGTGGTTTGAATTAGGGGAACTTTTTTATCCCCGGTGACAGAGAAGTGAGAAAACCAGTCAGACTTTGAAAAGCAATCAGAGCATGGGGTGAGAGGAGAGATAGACGCTGGTTTGGGAAACGTGAGTATGATAGGTGGTGACAGGTGTCATGGGAGCGGACAAGAGGATCCAGAGATCTAGACGGAGGCCTGAGGTCAGTGCCAGTTGAGGCAACACGCAACAGAGAGAGAGAGTCCACAAAGGAAACCCAGATCAGTGGCCCAAAGCACAGAAGGAAGTCTACCGCATGGGGTTCGTCTTTATGAGACAGGGTCTCATGGAGTCCAGACTAGCCTCAAACTTACTATGTAACCAAGAATGACTTTGAACTTCCTGATCCTTCTGCCTCTGCCTCCCTAGTGCTGGGATTACAGGAGGGTGCCTGGACACCATGCCTGCTTCACGTGGTTCTGGGACTGAACCCACAGCTTCATGCTCAATAGACAAGCTCTCTACCAGTTGAGCTGCACCCCCATTTCTTCCCCTTCTTAGTTTCTGAGTTTGTTTTGATGCTGGCCAAGCGCTCTACCGCTGATCTCTTCCCCCAGCCACTTCCCCTTGGTCCAGCCCTTAAAATGCAAGTGGTTCCTCTCTCTCTCTCTCTCTCTCTCTCTCTCTCTCTCTCCCTCTCTGCATTCTCTATTATAATGGTTCACCTCAGCACCGGGATGGCTAAGTGCTTATTAAGAGTATGAGCTGCTCTGGCAGAGGAACTGAGTTTGATTCCAGCATCCATGATGGGTGGCAACAACTGTCTATGTCCTGTCCCAAGAGGGTCTGATGCCTCTGGCCTCCTACAGCACCTGCATCCACATGGACACATCCATATACAGACACATACACATCATTAAAAAGAATAATAAAGATAAATGCTGGGGGCTGGAGAGATGGCTCAGAGGTTAAGAGCACTGGCTCCTCTTCCAAAGGTCCCTGAGTTCAATTCCCAGCAACCACATGGTAGCTCACAACCATCTATAATGAGGTCTGGTACCCTCTTATGGTTTTCATGCATACATGCAGGTGGAACACTATATACATAATAAATAAATGAATCTTAAAAAGAAAATTAAAAAAAAAAGATAGATGCTTAAATAGTTCAATTAGTCTACCCGATCACCCCCGCGCCCCCAGCTGAGGACCAATCCTAGGGCCTTGTGCTTGCTAGGCAAACACTCTACCACTGAGCTAAATCCCCAACCAACTGTTTTGTTGTTGTTTTGTTTGTTTGTTTGTTTTTTGGAGACAGGGTTTCTCTGTGTAGCTTTGGAGCCTGTCCTGGAACTCACAAAGATCTGCCTGCCTCTGCCTACCTAGCTCTGGGATCAAAGGCGTGCGCCGCCGCCACCACCGCCGCTGCTCGGCTATTTATTTATTTATTTATTTACTTATTTATTTTATTATTAAAATTATTACTATTATTATTTTGGTTTTTCGAGACAGGATTTCCCTGTGTGGTTTTGGTGCATGTCCTGAATCTCACTCTCTAGCCCAGGCTGGCCTTGAACTCACAGAGATCTGCCTGGCTCTGCCCGTTTTTGTTCCATTTTATTTATTTATGGATGTCGGAGGGGAAGAGACATGTATGGAGGTCAGAGGACAACCGGTGAGAGTTGGTTTTCTCCTTCCAGCATGTGAATCCCAAGAATCAAACTCAGGTCATCAGGCTTGAGGACAAGCTCCTTCGTCCACTGAACCATGTCACTCTTTCCTGTCTGTCTTTGTGATACTGGGGATTAACCCTAGGACTTCACACACACTGGCTAAGAGCTCTAGCACTGGGCTATGACCCCAGCACTTGTTTTTGGACAGGGTTCCAATTAGCCGAGGTTGCCCCCATACTTACTATGTACCCAAGGCTGCCCTTGATCCTTTCACTTCTGACCTCTTGAACGCCGGGATTACAGGTATGCACCACCACACCTGGTTGTGTCTTTGGATTTAAAAAGACCCTATCTTGGCGCTGGCTAGATGGCACAGTGGTTAAGAGCACCATCTGTTCTTCCGGAGGGTCCAAGTTCAAGTCTAAGCACCCACATGGTGGCTCACATCTGTGACTCCGGTTCCAGAGGATCCAAAGCCTTCTTCTGGCCTCCATAGGTGTCAGGCATGTATATATACAGTACACAGGTATATCCTTAGGCAAAATACCTGTATACAAAAATTAATTTTGTTTTGTTTTTCAAGATAGGGTTTCTTTGTGTAGCGTTGGCTGTCCTAAAACTCACTCTGTAGACCAGGCTGGCCTAGAACTCACAGAGATCCTCCTGCCTCTGCCTCCCAAGTGCTGGGATCAAAGATGTGCACCACCACTCCTGGCAATAAAGAACATTTTAAGAAGGATCACATCTCTATGTGCTGATTTGTTCCATTTTCGGAGTGACCAGAGGCCTGCTGCTCAGGCCTGTTCTTTTACACACATGCTCTTGGGGAAGGGAATATGACCAGCCCTTCATGGCTAAGCTGTGTGTGTGTGTGTGTGTGTGTGTGTGTGTATGTGTGTGTGTATATGTATGTATGTGCACACGGTGCTGACCTGCAGAGGCCAGAAGAGGGCAAGAGGGCTTCCGATCTAGAGTGAGCAGCCCAGTACAAAGTTGGAAACCTGACTTTGATTCACTCTTTTTTTTTTTTTTTTTTAAGATTTATTTATTATTATGTATAGAGTGTTCTGTTTGCATGTATCCCTGCAGGTCAGAAGAGGGAGCCAGATCTCATTACAGATAGTTGTGAGCCACCATATGGGTGCTGGGAATTGAACTCAGGACCTCTGGAAGAGCAGCCTATGTTCTTAACCTCTGAGCCATCTCTCCAGCCCCAGGAAGCACTCTTAATTGATGAGCCATCTTTCCCTTTACAAGATCTTGACAGACAGGCAGGAACAAATCTTCCTAGCACACGAGTGAATTGTGTTCTTCTGTTTCCCTTTGCCCCAAGAAGGACCCTCCCAATTCTCAAGCCACATGGTCATGAATTTAGGAGTGTCATAAAGGATGTATGGGACCATCAAAGAGTAGACCTAAAATGTGAGAGGATTTGTGTCTTATAAGAACACTTAGCCGTGGTGGCGCACGCCTTTAATCCTAGCACTTGGGAGGCAGGGAGAGGCAGGCAGATATCCCTGAGCTGCCAGCCTTGTTCAGAGTTCCAGGACAGCCAGTGCTGTTATACAGAGAAACCCTGTCTTGAACTCCCCTTTCTCCCCCAAAATTACTTATCTGAAGCTGGGCAGTGGTGGTGCATACCTCTAATCCCAGCACTTGGGAGGCAAAGTCAGGCAGATCTCTGAGTTCAAGGGTAGCCTGGGCTACAGAGTGAGTTCCAGGACAGCTAGAGCAACACAGAGAAACCCTGTCTCGAACAACAGACAAGGAAACAATAACAAAACGAACATTGGCTGCCTTTCCACAGGACCAGGATTTGGTTCCCAGCACCCACATGGTGGCTCATCATCTGTAACTCCAGTTCCAGGGGACCCAGTGCGCTTTTGGCTTCTTCAGGCATAGTTCACACAGACAGACAGACAGACACACACACACCATTAAAGTGGTCTCATGCAGAGGAAGCTTTAATAAGCGAGTGGACAACACTCACCCGTGGGGCTGAGATGTAGTTTAATTGGTAGAGTACTTGTATAAGATGCGAAAGTCCCTGACTCCCATCTCCCGCAACGCACAAACCGGGAATCTCAGCACTCAGGAGGTGGAGGCAGCAGGATCAGATATTCAAGGTCATCCTTGGCTACACAGTGACTTTGAGGCCAACTTGTGTGTGTGTGTGTGTGTGTGTGTGTGTGTGTGTGTGTGTGTGTGAGAGAGAGAGAGAGAGAGAGAGAGAGAGAGAGAGAGAGAGAGAGAGAGAGAGAGAGACTAAGACTGACCTGTGGATCTGAGGTCATGAACAAAGTAACACAAAGTAACCATCAGGGCAGTCCAGAGACTATGATGGGCTCCTGGTGGGGTTGTCCTCTAGAAGGACTTGTCTATTGCCAGTGCTGACTCAGTTTTAGGAGGAATCATTACGATCCAGCCTGTGAAGAGGTTTCCTCTTACCAGCTTTATGATGTATAGGCCAACCGGACACCTGCCTATTTCAACAACATGGTGACTTCTTCCTTTCTACCTCTCTCTCTCTCTTACTCTTTCTTTGAGATAGGGTCTTAGTCTCCTGGGTGTTGGGATTAAAGGTGTACACTGTCTGGAGTTAAGAGCACTGGCTGCTTTTTTACAGGACTGGGTTCGATTCCTCGAACCTGTATCAAGGGTTCCTACACTTCTAGACTTCTTTGGGTATTGCACACACATACATGTGGTATGCAGACATACATACAGGCAAAACACTCTCATTCACTGAAAAAAAGAAAAGCATGCACTACCATGCCTGGCGCCTTTTTGGATTTTATTTATTAATTTATTTTTAATGTGTCTGTGTGAGGTCTGGGAAGGCCAGAAGAGGGTGTTGGATCCCCTGGAGGCGGAGTTACAGGCAGTTGTGACCCACAAGAAATGGGAGCTGGGAACTAAACTCTGGTCCCCTGGAAGAGCAGCAAGTGCTTTTAAGCACTGGGCAGTCTCTCCAGCTGCCCCTAACCCCCCCTCCTTCCACAGTACCTTATACATTGTAGCACCCCTAGGAGTCTGACCTTATAGTGACCCTACATGAGAGCCACTGACTTCATGGTCTATACCTATGACCAGAAGTGGTTGGCTTTCTTTGTCTGTGCTGGGACTCAGGTTCAGACTGGTGGCCTGCTGCTTCTCCGGAACATTAGGCGGATGGAAGTCAACAGCTTCAGAGGCTGGATTCCATTTAGACTCAGAACACACCATTCTAAAGCTATCTGCATCCTCTTTATAAATTCCTTTCCTGATTCAATGAGCCAGAGTCACTTCTCTGTGGCTAGCACCTAAAAAGGCTAGGTAACGCCAAACATCTCTCATTGGTCCATTACGTTTATAAAGGTTTGGTAAATACATTTTCTTCACTGTTAGGTTGCAAACTCTGTAAAGCTGTCTCCATTTCTAATATAATATCCTTGCCTTGCCAACAGTATGTGGAACAGTATAGGTCATGGGTTACAAAGGTGTAGAGTCTGGGCTGTACCCAGAAAGTACATATTCGGATCAATCTGCAGGGTTGATGTTTTCTGTTGTCTAACTCAATACAGGCTACCAGTCTGAAAGTCCAGGATGCTGAGGTCGGGGGACCATTTGAGGCCAGGAGTTTGCACCAGACTGGACAGGACTGTGTGACCTCGATTAAAAGTCCCAACACTGGCACACATCTATTCCCAGCGTTAAGGAGGCTAAGGAAGGGGGAATAGCAGTTTCAGGCCAGCCTGTGCTACATCGTGACACTGCTTCAAAAAACAAAACAAAATAATAAAAAAAGAACTATGGTGTCATATGCTGTGAGGTAGTGGGAGGAGGGTCAGGAGTTCAAGGACAGCTTTAGCTACTTCGCCAGTTTGAGGCCAGCATAAAACACTGCTTCAAAATAAGTCAATATTTAAGAATATGTTTCTATTATCTTAAATGAAATCTGCGCCAGGTGGTGGTGGATCTCTGTGAATTTGAGGCCAGCCGCGTCTATGGAACAAGATCTAGGACAAACACTAAAACTACACAGAGAAACCATCTCAAAAAACATAAACAAAACAATTTTTTTTTTTTGGCTGGGTGGTGGTGGTGCCTGCCCTTGATCCCAGCACTCAGGAGGCAGAGGCAGGCGGATCTCTGTATATTTGAGGCCAGCCTGGTCTGCAAAAACTAGCTCCAGGACAGCCAGGGATACACAGAGAAAACTCTGTCTCTACCCTGCCCCCCCACAAAAAAGTTTGACATTTAGTTATTTATTTATGTATGTGTGTTGGCACGTGTATCACAGCCTGAGTGTGTGTCACAGCCTGTGTGTGTCACAGCTTGTGTGTAAAAGTTAGAGGAAACTTTTGGGAGCTGGAGCTAGATCTCTCTATTATTATTATTATTATTTTTTGAGACAGGGTTTCTCTGTGTAGCTTTGAGCCTTTCCTAGAACTCGCTTTGTAGACCAGGCTGGCCTCGAACTCACAGAGATCTGCCTGGCTCTGCCTCCCAAGTGCTGGGATTAAAGGTGTGCAACACCACCACCACCACCACCACCACCACCACCACCACCACCACCACCCAGCACTATTATTATTATTTTTGAGACAGGATCTCTCTTTGTGGCCCTCTGCTTCCTGAGTGCTGGGATTAAAGGCTTGCCACTATGCATAGCAGGTTGTCTTCCTATACTGTGTGAGTTCCAAGGATTGAACACAGGTCAACAGGTGTGGTGTCAGGACCTTTACCCATGAGGCATCTTGTCTGCCCTCTATTAAATAACTTTATTCTCTCTCTCTCTCTCTCTCTCTCTCTCACACACACACACACACACACACACACACAAATTTTTTTCCATGACTGGGCGTGATGGCATTTGTGTCATCCCAGAGTCCAGTCTGATGCCATGCTAGGCCACTTTAACTAAAAACAAACATGTTTCAGATAAAATCTCCATATTATCTTTAAAAATATAGAAGATGGGGACAGCCATGGAGGGACCTAGGGGACTGAAGCAGGAGGATCACAAGTTTGAGGCCCACCAATGCAGGGTGTGGACACACGCCTTTAACCCCAGCACTCAGGAGGCAGAAGCTGGTGGATCTCTGTGAGTTCGAGGCCAGCCAGGACTGCATAGTGATGAGACCTTGCCTTAGTAAAACACTCGCCATTACTAAGGAAGACCTGAAGATCTGCCTATTTGGGGCCTGCATTCCTGTAGCTGCACTCTTTAAACAAAACTCTGGCATTGGTTTGCCAAAGAACAAAGAACTCATGTTGCTCACTTTTTCTTTTCTTTTTCTTGTTTTTGTTTTTTTTGAGACTGGGTTTCTCTGTGTAGCTTTGGAGCCTTTCCTGAAACTCGATCTGTAGCCCAGGTTGGCCTCAAACTGAAGGAGATCCGCCTGCCTCTGCCTCCCGAGTGCTGGGAAAGGCGTGTGCCGCCAACGCCGCCCGGCCATGTTCCTCACTTTCTTTGCATTTGTTACTTATGAGGTCCCTATCGGTAAGTTTACCACACTCAGAGATCAACAGAAGTAAAGTGAATAAATAATAAATGAATTGGCAATTAGCACTTGCTTTTTAATTTTCACTTAACTTCTATTCACCTAACTAT
Organism: Onychomys torridus; assembly: GCF_903995425.1. Classification (NCBI taxonomy): domain Eukaryota; kingdom Metazoa; phylum Chordata; class Mammalia; order Rodentia; family Cricetidae; genus Onychomys; species Onychomys torridus. The sequence continues at coordinate 95,094,462 of NC_050450.1, read as the reverse complement.
ACTGTAATAAGCCATTTAGTGGACTGAATCCTATTAATTGTTTTTCTCCAAATTACTTTTTCAGTTCTCACATCTATCCACAAACACTCATACAGCGTCCTAAAACCTTTCTCTTTTTCCCAGAGGCGGCCCCCCGACCACACTGGCTTGGGCCACCTCAATTTGGTCACTTGGCATGCCTGAAATTTCATCAGTGTGACCAGCTCCCTGGGCCAAATTGTGACTGGTGATTTGTCAGGTAGGCATTATTTCCAGGTAACACAAACACACAACTTGGTGAAGCCAATTATAGACAAGAAGCCATCCTTCCTCTCGCAAGTTCTCGCTGAGGTGTGGGAAGTTCCTAGCTGGGAAGTGGGAAAGGTGCGGAGGCTGCAAGGCACCAGGTTCTGGAATTTAACCCTGGCTCTCAGGGTGGGGACTCGGAGAAAGTCTGAGATCCACCCTGGGGGTGTGGCTCCCGGCGTGCAATCCTGGAACAACTTCAGGACCCTCCAGATCCGAGCCTTTGGGAGCTTTCCATTTGGACCGGCTCGTCTCCAGCTCCTGTCCCCGCGTGGCTGGCTCTGCGCGGCGAGTGCCCTCCGACTGCAAGTCGCGCCCTTCCGCGACACCTCTCTCCGCGCTCTCTGCATCCATTTCCCCGCAAGGACCAGTGACTTGGGGGTAACTCCCTGTTTGGAAACCCGGCTCCGAGAGACCCTTGGAGAGGCCTCCCTGAGCTCCAGCCGTGGGGTTGGGTGTCCCAGGAGGAGACCCCCCGAAGCTAGGGGACACTCCACGCTACCCTTCGCCCCTGCGCCTCCGCCGACCTGCCGCGCAGGGGCGCCCCCGGGGCCTCCCCGCCCCCGCCGCGCCGCTCCCGCGCTCCCCCTAGCGGCCGCCGCGCCGCCTCGCTCAGTCCCAGGCTCGTCGGGCGGCGCAGCTCACGTGACCGCGCTCCGGGCCTGCGGCCGCTGTCGGTTCCCCCAGTCACCGAGCGAGAGGGAAGAAACAAGATGGCGGCTGCAGGCGATCCGGAGCGGGGCGCCGGCAATTCGGACTGAGCCTTCTCTCTCCACCCCGCCGCTGCCGGGCCGCGCCCCTCCCGCCCGGGCCCCGGCGCCCTCCCCTCCCCCTCAGCCCCGGCGCCCCCCGGCGCCCCTCCCCCCCACTCCTTCCGCTCCCCCCCCCAGCCGCGGCTCCGACATGAGGGGCCGGCGGGGCAGGCCGCCCAAGCAGCCCGCGGCTCCGGCGGCGGAGCGCTGCGCCCCGGCCCCGCCGCCGCCGCCGCCGCCGCCGCCGCCACCACCGCCACCGCCGCCGCCGCCGCCGCCGCCACCGCCGCCGCCGCCCGCGTCCGGACCCATCGGGGGGCTGCGCTCGCGGCACCGCGGCAGCAGTCGGGGCAGGTGGGCCGCCGCCCAGGCTGAGGTGGCGCCCAAGACGCGGCTGAGCTCGCCCAGGGGGGGCGGCCGCAGGAAGCCGCCGCCGCCGCCACCGCCGGCCTCCGCCAGCAGCGCCAGCGGCCCGGGCCGGGGGGGCCGAGGAGGCGGGGGCGGCAGGACGGGGGGCGGGGGCGGCCACCTGGCCCGGACCACCCCGGCCCGCCGCGCCGTCAACAAAGTGGTGTACGATGACCACGAGAGCGAGGACGACGACGAGGAGGAGGACATGGTCTCGGAGGAGGACGAGGAGGAGGAAGAGGACGGCGACGCCGAGGAGACCCAGGACTCTGAGGACGATGAGGAAGATGACATGGAGGAGGACGACGATGACTCCGATTATCCGGAGGAGATGGAAGACGACGACGACGACGCCAGCTACTGCACGGAAAGCAGCTTCAGGAGCCATAGCACATACAGCAGCACTCCAGGTACCCACCCAGGCCGCCTGGAGACTCCTTCCCCACCTCCTCCCCTCCCCCTGGCTAGCTCCCTCTCGAGTGCTGTGCATCCCGCTTTCCCGCTCCCCCCCACTCCGGCCTGCCCCCCACGCGGAGGCCACGGCGCGTCTAGTGACAAAAACGACAAAACAAAACTAGATTTGCAAGGGGAAAGAGGCGCATTGTTCAAAATGGAGATTGCATTGTTGCAGTTTGCAGGCCACACACTCGTTCGCTCTCCTCCCCCCCCCCCCTCTTTCCTCTTCAAAATTTGTGCCAAGTGCGGTGTCTGCACCAGGCAGGATTGAAACTTTGGCACACACGTATCCATTGAGTTCGTTTTTCTCCCGTTGTTTTGGTATGAGTATTTTATTTATTATTTTGCAATGAAAGAAGCCTTCTGCTTTGCAAACCGTTGCGTGTCTAATGTGTTTTCTTGTAGATTTGGAAAAATTATCTGTTCCTTAGGAGAGAGAATTTGGATATTGTGGTAACACTCATAGATGGGCTTCCCTTCCTACCCTTAGTCATAGAGTTTGAAAACTGTTTTGGAGGAAGGCTGTTGTTCGGTTAGCAGGGAGCTTCGTCTGGTCCTGTGCGTTTGTTTGTGTTTTTCGAGTGCTCACGGGCCCGTGCAACAGTTGCTGGTAAATGGCTGATTAAAGAGCAAACCAGAAAACCAGACTAAACCTAATTTGGCAAGTCTTCCGATTCAGAATCGCTTTGGTTAAGTTCCAAATAGAAGTATAACGCCAAAGGGCCGTGTATCCTAACCAGTTTGATCTTGGCTTTGCGTGGGAGATGCAGTTTCGTAGCACCTGTTGTAGAAGATGTGTACTTGATCATCTAGGCGTAATTGCTGAAGATGAACATTTTGAAGTCACACCGTGTAGAAATGTCAGCTTGCATCCGATAGAACTTTCTCTCCTTAGTCTATTTCTAAGGAAAAAAGCCCTTCCTGGACTTGTAGTGGGTTTCTCTGTGGTGACTTCTCGAACGTTTTCTCACATAGTTTCTTGAGATTGGCCCTGAGATGTGTCTTGTTTAAATAAAACGCACACATAAGAGTTGCTTCTTTGTATTAAATGAATAGTTATGTGGTGGAGGCGCGGGGGGGGGGGGGGGGGGGGGGGGGCTGTAACTTGTAGCAAGACTGTCAGGTGATTGATTCCTTTATATTTCTATTTACCTAGATTAACAAAATTAAAATCTAATTTTAAGGACATTTACAAAGTAAAGTGAATGAAGACATGATGGTCTTTCTTATGAGAACTTGCCATACCATTTTCAGGGAAGACTAGGTAGGTAGTTGAAGTGATTAAATTTAAATGTTTCCATTTTTTAAAAATAATTGCTTAAATTATTAACTGCAACAAGTATGAGAATTAAACCAGATTAGATTGTGTTAGCATCAAGTGAAAAAGGCTAATTTCATTTGCCTGACTCTAAGAACAAGTTGCTTAGCTGAGGGGACTTGGAGGAGGGACTTGGAGGGAGACTGTCTTTTAGCAAGTTTAATTTCTTGCCAACTTAGTGCATCTTTTATAGCAATAGATTTTACTTTGAGAAATTACAAGTTGGGCATCTTTGTACCAAGAGCCCAGAATTGAACTGAAGACTGACATATAGTAGTAGAGGAAGCTAGTGTTTGAGTTAGAACTGAGGCATTTTGGCAGAACACTTTAGCTAACTTTTAATTAACCCCTTGAATCCCTGACAGACAGTACTGATGAACTGCTGGGCATATGCTGGATTAAATTGCAGGGTGTGGTTAGGGGGTCCTTTTAAACAAACACATAAAATTTTATCTATCTATCTACCTACCTACCTACGTGTCTGTCTGTCTGTCTGTCTGTCTGTCTATCTATCTATCTATCTATCTATCTATCTATCTATCTATCTAGCTATGTATCTATCAAGACAGGTCCTCTCTACATAGCTCTAGCTGTCCTAGTACTCACTATATAGACCAGACTGGCCTCGAACTCACAGACATCCACTCTGCCTCTTAAGTGCCTAGCAAGCTTGTGTACTTATATTTCAAAGACATTTCTCATCCAGTGGCACTTGTAACCTACCTTGGTGTACACTTGTCCTATATTTATGTGAATTAATAACTTATAAGAGTAAGCTTTGGTCTTAAACATTCTGCAGCTCCTAATTGACATGCATATGGCAGATATGCATGAAAAACTGATTGAATAAGTTATTGTTAGTAAGTGAGAATTTCGATAATTCTGTATTAGGTGCTATAACTTAAATGATCAGGTTTTAAGAAACTAAAGTTGGTGTGATTAAATTTTGATAAATACTTCAACCAGCAACTTTCTAACAGCAGAGTATACTTAAATTTTTTTTTAAAAATGTGTTTTATTTTTTTTTAAATTATGTGTGTGTGTATCTGTGTGAGGGTATGTGCAGGTCAGATCCCTTGTAGCTGGAGTTTCAGATGGTCCGAGAGCCATCTGCCATGTCTGCTAGGAACCGAACTCAGGTCTTCTGGAAGAGCAGTAAGTGCTGCTCCTAAGGTTGAGCCATCTCTACAGCCAGAGTATACTGTTTTAAACAGTTCTTTCTTCTCCTTCCTCTATTGGCTGTGGAGTTAACTTGAGTGTTTAGTATTTTGAAACAAATTACTTCTTCAGATGATGATAAAAGGATGCTACATTTTGTGTTCCTGACTTTCAGGGTATGTCCACTTGTTTGCAGTGAGTATCCATGGCAGCAGTGAGTTGTTTATTGTGCCACTAGTTTTATTCTTGGTACACCTAGGAGGGGATTTCAGGTCAGTGTGTATGTGTATGTCCTTGTTAAGGTATACTTAAGTATACCACTCTGGAACAGCTGGGGCTGCGGGACAGCCGGGGCTGCACAGAGAAACCCTGTCTGGAAAAGCAAAAAGATACACTGAGAGCAGGTCCAGTTGGGTGTGGTGATGGCACACACCTTTAGTCCCATAACTCCGGAGGCAGAGGCCGGAGGATCTCTGAGTCCAGTCAGGTCTACATAACAACTCTAGCCCAGCCAGGACTACTACATAGAGAGACCTGTTTCAAAAAATAGCAAGGCCAAAGAGGAAAGTTGGGGGTGTGTCTTGTATAGTCAAGGAAGGCTAAAGAGTTTAGTTTGTTTTTGTTTTTAAATTTTTATTTTATGTGAATTGGTGTTTTGTCTGCATGTATTTCTGTGAGGGTGTCCTGTCTCCTGGAACTGGAGTTCCAGACAATAGTGAGCTGCCATGTGGGTGCTGGGACTTAACCCCAGCCAGTGCTCTTCACCACTGAGCCATCTCCCCAGTCCTAGTTTGGTTAGTTTTGTAGTTAGAACACTGGCACATTAGATCCCTGGTGGAAGAGCTGGGGATGTAGCGTAGCATGCTTGAAGCCCTAGCTTCAGTTCCCAGCATGTAGACCGAGTTTGCCAGCGCGAGCCCATCATCCCAGTGCTCTGGAGGTGCAGACAGCAGGAAGAGAAGCTCACGGTCATCTTTGGCTACATAGTGGCATACACAGTCTGGCTGACATCAGACCAGTACCTTAACTAACTAAACAGTATGCAAGTAAATACCACTAAATAAATTACTTAAGAAGTAAGTTCTTAGTATAACAAGTAATTCATTGACCTATTTATTGAGTACTCTGTAAGTAATGTAACTGTTGATGCATGCAGATTGTCTTGTTAAGGTTACTATTGCTGTGATGAAACACCATGACCAAAAGCAACTTGGGAAGGAAAGAGTTTGTTTGGCTCACATCTCCTGAATCACAGTCCATCGAGGGAAGTCAAGACAGGATCACAAACCTGGCTGGAACCTGGAGGCAGGAGCTGATGCAGAAGCCATGGAGGAGTGTGGTTTACTGGCTTGCTCAGTCTGCTTTCTTCCAGAACCTAAGACCATCCGGCCAGGGGTAGCCCCACCCACAATGGGCTGCCCCCTCCCCTAATTGATCACTGATTAGGAAAATTCCCTACATATTGATGACTTACAGCTTGCTCTTCTTGCTCTCCTGTTACCTGACTCCAGCTTGTGGCAGGTTGACGTAAAACTAACCTGGACACAGGTACTATTCAAGTTACAGACTTAAAGTTTATTATTCATTTATTTTGTAGGAGGGCAGGTTTCGACTCAGGCTGGCCTCAAACTCAGAGACACCCTCATGAGTGCTGGGATTAAAGGCATGCCCCATTGTGCCGGCTTTAACAGTTTATTTTATTTAGCCAGGCGGTGGTGGCACATGCATTCAGTTCTAGCACTGGGGAGGCAGAGGCAGGCAAATCTCTGAGTTGGAGACCAGCCTGGTCTACCGAGCAAGTTCCAGGACAGCCAGGGCTACATGGAAAAGCCCTTGAACAAACAACCAACCTCCAAAGTTTGTCCTACTGGGAAATTTTCCTTTTGTGACAGCAGTTTATTTCAGGCTAGCCTGGAGCTCATTGCTATTCTCCTGCTTCAGTCTCAAGTACTGGGATTAAGGTGTGAGCTGTCACACTCTGCCGATCCATTGCTTTCTTTTCATTGGGCAAATCAGATCTTCTCCACAGGGCAAATACTGCTGTAGAGATGTTGATTATTAATGCAAACTTGAAATCATCTCAATTTGCTTGAGGCCTTTGGTTGACTAAAGTGTTTATCAGGGGTTTTTGTTATTGTTCTTTTATTGGTAAAAGTTTGAGTAGGGGCCTGGAGATGTGGCCCAGTGCTTTATTTATGTGCCCAGTATTTGTTCCTCTTGAAGAGGTCCCAGGTTACATTCCCAGCACCCACATGGTGGTTCACAACTCTAGTTCCAGGGAATCCAATGCCCTCTTCTGATCTCCTAGGGCATCCGGCACCCACATGGTGGGTGTACACTACATACATATAGGCAGAAACACTCATATATAGAAAATAAAGAAACCTTAAAGTACATGTGTCAAAAACCTACATAGAGTTAGTTTATCTAGTAGGCATACTTTCGGGGTGTATTGAGAAAGATTGTATAGAAAAATCTGTGTTGTACTTTTCCACCCCCTCAAGGACCTGTTTTGTGGTACTGGGGTTTGAACCTAGGTAGGTGAATGTTATACAAACGTTATACATACCCGGCCTTTTTATTTTTATTTATTTATTTATTTATTTATTTATTTATTTTGATTTTTCGAGACAGGGTTTCTCTGTGTAGCTTTGGTGCCTGTCCTCGATCTCACTCTGTCGACAAGGCTGTCCTCGAACTCAGAGATCCACTTGGCTCTGCCTCCCAAGTGCTAGGATTAAAGGTGTGCACCACTGCCTGGCTCCTTTTTTTTTAAAAAATCTTTTTAAGTTGCCTTGAATTTGTCAAACTTTTTTGCCTTAGCTTACCAAGTAGCTCTGAACTACCAACAAGTAGCTCTGAACTACCAAGCCAAACAGAAAAAATTTTTTTTTCTCCCCCTTCCTTTTCAAACACGATCTCACTTTTTTGTTTGTTTGTTTATTTTTGTTTTCCCCGGAGCCGAGGACCGAAACCCAGGGCCTTGCTCTTGCTAGGCAAGCGCTCTACCACTGAGCTAAATCCCCAACCCACGATCTCCTGGCTGGCCTGGAGCTAATTAACTATGTGACCAGACTGGCCTTGAACTTGTGGTGGCCCTCCTGTCTCAGTCTCTCCAGTATTGGGATTACAGGCATGTGCTACCATGTCCTGCTAAGAAAGTGCATTTTCTGTAGACATTTGGGAGAGTTTGGTAGCACTTTGAAATTTAACATATCTGATATATAAACAAAGATTTGTATGATGCTTGAGTCAGAATGCCCGTTGTGTGAGACTTCTGGGACTATTTAGCTATGTTTTTAAAATTGGGCATCTTTTACTACTTGAGAACAAAACCCTAGTATCCTTAATGATTTATGTCCTCTGAGGCTCCTGACAGCAGAGATTGGTGGCAGAGATGCTCTGAAGGAGCTGGAGATTCCCCAGAAATAGTGTAGTACTCCACTGGCTGTATTTATCCTTCAGTGTTACCCCAGTGTCTTTTCAGTGGATCAGTCCCCTGGTTTGAGGGGTGGTTGGGGTAGGCAGAAGCTTCCTGCATGGGCTTGTCGATTGTAAGAAGTGGGGCAGAGGAGGGAGCAGCCGGATCTCAGCACTGATAGTAAAGTGTGGGCAGTGGCAAGAGATGTTTAGCAAGAGCTGGAGTTGATGAATAGGAAGTCAACTAACTGTGCCCCCGTGCTGGGCAGTTCCCCTAGAGAAGCAGGCTGTGGCCATGTACTTTCTTCCCTTGCTTGTTGAATTGGGAAGTAGAGTTTTTCCCCCTCTGGAACACTGAGCAGATGTGCTATAGTCTCATCAGCAGTATCCAGTGTTCAAGCCTGAACTGGAATCACATCAGGTCACAGAAATGTACCATAGGCCGCTGGTATTGCCCTTGTCCCCTGCAATGAGTGGTGCACCTGAAAGGTGGCCCGAAGCATTCTGTCTGTGTTACATGCTTCATTTTCTGTCCCTGGGGTCAGTCAGAAAATTTGGGAATAGTGAGTGGGGTGTGACCTCAGTGATATGTTAGACTTCTGTTCTGCAGAATTCAGCAGGATGACAAGGAGGAAAGTGGGATCTGGGTGAGTTTTGTAGCCCTGAATGGCAGCTCAATCCAGGAGTTTCTTGGCCTTCACCTGTAAGTGTAGAGAGTTAAAGCACTAGGCATGTCTCTGGAAGAAAGCAGTATGGTCAGGGATGAAATTAGACCTGTTCTGACCACCAGCACTTGTGGAGGTTCAACTTGAGAATTACAGAAAATGAGGGCCAGGAGAGTTACTCCAGTTAGGCAACATGATCTGTGAGTAGTGAGCGGGGAGGTATGTCCTATGTCTGTGATCGTAAGTAGGCTTGTGTGTGGCTTACACTTGCATGCTTCTCTGGTCCCTGCCCACAGGCATATTTGGAAATGGGGCTGTGCATGTATACGAGCAGCAGAATCTGGGAGGTTGAAGCCTTTTGTTAGGCTCTCCTGGAGACCCTGTTCTCGCTGTGACTGATTTGCAGGATACATTACAGTTTGACAGAGTGTAATACTGATGGGTAGCAGTGGTCCAGTGACAGACAGGCCAGGAACAGCTTGGTCCACTCTGCTTAGACTCATAACCCCTTACTGTTATTTATTATTTAGATGCCTCTTGCTCATCTTGGTCCATTTTCTTCACCTGCTTAGAGTACTTAAAATTTCAGCTTTATAATTGAAAAAAAAAAATCATTTATTTGATGTGTGTGGGTGTTTTCTCTGCATGTCTGTTCATCACATGAATGCTGGGTGCCCTCAGAAGCTGCAAGAGGGTGTTAGGTCCCATGAGACTGGTGAGCAGATGTGAGACACCATGTGGATGCTGGGAATTGAAACCTGGGTTCTCTTAACTGTTGAGACATCTCCAGCTCTATCAGCTGCATAGTTTAGCATGATCCCCATTCTAGGTTTTTTTTTTGTTTTTTTTTTTTTCCCAAATGTTTTTGGTTATTTGAAGAACTGCCTCAGGAGGCAGATCTGTTCTTTAAGTTCCCCATCCCCACCCCAGACCAGGTCTCAACTACGTAGCTCTGGCTATAGTGGAACTATGTAGACCAGGCTGGCCTTGAACTTAACCTGTCTTTGCCTCTGCCCCTGCCTCCCCAGTGCTGGGATTAAAGGCCAGAGGTCACTATATCCAGCTGTCTGGTCGTTTTTTTTGTTTTGCTCTTCAGTTTTTATAATTTTTTTAAAAGATATTTTTAGGTGTTTGAGTCTTTGCCTGCATGTATATATGTGTTCCTGGTACATGCTTGGTGCCTAAGTAGGTCAGAAGAAGGTATTATGGATGATTATGAACTTCCATATGGGTGCTGGGAACTGAACCTGTGGGGCCTCTGTAAGAGCAGCAACTCTTGAGACAGGGTTTCTCTGTGTGATTTTGGAGCCTGTCCTGGATCTCGCTCTGTAGCCCAGGCTGGCCTCAAACTCAGAGATCCTCCTGCCTCTGCCTCCGAGTGCTGGGATTAAAGGTGTGCGCCACGACCGCCCGGCAAGAGCAGCAACTCTGAACTCCTGAGCCACTTCTCCAGCCCCGATGATGATGATGATGATGATGATGATGATGATGATGATGTTGTTTTGAGACAGTCTCATTTTGTAACCCAGTTATGACCTGGAACTCACGTCAGTCTGTTCACTTCAGTCTTCCTACTGCTAGGATTATAAGTATGAGCTCTCCCAGTATGGAAATGAAATCATACAGGAAGAATGATGTCCATTATGCAGGGGCATGCCTACAGCCCTAGAATGGCCATGACCCATGTGGCTTGGCTCTCGGAACTCTGGCCAGGGACCACAGGGGAATGAAGAAAAGACAGAGGTACAATGAAGCGGGGACCAGGTGGTTTTTTTCTAACTGTTGAAACCTGGAAGGACCCTTAGCATGCTTACTAGGTATAGCATGGGGAGAGGGGTTACTAGTCTCCATTAGGAGGTGTCTGTAGGCCAGCAGCCTCAGACTGTAAACATCCAGGTGGAGAAAGCTGCAGTTGCTATTCTTTGCACACACTGATCAATCATGAACACTTATATTTGAACTTCTGAGGAGAACTTTGCCATTCCACTTGAGCCTGGTCTATATGGGTAATGGCTTTGCCAATTTCCCATGAGTCTGTTGGCCTTGGAGTCCTTCACAGGCTGAACTCATCAAAATACACATTCACTCATGGTTTCCTCCACTCCCTGCACAGAACTTGAAGGCTGAGGCAGGAGGATCATGAGTTCAAGGCCAGCCTGGGTACATAGTAAGATCTTCTAAAAAGGAAGAAAAAAGGAAGCTAGGACTTGGGAGGTGGAAGCAGAAGTATCAAAAGGAAGGGAAGAAAATTTACATTATTAAATTAATGTGCCACAGGTTTGTATTCGGGTCAGAGAACAGCTTGCAGGAGTCCATCTGTCCATCCACCATGTAAGTTTAAGAACTGAATTAGGGCTGGGCGGTGGTGGCGCACGCCTGTAATCCCAGCACTCGAGAGGCAGAGGCAGGTGGATCTCTGTGAGTTTGAGGCCAGCCTGGTCTACAGAGCTAGTCCAGGACAGGCTCCAAAACTACAGAGAAACCCTGTCTAGAAAAACCAAAAACAAACAAACAAACAAACATAAATAAATAAATGAATAAATGAATGAATGAATGAATGAATGAATAAATGAACGAACGAACGAACGAATGAATGAATAAAGAGCTGAATTAGGCCCTCATCATCGTTCTTGGCTGCAAGCACCTTAATCGACTGAGCTACCTGGCTGGCTTACTTGTTTTCTTTCTTCTTCTTTTTTTTGGTTTTTTGAGACAGGGTTTCTCTGTGTGATTTTGGAGCCTGTTCTGGATCTCGAATTTGTAGCCCAGGCTGGCCTCGAACTCACAGAGATCCACCTGGTTCTGCCTCCCGAGTGCTGGGAGTGCTGGGATTACAGGCGTGCGCCACCACCGCCCAGCGTGTTACTTGTTTTCTTCGCTGTTTTGTTGTGATGTTTTGCTGCGTCGCATTGAAATATTTTTGATTGCCAATGAATACTCAAAATAGTAACAGTAATAGCTAACATTTAATGGATCTTGACTAATTTGATGAATGATTTTAAGCAATACTGATGAAATATTTTAGGTTTTCTTTTTTATGCATGCTGGTTAAGTAAGTGCTGTGTCTCTGAACATCAGCGCTGTTCCTCCCCCCTTTTTTCCTTTGAGGCAAGATTTCATTCATGATGTAGCCCAGGGTGGCTGGCTTTGAACATTCCATAGGAGGGAAGGGACACATATGCCAGGCATGGTTTGGGACATGCTTGTTATTCTAGAACATGGGAGACTGAGGCAGGAAGATTGTGAGTTGAAAGGCCAGCCTGAACTACCTAGTGAAACAATGTCTTAAAACAAAAAGATTGAATCTTGTATTATGTGGCCCTTTTCATTTAACATAATGTTTTTAAAAACTCATATATTATAGCATGCACAGTATTTGAATAATATTGTGTTTTGTATGGGTATATCAAGCTTTACTTGTCCATATCATGAGTCCATAGACATTTGAATTATTTCCGTTTTGATTGTTGTAAATAATTTGCTGTGGAGATTGTGATGTGTGTTTGTCTGGAATATATCTTCATTTCTTTTGGGTATATATACCTGGGGGGAGGTAGGTATATCTCTGTTCTAGGCCAGCCTGGTCTACATAGTAAGCTCCAGGACAGTCAGAGCTACATAGTGAGACCCTGTCTTAACAAAACAAAACAACAAAAGTCTCCACTTCTTCAGTCAGTACACAACCTCACTCTGACGTTGGCATACATGAGAATTAGTATTTTTCACCCCGTTTCTTGCCCCGCAGACTCAGCTGTAGTGTCTTCGTCTCGCTTTTTCACAGGGTCTCCCTCCTGTAGAGGGTCTTCAACTCCTGTTCTTTTTGTCTTAGTGTGTGGAGTGCTGGGAGTATAGGACAGTCACCCCATTGGCAGTCAGCAGTTTTTCTGGTACTGTGACAGTGATCCTAGGTCTCTGTGTCTCTATTCCTGAGATATGTCCTCAGCCCTTCGCAAATTCAGTTTAATTTTTTTTTTTTTTTTCCCCCAGAAATGGTTTCTCTGTGTAGCCTTGGCTGTCCTTTAACTTGCTCTGTGTAGACTAAACTGTTCTCAAACTCAGAGATCTGCCTGGAATTAAAGGCATGTGCCACCACATGGCCAATTTACATTTTTTAAAAATCACATTTTAGGGGGGCTGGAGACATGACTCAGTGGTTAAGAGTACTGACTGCTCTTCCAGAGAGCCTGGGTTCAATTCCCAGCACCCACATGGCAGCTCACAACTGTCTGTAGTTCCAGTTCCAGAGGACCTGACACCCATGGCAAAACACCAATGCACATAAAATCAAGTTTAAAAATTAAAAAAAAAAAATCACATTTTAGCCTGGTGGTGGTGGTGGTGCATGCCTTTGATTCCAGCACTCAAGAGACAGAGACTAGCCTGGGCTGTGAGTTCGAGACTAGCCTGGGCTACAGAGGAGGAAGTTCCAGGACAGGCTCCAAAGCTGCACAGAAAACCCCCCTTTCCCCCCAAAAAAATCACATTTATATATTATTTGTTGCTATTTTGTATATTTGTTGAGAGAGAGAGAGAGAGAGAGAGAGAGAGAGAGAGAGAGAGAGAGAGAATGTATCACAGGACAATTTGTAGGAGTTGGTTCTCTCCTCATACCGTAAGTCCTGGGGATTGAACTCAGGTCATCAGGCCTGCTCGGCAAGCACTTCTATTCATGTGTTCACTCCTTAGTTCCCTGAAGTTAGCCACAGTAGTTTGTTTCATTTTGTAAAAGATTTATTTATTTATTATGTATACAATGTTCTGCCTACATGTTTGCCTGCAGGCCAGAAGAGAGCGCCAGATCTCATTATATATAGATGGTTGTGAGTCACCATGTGGTTGGGTGCTGGGAATTAAACTTAGGTCCTCTGGAAGAGCAGCCAGTGCCCTTAACCTCTGAGCCTTCTCTTCAGCCCCCTTGTTTCATTAAAAAAAAAAAAAACTTTATGCGTGTTTTGCCTACATGTATGACTGCACTGTGTGCATGTGTGCATGGTTGGAGCTTGTGGAAGGCAGGGGAGAATGTCAGGTCCCCTGGAACTGGAGTTAATAGGTGGATGTGAGCTGCCATGTAGATGCTAGGAATTGAACCTGGGTCTTCTGCAAGAGCAGTAAGCAGTCTCAACCAATGAGCCATATCTTCATCCCCCCCCCCCCCTATTTTTTCCTTTTAAATAAGCTTAGTGGAGCTGGGATGCTCTTCTGTTAGTGGATTATTTCCTACATGTACAAAGCTGAGTTCAGTTCCCAGCACTGCAGCTCTACCTGCTGTATGTAGGCTGGGAGGATCTTGCTCCCTCTCTTCAGTGCCTGACACAAGCCTCTAGTTTGTAAGGGATTCCTTTCACCCTCTGGCCCGTTGCTGTTCACTGGGATAGTTGTGTAAATGTAGTCATTAGAATGACCTAAAAGTGGACCCCTAGGTCCTCAGAGGCAGTAGGTACTTTGCAGGTGATCAGGAGCCATTGGGTCATTTGCTGTCATTGGCTGCAGGAAGTTTTCTTGGGCTCACTGCCTCTGTTGGGTCAGTGACCATTTATTTACCAGCACCTCTTTCTCGGGCCTTTTGTTTGCCCCAGTGCCATGCTGCCTGGGTAGCCCATGTAGTCTGGCTGTGGTTCCCCTTCACTGAGGCTATTGGCCAAGCATTGTTTATATGAGATGATGCTGTTTTTTTTTTTTTTTGTTTTTGTTTTTTTTTTTAATTTTCATTTCAGATATTTTGGTGTTTTACCTGCATGTATGTCTGCATATATATGTGTAAGCATGTTGGATCCCCTGGAACTGGAGTTACAGTTAAGTTGTGAGCTGCCGTGTGGGTGCTAGGAATTGAACTTGGGTCCTCTGGAGAACAGCCAGTGCTCTTAACAGCTGAACCACCTCTCCAGCCTGGTGTTGTATCTCTTGCAGTAAGATTTTAGGGTTATCGTTAGGATACTTATAAAATACAAGGGTTCTTGGTGGTCAGAAAAGAGGTAGCCAGTTAACAATGTTAGAAAATTTGACACAAATTTTATCAAGTCCTGATAAAATAAAGCTGGAAGTCAGTCAGTCTCAGTCTCTGTCTCTCTCTCTGTCTCTCTCTCTGTCTGTCTCTCTCTCATACACACACACACTTTAGACTTGGTTGAAAAGTTAACTTGATTTCCTGTGTTGTATATCTGCTAGGAAGGTTACTGCTAGGCTTCTTTTTCCCTGGTATGGCTGAGTCCTGCTGGCATGGCTGTGCCCTATTGGTGAAATTACTAAGGTCACTCCTCGTAGTTAAAAGGAGGTTTATTTTGTGGGGTAACTTACAAATGAAGGGATAGGTTGCAGGGTCTGGGAAAGGTATGGTGCAGTCCGGCAGTGTTCTCTGGAGAACTCTGCTCGGTCACCTCCAGTGTCCAGGGTCCTGGAACTAAGAGAGACCTCTCCTCTCGATCCTGGGTCTTCCGCTTCCTCCCTCAGCCCCGCCTTGTGGGCGTGGCCATTACCGAAGCCTCAATTGGGGGTTGGAACTTCCATGCCAAGGCTGGAATGGCTACCCACTACAGTCCCCTGCTGGCATGGCTGTGCCCTGTGGCTCACACCCTTGAGAGCCAGCCAGCCAAGTGGTGGTGCACACCATGGCATTTGGTGGATGCAGCTTCTGGGTGCCCAGGAGTACAGCTTCCTGCTCAGAACTTGCGTGTTCGCACTGCCTCCTGGCAGGTCTGTTCACAGGGCAGTCTCTTATGGAACCTAGAAAGAACTTCAGAATTTGTTTTTTCTATACAGGGTTTCTCTCTGTAGCCCTGGCTGTCCTGGATCTCACTCTGTAGCCCAGGCTGGCCTCTAACTCAGAGATTCACCTGTCTCTGCCTCCTGAGTGCTGGGATTAAAGGCGTGCGCCACCACTGCCCCAGCTAGAAATAAGCATATTAATTGTTCTGCATTTCTTTCGTCCTTCTCCCTTCTGGTTCTTACATGGCTACATACAGACTTGTTTAAAGAAACAATCGGACATTAAAAACAGCTAATAAAAATGTAGCCCTGCGTGTCTGACATCACAGTTGCTTCTCATAATTCTTAAAGTTCTAGTTGGTAACTTTAATTATGGCCATGGTTAGCTTTCAAAGCATTATTTAGTATCATTTTTAAAATTTGGTTTTGTGTTTAATTTTTTTGAACATTAATGTGTGTGTGAGTCACATGTACCAGGGCTCAAGTGTGCGATGTGAGTGTAGCATGTCAGAATCAGTTCCCTCCTACCTTGTGGGTTCTAGCTGGCCTTCTGAATGAGCTCATCAGACTTGGTGACAAGCACCTTCACCCACTGAGCCAGCCCCAAATAACACATTTCAAAAGTGTATTTGCAATTTTAGATATGCATTAGGATGTTGATTCAGCATTGCCAGGTGACCCTTGGTAACCTCAGGAGTCTGCCTTTTTCGTTTTTGGCACCTTGTCTGTACTGGCATGAATAGCTTGAGTTGTGATTCTGCCCTGTCCTGGGCAGCCTAACAGTAGACACAGGAGCCAGGACCATAAACTGCATGTATGTGAAGATAGGAAGCACTTTTTATCTTTATTAATGCCTGATTGCATTTGTTATTGATATTTAGCTGTCTTTTTTGTTTGTTTGATTGTTTGTTTGTTTTGTTTTTTTTGAGACAGAGTTTCTCTGTGTGGCTTTGGAACCTTTAGCCCCGGCTGGCTTTGAACTCCTGAATGTGTGCACCATTACCACCCGGCCTATTTAGTTGTCTTTTACAAAAGCAGTGTTTTTTTTTTTTTTTTTTTTTTTTTTTTTTTTGAGACAGGGTTTCTCTGTGTAGCTTTGCGCCTTTCCTGGAACTCACTTGGTAGACCAGGCTGGCCTTGAACTCAGAGATCTGCCTGGCTCTGCCTCCCGAGTGCTGGGATTAAAGGTGTGCACCACCACCACCACCACCACCACCACCACCACCACCACCTCCTCCTCCTCCTCCTCCTCCTCCTCCTCCTCCACCTCCTCCTCCACCACCACCACCACCACCACCTCCACCACCACCACCACCACCACCACCACCACCACCACCACCACCACTACCACCACCGCCCGGCACAAAAGCAGTTTTGAGGGATAGATAGTTCAGCAAGTTAAAGCCCAATGATGTGAGTTAGACCCTTGGAACCTACATAGTAGGAGGAGAGAACAGATACCCACACATTGTCTTCTGACTTCCACATGCATGTGTGCCCATGTATACACACACACACACACACACACACACACACACACACACACACACACCCCTCCCCAGTGCTGGGGTAGAGCCGGGGGCCTTGTGTTTGCTGCACCGGTACTCTGCCACTGAGTTTAGGTCCTTAGGTCCTGTCATTTTGTAGCTCAGACTGGCTTTAACTCAGGGTTTTTCTGCCTCTGCCTCCTCAGTACTGGTACTACAGGCTTGTGCCGACACACCTGGCATCAGCATCAAAATCTAATAAATATTGACATTTCAGGGTATTTGCTTCAGACCTTTGTTATCTTTAAGGATGAAGAAAATTAAAGACTGTTGACCTTTCTCTCTCTGCTTCTTCAGAGGTAAAAAAGTCCTTGTGGGGCTGGAGAGATGGCTCAGCCGTTAAAGGCTAGGCTCACAACCAAAAATATAAAAAAGTCCTTGTGAAGTTGGCATATTTTATACTTGTGCTATGCATGTTTGTATATGAGTGTTTTATGTTTTTATATTAGCATGGTCTATTGTATTGGTGTTTAGCCTTTTCAGTCAAATTGTTACGGGGGTTGGAGAGATGGCTCACAGGTTAAGAGCACTGGTTGCTCTTCCAGAGGTCCTGAGTTCAATTCCGGTCAACCCACATGGTGGCTCACAACCATCTATAATGAGATCTGGGGCCCTCTTCTGGCCGTACAGGCATACATGCAGGCAGAATACTGTATACATTAAAAAAAAAAATTAGAAAGAAAAATTGTTACTTATCATGTTAATAGACCTGACCTAATTCATTTAGTCTCCTGCCTTGTGTCCAGGGGATTAGAACACACAGCCTCTTTTACTTACTAAGCACATACTTGACCACTCCCCTACTTCCCGCCCCACCAGCATATTTATTTGAGACAGTGTGTTACCGAGTAGCTTTGACTGGCCTCAGACCAAGAGATCCACTTGCTTCAGCCTCCCAAGTACTGGGATTAAAGGAATGCATCATCACACCCAACCTTTATTTAGTATTTTAAATTTATATTACTATTTCATATTTCTTCATTCACTCCAACCAATGAACCTCAGTAGGTTATTTCCAATTTTCTCTTAGTGCACATAACACATTCTTTCTCTCTCTCTTGTGTGTCTGTGTGTGTGTTGTTATAGGTGGGTGGGAGGGGTTTAAAGTCTGATGATTACATGTCTTCATGTCAGTTTTAACAGATTTTTTAATTAATATTGGAAATCCATTGGGTGTATATATGTATTTCACAACTGTTTTGCAGAGGTGTGCTGAGTGAGGACTGGCTGTGGTAGTTATATAGTGTAGACTTTGTTTTTTTTTAAAGGTGCACGGAATGGATTTTAGCCCCGTTTTGAGAACATAGGTTATAGTTGAACTTCAGTTACTGTAGTGATGATCCCTAGATGTATTTCTAGATCAGAACTGTCCAGTAGACAGTTGTGATGGTAGGAATGTTCTGTGTGTATTGTCTGAGATGGTAGCCACTAGGCATGTGCAGCTCTTACAGACTTAAAATGATAGCTCTTGGTGACATTTTGTTTCATGTCTCATACCTTTTTTTGGTTTGTTGTTTTCTTTTTGTTTTTGGCTGTCCAAGAACTCCTGGAACTCATAGACCAGGCTGGCCTTGAACTCATAGAGTCACCTGCCTCTGCCTTCCAAATGCTGGGATTACCAGCCACCACCACCTAGTTTCTTAATCCTTTGTGCAATTTCTCAAAGGCAAGTTCATTGACAGATGGACTCAGGTGGTTGGTTTTGACAATGGAGGAGGAAGTTCACTGAGTAGTCAAGCGCTTAAATTCAGGGGAAGGTGCAATGGCCGGATGTCGGCACAGCTCTGGTACGAGCTGGTACCTTGGAGAAAGTATTTCGCCTCCGTGAGCATCTTTGAAAGGCAGTAATAACAGCAACTATTCATTGAGCGTGTGTGAGGATAAAATGTGATAATGGTTAAAAGGTGCCTCGAAAGTACTCTGAAAGCTAGCTGCTGCTTCTATATTATTCCTGGCATGAAGAGCCAGGGAATGGGGCAAATGGAATGCACTTGCACATAGCCCTGTGAGTAATAGTCCTGTATTGAATTGGGACACTGTTCCAGATCTCGTGACAAGGCCTTGTAAATTCTTTTGAATTTGTTTCATAAATTTTGTTTTTGTTTTTCCTAGACAGGGTTTCACTATGTAGCTCTGGCTGTACTGGAACTCGCTTTGTAGACCAGGCTGGCCTTGAACTCACAGAGATCTGCCTGCCTCTGCCTCCCAAGTGCTGAGATTAAAGACATGTGCCACCACTGTTTTGGTTTTTTGAGACAGGGTCTGTAGCTCTGACTGGCCTAACACTACATGTAACTAGAAACCCGGCTGGCTCTTCCTTCTAAGTCCTGGGGTTAAAGGCACATGCTACCACAGCCAGTTCTTTCATAAATTCCTAAAGATGACTATCTCAAGGTTCTGTTTTTTCCCCTGAGACACGGTTTCTCTTTGTAGACCATGCCGGCCTCAAACTCTCAGAGATCAATCTGCCTCTGCCTCCAAAGTGCTGGGATTTAAGACATGTACCACCTCACCCGGTGTATATACATCACAGTTTTTAAAAATTACATCATTCGTGGCTTGTATATGTGTAACAACTGGAACAACTGGCTAAAACTTTAGGTTTTATTAGGCAGGAGAGATGGCTCAGCCGTTAAGAGCACTGGCTGCTTTTACAGAGGACCTAGGTTCAATCCCCAGTATCCATATAGCAGCCCACACCTGTCTGTAACTCTAGCTTCATGGAATCCAACACCATTTTCTGGCCTCTGTGGGCAACAGGCATGAACTTGGTGCACAGATACACCTCTAGGCCAAAGAACTGTATACATAAACTAATAGAAAAAGAATTAGATTTTATTATTTGTTTGTTTTTGTTTTTGAAGACAGGATTTCTCTATGTAGCCCTGGCTGTCCTGGAACTCCTGTATAGACCAGGCTGACCTCAAACTCCAAAGATTTGCCTCCTTCTGCCTCCAGGTGCTGGGACTGAAGTTGCGCGCGCCCACCCCCAGCTGATTTTCTTGATTGGAAAACAGCAGCACACAGGAAATGCACCTTCCTCACTCCTGCCCCAGCTCTAACATCCTTCTTTGAGATGCCACTTTGGGAGTTTCCCACCATGTTCTCCATGTACTGAGAACGATAATGGTTTTTTATTAATGGCGTCTAGAAGTTGGAAAGACCAGAAATATTCCTTTCAGAATTAATAAGATAAACTTTGATAGTACTGGAGAATGAACAGTGGCTTCTGGATTTCATCTTGGCATGACCTCTGTATCTCCACCCTGTCACTACCAGTTAATGCTAAGTTGTTGTAGTAAAGTCATAACAAATGAGACCGACTGCACAGTTAGAAAATAAAAGTTCACATGCCATAAGGAGGGTGAACAGTGTCAGAGACACTGCTCAGGAGTTGTGGTACAGCACCCTGTGGTGACGTTTGAGTGGTGCCCTAGAAAATGTTTCTGTCCAATTTAAAATGTAAAGGTGAGGTTTTATTTTTTAATTAAAAATGAGAATTTAAGTGAAGATTGTGATCTTGGTGCATATTTCTAAAACTCAGGCATATGGGAGACTCCATGCAACAGTTTGAGTAGAGAGGAGACAGCATCTTTTTCAGGGAATCTAAATTCAAATCCCCCCTCCCCCATCATGAGCTTCAGGGCATTTAAAGCATCTGTATGCACATCTGTAGGCACAGCCACATGGCCTGCTGTCAGGACACCCTGTTGGAGCGGTCAGCATTCTGCAGCTTCCTCCTTAGTGCTGGGACTCTGGGAGCATCGATCTGCCACACTTTCTCTTTTGCAGGCTTCGTCCAAGCCTCAGCTTCCTGTGCATGCTCTGCTCCAAGAATTCCTTCTGAGGCAGCCTTTAACTTTTCTTCCCTAGTTCCTAGTCATCCCCTTTCTACTTGTTTCTCCAGTAGTTTTCAGACTTTGGCTGCACTTCAGAATGAACTGAGCAGAAGGGTAAAGTACAGACACTTCTCAGGTTCTAGGCACTTGGGCTGCATTTGGCAACTTTTTTTTGAGACAGGGTCCTGCCCTCTAACCCAGGCTGGCCTGGGTGATTTTGTTGCATCTCCCCACAGCTATAGGAAGGAGTGATTGAAGGCAGCTTTTTGACTGGCAAGGCTGGAGCCTTTATTTCCTAGGTGGTGTGGGGCAAGCGATTGTGAATCTGACATACAGTAGATGCTAGTTACATTTATTTTGTTTTGTTTTGAATCACGGTTTCTCTAGCCTGGGCTGTCCTGGAACTCACTGTCTCTACCTCCCAAATGCTGGGATTAAAGGTGTGTGCTCCCAGCTGTACTCTGCAGTCAGGCTGGCTTCAAGTCTGCCCAGTTCTGAGACTATAGGAGTGGACCACCACAGCATTTGAGTCTTAGAATTTAGTGTAATCTTTTATTTGCATTTGCATAAGCTCACCCTTAGTCATTAATAGCAGCATTACCTGACTCATTTCCCTCTCTGCTTCCTCCCCCTTCCTTTTTTGAGACAAGGCTGGCCTCAAAAGACCTTCGGTAGTCTTCCTACCCAGGCCTTCCAAGTGCTGGGGGTCTGTGAGCTGACTCACTCACACTCACCCTTTTCTCTGAAAACAAAAACAGAAGGGTAGAAAGTATCTCAAAGTATAAAGTGTTTAAGTCGGTCATCTTTTCCATCCCTAGTCTCCCCTGAAGAGACTCCTTTAAAAAGACACCTGACGGCCAGGGCATCCTTGAGCCCTCCCTTTATCCTCCTGCATCTCTGCTCATTGTTCTGGAGCCAAGGCTGCTTCCCCTTCAACATGCTGAGGTGGAGAGTCTTCCAAGAAGCAGCAGCAGCGTGAGGCCTCGGTTCCACCCCCGGCACCAACAAAGGGAAAGATGTTAGTTTTGATCCTTTTTCCTTCTTCCAGCGCTGCGGTTTGCCTTCTGCCAGGCATGCGCTCACCACTGAGCAGCAACATTTCCAGCTGCTCTGTTGCAGCACATAGACACATGTAGATGCTTCCTAATTGATACATATTGAAGTTAAAAAGAAAAAATACAAATCGTAAACTGTGAATGAAGTGTTTCTGTGCGCCATTGTGTGTGGGCATATACACCTGTGGGATAGATTCAGTGGGCAAAGAGAACTTCTTGAGTTTTGCCATATTGCTTTCTTTGAAGAAAAAAAAAAAAAAAAAAGAACACAGCCCAGCGTGGTGGTGCGCTCCTTTAATCCCAGTACTTGGGAGGAAGAGTCGGGTGGATCTTTGAGTTCCAGGCCAGCCGGGGCTATAGCAAGAGAGACCCTGCCTCAAATCAAGAGTTCTTGTAGTGTTCTGGCCAGGATGTTTGGTATGTGTATAAGATAGTTTGTGCTTCCTGCTAGACCATGGGGAGTCTTGAAGCTTGCTTTACACAGTGTTTGTTACGTGGGCAATTAAACTACAGAGCTACTGCCTCGGTTATCCTGTATTCCAAAGAAGCAGAAGGACAAAATAAGGGAATTTATTTACAGTTTTGGCCAAATGGAGGAGGGGGAAGAAATCTAATATCCTTCCCACAGTGCCAGTGGCCTATTCAGAATTTGTAGAAAGCCAGGAGACAAAGGCAGGGCATAATGTAAATGTAACTGTGGGTTAGAATGATTTGTTTTTTCCTGGGTGGGGGAGGGAACTGGGTCGACACCTTCTCTGAAGGGTTTATTTAAATCTCTTCTGAGTAAAATAGGGTCTTTACAAGTCTCCATTTTGAAAGAGAAAAGGGCATTTTGTGGGAAGGAAGGTCCCGCCCGTACCTTGCTGGTAGAGTTCTTTGTCCCTAGGTCCACTCCTTTAACAGGTGGAGGTGAAGCTTTTGCTGTCTGTCTTCCTAAGAATTTTGCAAGTGAAAAAAGTTAATTGTCTGAATGAAGGTCAAGAGTCAGTCTTTCTAGACTATTCTCCTGCCCTGCCCTCTCCTGCTGATTGATCACTGCTACAGACTAGACTTTAACTTCAGGGATTTGAAGAAAACAATTTTCGTTTATTGTTTTGTTTTTTTTTTTTTTTTTCTTTTTCTTTCTTCCTTTTTTTTTTTTTCCTCGAGACAAGCTTTCTTTGTGTAGCTTTGGGACCTGTCCTGGAACTGTAGACCAGGCTGGCCTCAAAGTCACAGAGATCTGCCTGCCTGACTCCCGAGTGCTGGGACTAAAGGCGTGCGCCACTGCCTATCGAAGAAAACATTTTTAATTTTCTGGACATCTACCTGTCGTGTACACCATATGAAGAGAAGAAGAAAACGTGGGAGAATTCCACCACGTGAGTCCTGGGATCGAACTCGGCGGCAAGCGCCTCCACCTCACTAGCTTCAGGGACTTTATCTTTATATCTTTTATGTGTATGAGTGTTTGCATGTATGCCTAGTGTCCACAGAGTCTAGAAGAGGGTATCAGATACAGATGATTATGAGTCACCATGTGGGTGATAGGAATTGAACCCAGGTCCTCTGGAAAAGCAGCTATTGTTCTTAACCGCTTAGCTGCCTCTCCAGCCCCTTCATTTTTTTTTTTTTTTTTTTTTTTTCCCGAGACAGGGTTTCCCTATGTAGCTTTGCGCCTTTCCTAGAACTCACTTGGTAGCCCAGGCTGGCCTCGAACTCACACCGCCTGGCTTTTTTTTTTTTTTTTTTTTTTAAGACTTATTTATATACACAGTGTTCTGCCTGCATGTGTCCCTGCAGGCCAGAAGAGGGCACCAGATCTCGTTACAGATGGTTGTGAGCCAAGGATGTGGTTGCTGGGAATTGAACTCAGGACCTCTGAAAGAGCAGTCAGTGCTCTTAACCACTGAGCCATCTCTCCAGCCAGGGACTTTCTAACAGACATGTTCAGTAAGCAGCTGAGGAACATAGGAACTTGCTCAAGAAGCAGTTCTTTAGATGTGCTAACTTAAGTGGAAGCAGATGAGTCCTAAGTCACACACTGGAGGCATGATAGACCAACTTATTCTGATGCTCACTACATGGTAGTTCTGAACAGTGGCCTCAATGACACTTGGATTTCTGTCCTCCTAATTGTCATCCTCGATAGGTGTGTTGGGATGGAGGGAACTGCCTTCCTCATTGTGAATGGCCTGCAACTTTGGCCAATAAGGACCAGATTTTCTTTCACAGAAAGTAATGGCTCTGTTCTTATCTTAAAAGTCTGTTCTCCAGATACTTGGAGGTTGGGGTTACATTGTATACATTGAAAACCCTTTTTGTTTGTATTCTCTGGTGCTTCCATTTCTCTAGGACCTTGTACCACTTTGGTTTGTAGGGAAGGTGCTACAGAGCAGTTATAAGCAACTCAGTGTCATGGTTAATAAAATTTAGTTATACAGGAATGAATTTAATTTCATTAACATTACTTTTCAAAATTAGAATCCTACCAGGTCCCAGAAATTAAGTGTAATAGAAACAGTTTAGAAGTAACTTTTTTCTTTCTTTCTGTCTTTCTTTTTCTTGAGACAGGGTTTCTCTGTATAACACTGGCTGTCCTGGAACTCACTCTGTAGATCAGGTCTTGAACTCACAGAGAGAGATCCGTCTGCCTCTGCCTCCTGAGTGCTGGGGGATTAAAGGCATGTACCTTTGCTTCCCTGCAACTTGTTCCTTTTTTAAGCTTTAATTTAATTTAATTTATTATTGTATGTATTTGTATGTGATTGGGGACGGGGCGTGCCACAGTGTGCACTTGAGGTCAGAGGACAACTTTGGAGTTCATCAGGTTTGTTTGGCCAGCATCTTTATGTCTCTTGCGTGTACTGCTCGTTTACAAAGTAGGGCTGATTGTCGTACCTCAGACTTATTTAAAGTGTTAAATGCTATATGTGAACATACCACGGACCTAAGTTCTTGGTGTCTTTGTGTGTGTGCGCATTTGTGCATGCCCAAGTACACAGAATATGTTTGTATATACCCAATATGTGTGTGCAACACCGAATGTGTATGTATATAGATAGGGACAGATACAGTGCTTGGCCTGTGTGCATTTAATTGGTTGCTTAAAAATTACAGCCCTTTGTGGCTTCCCAACCAAGACACCTTTCTCTTCTCTAGCGCTGGAATTTTTCTGTTCTTTCGCCTCCTTTCCTGCACCTGTCCTGAGCCTGTACTTGACCAGCTTCCTGCAGTCAGTACTGTCGAGGGGGGCACACTGGGAATTTTTTGTTGGTTGTGAGGTGTCTGGCTGATTAAATCTGAGATCTGCTGCCCCACCCTCCCAGTGCTGGTCACTTTATATGAAGGGAGCTAATTTTTTTCATTTATATTTTGTCAAATTCTTACCAGCACATTCAAAAGGACCAGTTACCTGTAGTTAATTCTTCGGTAATTAGTATACTTTAAATTTTTTTCTTCTGCTTTAGGATTGGGTGGAAGCTAGGAATGGTGGTGCACACCTTGAACCCCAGTTTCGGGACAGCCAGAGCTCTACAGAGAAACCTTGTCTTGAAAAACCACAAAAGCAGATAGATAGATAGATAGATAGATAGATGGTAGGTAGGTAGATGGATGGATGGATGGATAGATAAAGGAATCCAATGGGAAACTTTAGATTTAGATTTTTTTTGTATACTTAACAGTCAGAACTAAATCATTGTGTTAGGTATGACTTACACTTGTAATTCCAGCTATAAATGGACTATATAGCTCCAGGCTAGCCTGGGCTACAGAGTAGGGCTGTCATAAAAATTAAAGCACTAAGTCATTGAGCTTTGTTTTGTTGTTGTTGTTGTTGTTGTTATTATTACTGAAACTGTGTCTCACTCTTTCGGCCAGGATGTCCTGGAACTCACAGAGCTTACCCGCGTCCTCTGCCTCCTCCTGAGTCCTGGGGTTAACAGAAGCATGTACTCTCACAGGGCTGGTGTTCTTTTTGCTATTTTAATAATTCAGGGATGAGCTGCGTGGTGGTGGAGCTGCACGCCTTTAATCAGGAGGCAAAAGCAGGTGGATGAGTTCTAGGACAGCCAGGACTGTTACACAAAGAAACCCCATCTCAAAAAAACAAAACCAAAAAAAATTCTGGGATTGAACCCCAGCCTAGGCATGTTAAATGCCTACCACTGAGCCATACCCTTTAACTCTGATCTTGGCATTAGTATGACTTGAATGTTGTACAAAGTCTTATGGCATGTTTGTAGGAGCAAGGTGCCATATTAACCTATAATGATATCATGTCTTTATTTACAGGTAGGCGAAAACCAAGAGTACATCGGCCTCGCTCTCCAATTTTAGAAGAAAAAGACATCCCACCCCTTGAATTTCCGAAGTCCTCTGAGGATTTAATGGTGCCTAATGAGCATATAATGAATGTCATTGCCATTTACGAGGTGGTGCGGAACTTTGGCAGTGTTTTAAGGTTGTCCCCTTTTTGCTTTGAGGACTTCTGCGCAGCTCTGGTGAGCCAAGAGCAGTGCACACTCATGGCAGAGATGCATGTGGCGCTTCTCAAAGCGGTTCTGCGCGAAGAGGACACATCTAACACCACCTTCGGCCCTGCGGATCTGAAAGACAGTGTCAACTCCACCCTGTATTTCATTGACGGGATGACGTGGCCCGAGGTCCTGCGAGTGTACTGTGAGAGTGATAAGGAGTACCATCATGTTCTTCCTTACCAGGAGGCAGAGGACTATCCATATGGACCGGTGGAGAACAAAATCAAAGTTCTGCAGTTTCTGGTTGATCAGTTCCTCACGACCAATATTGCTCGTGAGGAGCTGATGTCTGAAGGGGTGATCCAGTACGATGACCACTGTAGGGTCTGTCACAAACTGGGAGATTTACTTTGCTGTGAGACATGCTCAGCTGTATACCATTTAGAGTGTGTGAAGCCACCTCTTCAAGAGGTGCCGGAGGATGAGTGGCAGTGTGAAGTCTGTGTAGCACACAAGGTGCCTGGTGTGACTGACTGTGTTGCTGAAGTCCAAAAGAATAAACCGTATGTTCGACATGAACCTATTGGGTATGACAGAAGCCGGAGGAAATACTGGTTCTTAAACCGAAGACTCATAATGTGAGTAAACCTGGCCATCACTTTTGTACTTATTAGAGGGAAAGTGTTCTCCTTCATGATTGATGACAGAACAGTTGCTGATGTGGAGAACTTATCATTTAATAATGAGTTGTAGTTAAAGACTTTTGAGATGGAAGGAGTATAGGCATTAAGGAGTATGGTATTTTAGAAATTGGGAATCGAGCTGAGTTCGTGAGAGATGTAGACTGCACACCATTCATTTTGGCACCAGTGTCCTGGGTGTCATTCTGTGAGCCTTCCTGCAGCCCACTGAGAACTTCGCACCAACCTGGTGTGAGGCCTGCAGCCTCCTCTTTAGTTTTCCCACGTGGCAGTTGCATGGATCAGCTGAACAAACCTGCCCAAGCCTGGGCATTGATTATTGGTTGCAGTCCCCCAGAAGATCCCAACATGTGGAGGGTCAGAGTCTGAGTTGTGTGGTTTCAAGAAACAATTTGGAGTTAGGCTTGTGGGGCAAGAGGATCACAAGTTCCAGACCTGCTCTGTTCTAAGAGTGTATTCAAGGCTAGCCTCGGCAATTTAGCAAGCCCCTATCTGAAAATAAAAGTAAGAAGAGGCTGAGGATCTAGTTCAGTGTAGAGTGTTTGCCGAGCATATGTGAGATCCTGTGTTTAGTCTCAGGACCACAGAAGTGAACAATGGAAAAGAAGCTTCCGGCATCAGGGGGCAAGTGGGGTCATGGAGCACTATGCTTAGCCTGCTCAGAAAGTCAGGCAGTGTTGAATTCTGAACCACATATTCAGTTAAAAACCTTGTAGAGCGCAAGGGCCACCTGGTACTTTAAGCTTTTACAGTTTTGAGGCTTTCTTCCAGTTCTGAGAATTAGGTCAAGAGAAGATGGATGAGGTGACCCTCAGGGTGCTGTGTGAAGGGAGAGTAGTGCTCTCTGAGATCTGACACTTGATTTACTGTGTAGTTTATTGGTTTAGTTTGCTGGAAACCTGTGGGATTGTCTCCAGATTGGGTAGGTGTCCAGGGATGGGCACTTGTGGGGTCTCTTGTCGCCTGTTGAGTATTGGGTTGGCATTCATCTTGGTGGTCAGGTCCTGTGGTGCTGACAGTGTCTGCTGGCCTCCCTCTCCTGAGCTCTGCTGGACTTGTCCTGTGCCTTTTCCTCTTTGAGGTGTGTGTGTGTTTGTGTGTGTGTGTTTTATTTGGACAGAGTCTCATGTAATTAATTAGTCCTGGCTGGCCTGGAACCTACTGTATAGAACAGACTGGCCTCAGATTCACAGAGATCCAATTGCTTCTGCTTCCCTTAGATTTTTTTTTTTAAATATTGATCTCTAAACCCTATGTTTTACTTTTTCTCCTACTATGTATTTAATTTTTAAAAATTTATATGTGTGAGTGTTTTGCCTGTAATGTGTCTGTGTGCCCTATGCTTGCAGTGCCTGTAGAAGCCAGAAGAGAGCGCTCTTACAATTGGAGTTGCAGAAGGCGTGAGTCACCTTGTAGGTGCTGTAATACAGATCTATACCTGCCTGTAACTTACAGATGTGAGACTAAAGCTAAGGGAAATTATGTAACTTGCCCCAATACTATATAGCTGTTAGCAGGTGGGACCTGAAGTTGTTTATAAGAATATTTCTAATATTGGTTAGAGTATACCCATTTTGACAGCTCACAGCTACCTGTAACTCCAGCTCCAAGGGAGCTGATACCTCTAGTCTCTGCAGGCATTGAAAACACACACACACACACACACACACACACACACACACACACACACAGAGAGACAGAGAGACAGAGAGACAGAGAGAGACAGAGAATTAAAAATAATAAAAACGGGTTGGGGATTTAGCTCAGTGGTAGAGTGCTTGCCTAGTAAGCACAAGGCCCTGGGTTCAATCCTCAGCTCTTGCAAAAAAAGAAGAAGAAGGAGGAGGAGGAGGAGGAGGAGGAGGAGAAGAAGAAGAAGAAAACAACAACAACAACAACAACAAAAAATATGTTTTCAAAGGAAGTTTTTCCGGGCTGGAGAGATGGCTCAGAGGTTAAGAGCACTGACTGCTCTTCCAGAGGTCCCGAGTTCAATTCCCAGCAACTACATGGTGGCTCACAACCATATGTAATGAGGTCTGGTGCCCTGGTCTGGCCTGCAGAGATACAAGCAGGCAGAACACTATAAATCTTAAAAAAAAAAAAAAGGAAGATTTTTCTAACTGTAGTGTGCTGCAGTCTAGCTTCTAAATTTGAAAAGCCTGCAAGTTGAGTTATTTTAGCTTTTAAAACCAATGCCATGGGGCTGGAGAGATGGTTGGTTCAGCAGCTAGGTGCTAGCACTGACTGCTCTTCTGAGGACCAGCACCCCGCCTGTGGCTCTACTTCCAAGGGGTGTGATGCCCTCCTCTGGCCTCTTTGGGCACTGCATACATGTGATATAAAGTCCTGTATTCAGGCAAAACACTCATCCATACACATAAAAAAAAAGTCTTAAAAAACAAAACAAAACAAAATGAAAACATATATAACTGATTTTTGTTCTGTGCACACAGTGTGTCTGAAAGCTTTTATATTTAGAAATAAAGATGCTTTTAGAAAGCACCAACTAAAATTAACATTATTGCTTTTACTTAGTAACTTAAGTAGATGCACTCAGATAAAACAGATGAAATAAGACTTAAAGGAAAGGACTTACCTGTTTGAAGTGAATATGCATGAGCTTTGGAAACCACGGGCCTGAAGGACTTAAATTACACTTTTAGCACTTGTGGGTTAATCAATCACACATTGTTGATGAAGTTAAATAGTCTCTTAGTGGAACAGCAAACTTATTCATTTAACTTTGGTTTGGGATTTTTTTTTTTTTTTTTTTTTTGAGCTGAGGATCGAACCCAGGGCCTTGCACTTGCTAGGCAAGCGCTCTACCACTGAGCTAAATCCCCAACCCCGGGAATAATGTTTTATAACATTGTATTTAAATATTGGTTTTATCAGCTCTCATGTCTCAGATTTAATTTCTTGGTGCACAGGCAACGCACACAGAATTTAATGATCACTTAAATATGGATTGTTCTTTTAGGTTTTGGGTTTGTTTTTTGTGTTTGAAAGAATTAGATTTACTTATTTTCATGTGTGTAGGTGTTTGCCTGTATGTATGTGTATCATGCGTGTGCTTGATGCCTGAATAGTCCCAAAGAAGACATCATGATGTTTGAGTGAGCCGCCATGTGGATGCTGGGGATGGACTCTGTTCCTCAGTCAGAACAGTCAGTGCTCTCACGGTACCGAGGTGTCTTTTCAGCTCTTGTTTTGTATTTTTGAAACAGGATTTTCCTAGGTAGATCATGGTGCCCACAGAGATTATCCTGCCTCTGCCTTCCGAAGGCCGGGATCAAAGGCATGCACCAGCAACCTGACTAACAATGGTTTTGATGCTCTGATGTTTTGAGTACTTTCTGTGTAACATCAGTGAGGAATCTTTAAATGTTACAGTGATACTAAATGTTTGTGTAAATAATTAGAAGTAAACCTAGAAGAATTTTGCATCATTTATGAAAGTTGGATTAAAATGCTTTCAGGTGAAGTGTCCCTCATGGTAGAATGTATGTAGCAGCTTGGGAAGGGCTCAAGATCATGTGAACTGTTCAGTCCACTCACTGTTTTCCCCTGGAAGCCCAGAAATTGAAAATCTGAGAGGCCCTGTTGCTCATAGTAGAGGAGGTTTTCTAAAACAAAGCCTGTCAGTGAGCAGTATTTTTTATTATAGTGTTAGCAATTCATAGAAGTTTTCCCATCATTGCATTTACTTAGTGAGCATTAAAATATGTTAATTGTATAGGTTAGTGGCATGTACAATGAGAGAACAATTGTGTATGAATGTATACCAGCAGATGCCATGTACAGACTAGACTTTAGGAAACTCCTAATCATCCCCCCAATTCTGTTCCCTGCTTTATTAGCTGAAGTAGTCATTTGTTTGTTTGTTTGTTTTCGAGATAAGGTTTGTGTTGTTGTAGCCTTGGCATCCTGGATCACACTCTATAGACCGGCCTGACATTGAACTCAGAGATCTGCATGTCCACCACCACCTCCCAGTGCTGAAGTAGTCTTTTAAAACTTTCTTCTCCCAAAAAATTTAAAACTTTCTTTTCCCCCTTGAGATAGTGTCTCTTGTAACCTATGCTAGCCTTGAACTCTGTATAAGGCTGAAGATGGCCTTGAACTCCTGACCTCCCTCCCCCCCCCTTTTTTTTAAAGACAGGATTTCTTTGTGTAGTACTGGCTACCCTGGAACTCATTCTGTAGACCAGGCTGGGCTTGAAGTCACAGAGATCTCTCTGCCTCTGTCTTCTAAGTGCTGAGATTAAATGCATGCACCACTACCTAGTTTATATATTATTTTTAAGGACTTAATTATTTTACATGTGTGGGTGCTTTGCCTGGATTTGTGAAAATGCATTTTGTGCTTGAGTCCTGCAGAGGTCAGAAGAGGGTATCGGGTCCCCTAGCACTGGAATTACAGGTGGTTATGAGCCACCATGTGAGTGCTGGAGATGGAAATGGGGTCCTGCAAAAGCACTCTCAGTGCTCTTGACTACTGAGCTATCTCTCCAGCCCCTTATTTTATTACTGTAAGTTTCTGTGTGTATGGCTGCAGGTGCCCATAGAGGCCAGAGGTGTCTGAATGCCTGACGCCAGATTTTTAGGCAGTTGTGAGCCATCAACATGGGTGCTGGGAAGCAAACTCAGCTCCTCCACAAAGATAAAATTGCACTTTGAATGTCGGAGCCCTGTCTCTGGCCCCTGACTGTTGGAATCCAGGCAGTCCCACAGCAGTACGTTGTGGAGGAACTGTCAGGGTTTTCAGTGGAGAAGGCAGAGGAGGGTCGGTGGGCTCTTCCTCAAGATCGCACAGCTTAGGGTAGAGTCTGGATGGTGGAAACCAGAGGGTCTGGCTAGAGGACGACGGCTCCTGACCTGGGGGGTGCTGGATCTGTGAGAACAGTCACCGTGACAACTCTAGTGGGAAGGAAGTCAGTTCTGAAGGCGGGAGTCAGATCTCAAGGTGTCAGCAAGGCTCTGGAAAGAGACCCCTTCCTCAGCCTTCCTACCATCCAGCATCTACCTTCCTTGGCTGTTGACAGCTTAAGTGGACTCCCTTTTTTCTGTCTAGTGCCCAGGATTTTTCTCTAGCCTCTTCCCCATAGTCAATTCCAAAGCTCGTATTTTAGAATGTTTACGGAACTAAGATTTGGGCATCTGCTGGGGCTGCTGGGACAAACACTATAAACAGGACTTTACTGAATGGCTCAGTGTCCTGAAACCCAGAAAGCCAGACTTGGCTCCTTCTGAAGGCTCTCGAGACTGCCTGCCTTGGGCCTCTCTAGCCTTGGACAGACCTGTCACTCTGCGCTGTCTGTCTCCTGCACCACCTTCCCTCCTGTAGAGTCACTAGTCAGTAGAGCCCAGGATGATTTTACCTCAAACCTGTAGGTAAATACATTTTCCAAACAGGTCACTCCGAGGTTGTAGGTGGACCTGCATTTGAGGGCCAGTATTGAGCCCATTGTAGAACTCTTCAGTGGATTTGTTGAGAGAAGAAACTAGAACCTGACCTGTGAGTCATTTGAAATCACAGTTGAGCTTCGTCAGTCAGTCCTCCTTCCCGTGCAGTCTAGGGAGGTGACCGTCTGGGAAGCACGCCTGGAATATGTACATTTGCTCTCAGGGCTTAGGCAAGAACTGTTTTCTCCCTGTTTTCTTTTGTCACCCTGTGTAGGGGACACTTGGCAGTGAGCACCCTTAGGGGGGCAGGGCCAGTTCCAGTGAGCTGGGAGAACTCACCGGCCTTGGAGGAACAAAGCTTCCACCAAAGCCAGGTAGACTCATTGTGGATCAATGCCTTTTTTTTTTTTTTTGTTCGTTTTTTTTGTTTTTGGAGACAGTTTCTCTGGGTAGTTTTGGTGCCTGTCCTAGATCTCGCTTTGTAGACCAGGCTGGGCTTGAACTCACAGAGATCTGCCTGCTCTGCCTCCCGAGTGCTGGCATCAAAGGCGTGTGCCACCACTGCCCGGCAGATCAGTGCTTATTTATACGGAAGAGAGGTCACTCTTGTCACTCTTAGAGTTAGGCCAGAGGTTTTGATTAGATAGACTGTCAGTAACCTCAGAGCACCCATGTGAACAGACACTGTGGCCTTGACAGCATCAGCAGTCCATGGTACAATATTTTACTGCTACGTTTGTGATGAATTTACTCTGCTTCCAGAAAGAAAAAAGCTAAATCAGTAAGAATACTATGTTTTTTTGATGAGCAGAATAAAAGATACTTGCCAGAACCCCGTTTTTAGAGAGGCTAACAGCGTATTCTCCTGGAGAAATAACCAAAGGAGTGAGGATGCGGAGCCGGAGGGGTTTGTGCATGCGTGGCTGGAAAAAAGGAAGTGTAGTAGAAGCGTAGCGTAG
Organism: Onychomys torridus; assembly: GCF_903995425.1. Lineage (NCBI taxonomy): Eukaryota > Metazoa > Chordata > Mammalia > Rodentia > Cricetidae > Onychomys > Onychomys torridus. The sequence goes on along the minus strand of NC_050450.1, from coordinate 95,061,328 downwards.
CTGCTGTGAGCGTTTGAAGGCTTTGTGCGGAGGAAGTGTCAGAGCTCACATGCTGCTCGCAGCAGATGCAGAGCTAACTGGTGGGATTACTGCAGCTTTGAGTCATCATTGCATTATAAGTAAGGACTTACTCAGAGTGGTGGCATGCACCTTTCATCCCAGCTCTCAGGCAGAGGCAGGTGGCTCTCTAAGTTCGAGACCAGCCTGGTCTACAGAGAGAATTCCCGGACAGCCAGGACTACACAGAGAAACCCTGTCTCTACAAACCAAACAATTATCACTAAAAGCAGCTGAGTGTAGGGTGGACTTCTGCCTGAAGCAGTTAGTGTGTTGTAGAGGGGAAATTCCACAGAGGCCAGAAGAGAGTCTACATAGCTGTCAGTTGGTAGGGTTCCTTTCAGGAGGTGGTGGCTTCCTTGGGGAAATTGACAGAATGGGAGCTGGACAGATAGAAGCACAGTGGCCAAGAGCGCTTGCTGCACAGAGGGAAAAATTTGCTTCCTAGCACCAGGTACTCAGAGCCTCCTGTGTCTCCAGCTCCAGGGGATGGGATGCAGTCTTCTGGCCTTCACAGGTGTACATACACACACGCACACGCACACGCACACGCACACGCACACACTACATAAATAAAATTAAAGAATGGACAGGATGTCCACTTAGTTAAATTTCTTCCTATTACACCATCTTATTTTCATAATTGTTTACCACTCTAGTTGTCAGTGTGAACCTGGGAGAGTGGAACCTGAAAATGAGGCAGACCAATCTCTCATGCAGTAGCCAGCTTTCTTCAGGATTAGACAATTTATACTCTTGAGGGCTGAGAGTCACATGAGTAAAATATCCAATCACAAAGATAAGCCTCATGTGGTGGGTAAGTGGCACATAGCAAAAACATGTGTTCCCAAAGGGGCTTATAAACAAATGACAATAGTCAGTTGTAATTAATAATCTGGAGTAAACTCACTCCTACCCAATACACCTGGGAGGGCCACAAAAGCACATTCCAAGAACAATTCCGCATTTTTGAAAAATCTAAGGTCACAAGACTAGTCTTGTTTTCTTGGAGTTTTCTCATAAGCACTCAGAATTCCCCTCCTCACAAGAACCATTTTTGGACTATGTTCTGACACATAATGAAGCCTTATACTCCCCAAGTGTGCTTTCTATCCCCCAAACTTAATTCTTAAAAAAATTACATCTATTTATTTTGTATCTGTGTCTGTCTGCCTCTGCCTCCCGTTTGCTGGGATTAAAGGCGTGCGCCACCACTGCCTGGCATCCGCCTGGTGTGTTTAAGAGTTTTTAATAATCTTCCTGCTGCTGAACTTGGGACTCAGTCCCTGGCCATCTTTGCAGCCGCTTCTGGGGCTGTCCTGCACCTAAGACAGGAAGATGGTGGCTGTAAAGATGATAAAGAGCTCTGGAGTAGGTCAGTTCTAGGCTCCACATTGTTACAAAAATGGAAAGTGTGTGCTGGGACAGACAGACTCTGAAGCTGATCAGATAGGCAAAGCCAAATGGTTATCCTTGCCATCAGCTGGCCAGCTATGAGGAAATCTGAAATAGAGAATACTATGCCATGTTGGCCAAACTGGTGTCCATCACTACAATGGCAATAATATTGAATTGGGCACAGCATATGGAAAATATTACAGAGTATAGTATGCACACTGATTATCATTGACCAAATGATTCTGATTACTAGAAACATGCCCAAACAAACTGGTGAAAAGTAAACCAGGCCAGGCGGTGGTGGCACATGCCTTTAATCCCAGCACTAGGGAGGCAGAGCCAGGCGGGTCTCGTGAGTTTGAGGCTAGCCTGGTCTACAGAGCAAGATCCAGGACAGGCACCAAAACTACATGGAGAAACCCTGTCTCGAAACAAACAAACAAACAAACAAACTAACTAACTAACTAACAACAACAAAAAAAAAGAAAAGTAAACCAGGAAAGTTTTTCTTTAGCGAAACTTTGCCAGAACTCATTTTAAAAAAGAAAAAAGAAATCTGGGCGGTGGTGGCACATGCTTTTAATCACAGCGCTCAAGGCACAGGTAGGCGGATCTCTATGAGTTCAAGGTCAGCCTGGTCTACAGAGCAAGTTCCAGGACAGCCAGGGCTGCACAGAGAAACCCTGTCTGGCGGGTTGGGGGAGAACTTAGTAGAAGTATCTATTGGAGCAAAATGAAGAGTAGATTTTTAAAAGTTTTGTGTTTGCTGGGTTGGGGATTTAGCTCAGTGGTAGAGTGCTTGTCTGGCAAGCACAAGGCCCTGGGTTCGATCCTCAGCTCAAAAAAAAAAGGTTTTGTGTTTAGGGAGCTGGGGCGGTGGCTCAATGTGAAACACTTGTTGCCTAAGCTGGAGGCCCTGACCTGAGTTCAGATCCCAGCGCCCAAGAGCCACGCTTGACTCTTTGTGCTGTAGCCTGTGCACTGTGGGCAGTGACAAGAAAGTCACTGGGGTTCCAGGTTCAGTTGCGAGCTCCTGTCTCAGCAGATAAGGTGGAGCACATGGCTCAGAGTGCCTAACATTCACCTGGAGCCTCTGCACACAAGAGGATGCACATGCTTGCACCCATGTTTGCACATACGCCAAAAGAAGGAAAAATTGTGTGCATGTTAAAAAACATGTTTGGTAATTGATTAATATACTCCCTTCAGAATTACTGAATGATACATTTCTGAAATTCCTCTAAGTTTCTTCTGCCTTTATAATAATAATATTTTAATACCTTCAAGTCCTGTAGTGGCCTAATGGCAGTGGCTGTTTCCTGACCATACAAGTAAGGCACATAGGTGGCTTGGAGAGAGTTTGTCACTGCCATGCCATCTATCTCAAGGGACCGAGCCCACTCCAAGCCAGATCTCTTACAGTTAGTGACACTGAGCTCTCTACACTGATTGACATTCCTAGACCCAGGTCTGTGTGTGTGTGTGTGTGTGTGTGTGTGTGTGTGTGTGTGTGTGTCTCCATCTCCCCGTCTGTCTGTCCGTCCATGTGGGTGTATGCACATATTTATTTGTGTTGATGTCCTCCTCTGTTACACTGTACCTTATCTCTCACTGAATTTGGAGCTAGCTAGCAAGCCCTCGGTACCACTTTCCTCACACCCTCATCCCTCCTTCCTCCAACCGAGAGGCTCTAGACCTACCACACCTGGCCTAGAATCTCAGACATGTGTAGGTGTGTACACATGCTCATGGAGGCCTAAGATTGATGTCAGGAATCTTCCTTCATCTCTGTCCACTTTACTCTTTGAAGTATCATCTCAGTCAAATCCGGAGGTCCGTGATAGAGCTAGCTTCTAGTCTCCTTAGCCAGTTCATGTCAAGGCTCCCTTTCACTTTTGGGATAGAGTTACAGGCAGGCCCCCATACCCATCAGAACTCTCTGGTTTGTGAGTCAGGTACTTTAATAACTAATCCATCTCCCAACCCCTAGGTCTTTTCATAGAGCTCAATTCTTTCAGGCCTATCACTTTCCAATTGAGCACACAAGAAAATGCGATTCTTGTGTACCTCGTGTATTCTGCTGAGTTCCTTTTGAATGGGAGAAATATACTTCATGAGGTATAATCCTCTTTTTTTGGGGGGTTGTTTATCAGGTGTTTTGTTTGTTTTTAATTTTTTGTGACAGTCTCATATAGCCCAGACTGGCCTCAAACTCATGTATGTATAGCTGGCTCTACTTCCCAAGTGCTGGTATAACAGGTGTGTCCCACCACTGCCAGCATTATGGGATGCATTTTTTTTCTTTTCTTTTTTCGTTTTTTGTTTTTTTGAGACAGGGTTTCTCTGTGTTGCTTTAGTGCCTGTCCTGGAACTCGCTCTGTAGACCAGGCTGGCCTCGAACTACAGAGATCCGCCTAGCTCTGCCTCCTAAGTGCTTGAATTAAAGGCATGTGGCCAGGATGCATACCACTTGCTTGAGGTGGGAATGTGCCTTGTTTTTTCAGTTAGTGACCATCTCCATTGAAGTTTCCAGTTCCCTTAGATATGATGGAATCTCAGGAAAGTTGGCAGGAAAGGAAGTTGTCTCCTCCCATTTGAGCTTTGATTGTATTTAAGAAGAAAGAAGAGCTAGGTGTTCATACACACCCTCAGTCCTAGCACTGGGAGCCAGAGGCAGTGAGTTCAAGGCCAACCTGGTCTACCTGGCAAATTCCAGGTCAATCAGGAATACACATTGTGACCCTGTTTTAAAAATAAGTTGGGGCTGGAGAGAAGATTCATCGGTTAAGAGCAACTGCTGCTTTTTCAGAGGACCTCAGTTCAGTTCTCAGCATCCACATGGCAGCTCACAGCAGTCAGTAGCTCCAGTTCCAGGGGATCCAGTGTCCTCTTCTAGCCTCTTTGGACACTGCATGCATGTGGTACAATTACACACTGTCTTAGTTTGGGTTTCTTTTGCTGTGAAGAGACACCAATTAATTGAGGGGCTCGCTTACAGTTTCAGAGGTTCAGTCAGTTATTGTCATGGTGGGGAGCATGACACCATGTAGGCAGAGGTGGTGCTGGAGCTGAGACTGCTACATCTTGCAGGCAACAGGAAATCAACTGACTCACCGGGAGTATATGAAACCTCAAAGCCCGTCCCCACAATGACACACTTCCTCCTATAACACATAAGGCCATACCCACTCCAACAAAGCCACACCTCCTAATAACCCCTATGGGATTATGGGGGACAGTTATATTCAAACACACACACACACACACACACCATATACATAAAAATAAAATCATTGGCCGGGCGGTGGTGGTGCACGCCTTTAATCCCAGCACTTGGGAGGCAGAGCCAGGAGGATCTCTGTGAGTTTGAGGCCAGCCGGGTCTACAAAGCAAGTTCTAGGAAAAGCGCAAAGCTACAGAGAGAAAACCCTGTCTCGAAAAACCAAAAATAAATAAAAATAAAAATAAAATCATCTCTGAAAAGAAAAAGGAGATAGATGATTGACTGTTCCGTTGTTGAATCTGGGATGATTCTGACAAGGCCCTGAATTTAGTAAAGCCTCCCATCATGGTGGTAGTGCTTCTAGACCGTGCAACAGTGTGGATGTGCTTGCCCTTGTGGTTTCCCAAGCTTTGAGACTTCTGAAGGCTCAGGGTTAGGAGTCTCAGCAGGCTGCTGCAGTAGAGTTGCTTGAGGTCTGGGTGGTCCTTGGCCAAGCTCTCGGAGCATGGCTCTGGATGTTAGCATCATGTTTCTGTTACCTGTTTAGGTGTTTGCAAGTGACTCTCTACTCACTAATACTGAAAATGTTTGTCCCAAGAAGCAGGAGCTTAGAGATCCAAGTAATTAGAGACTGTTTAGGTGAAACAAGAGCACTCAAGCATCAGCATGTGGTCTTCATGTCACACAGTTGAACTTGTTGGGTAAGTGCTGCCGTGTCTAATGTCTTCCCCTCGCTGATTTCACAACAGAGAAGAAGATACAGAAAATGAAAACGAAAAGAAAGTTTGGTACTACAGTACAAAGGTCCAGCTTGCAGAATTAATAGACTGTCTAGACAAAGATTACTGGGAAGCAGAACTATGCAAGATTCTAGAAGAGACCCGAGAAGAGATGCACCAGCACATGGACGTAACAGAAGACCTGACCAACAAAGCCCGGGGCAGCAACAAATCCTTTCTAGCGGCAGCTAATGGTGAGGGGTGTTCTTGCTTGATTGTTGTGAAATTTGAGACAAGCTCTGTGTAAAACATTCTGGAACTTGAAAATGTGTTAATATGTTCAACTTACGTTTGCTTTGACTCTGTATGTCATTTTTTCTACAGTGATCCTATCCATGCTAACGCAAATTAGGGTGCTGTGCATTTTAGTGTTTTATTTCCTGCCTTGGTCATTGATTGTACCCCTTGTCCCCCAAAATCATTTATTTCTTGTTTATAACTCAGGCTAGGTTCAATTATTATATAGCCCAAGTTGGCCTTGAACTCGTGATCCTTCTGCCTCAGCCATCAGAATGTTGGCACTGTGGGGCGTATTCCACCTTTCTTAGTTCATTTGTACCCTCCTCACTCTGTTCCTTCCATACTGTAGACAACCTTAGAGGACATTTTGTTTATTTCAGCCAGATAACCCGCACCCCCACACAGAACCACACAGACACACTTCTTGTTTCTGTGTCCTCAGCTTTAGACAGCATCTTTTAGACAACTGTCTTGAGTGCCCTCAAAAGGTGCTTTTAGCTTGTTAGTGCCCGAGATTGTAGGCTAGACAGGTACTCTATTACTGAGGGGCACCCTCAGTCCCTTGTAGGGTTTTTCTGATTGTGGAAAGTGGTCTAGATAACCATAGTTTAAAAAATAAGACAAGTGAAGGTGTAGAATCCTGAAGGAAGAAAATACAAACAGGGACTGCCAAACCTGGAGAGGAACATTGTGTTCCTTTGTCTTAAACTTTGCTTGTTTCCCGTGAGGATTTGGTTTAGTAATTCTGAAACTGCTTTTCCATGGCCATCCTTGAATCAACCACTGGATTCTCTGTGAAGAACATAGCCGGTTTCTCATTATGAGAAATTGTAAAATAAGCCTGGGAACAGTGATGCAGTGAACCAAAGACATATCTGCCTACATCCAGGAAGATACAGGAATCATAGGGATAGGGATTAGGGTGCAAGCATTTTCTATTGTTATGAGACCAAGATTGTATGGCTTCCAAATATCTTCTAATCATGAAAAGAACTAAGATTTGGGTATAGTGACACACGCCATAATTCTAGCACTTTGGACACAGAGGCAAGTAAATCTCCATGAGTTCAAGGCCATCCTTGTCTACAGAGTGAGTTCCATGACAGCCAGAACTGCATAGTGAGAATCTGTCTCTGAGGGGGAAAAGAAGAAAAAAAGAAACAAGATTCTTAGCCGAAATGGTCGATTGTAGAGCATGGGCAGAAAGAATAGAGGTTACCTGGAAAATCTTGAAATGTTGGATTGTAGGGATGTGTTGAATTGGTGGATGGATACGACATATGAAGTGGACCAAGAACTCTGAAAAAAGTTCTCAAAGGTCAAGTGATGGAACAGTTTAATGATATTTAGAGAGTGGTATGGTGGCACATGCCTGTAATCTCAGCTTTTGGTGGGTAAAGGTGGGCGAAGTTCAAAGGCAAGGCCTGGAGAGATGGCTCAGCCATGAAGAGCGAATGTTGTTCTGGCAGAGGACCCAGGTTCATTCCCAGAGCCCTCATTGTGGCTTGCAACCATTCACAACTCCAGTTCTTATGCCCTCTTCTGACCTCTAAGGGCACCGAGCACACATGGTGTACATGCATACACGCAGGCAAAACACAGACACACATAAAAGGAGATGAGTGAATTGTTGTTGTTGTTTCTCAAGACAGGGTTTCCCTGTGTAGCCCTGGCTGTCCTGAACTTGTTCTGTAGACCAGGCTGGCCTCAGACTCAGAGATTTGCCTGTCTCTGCCTCTAATGGCATTCATCACCATCTCTTAAAATGAATAAATTAAAAAAATTAAGTTCAAGGCCAGCCTCAGACACAGTACTGTGTTTGAATCTAGTCTGGGCCTCATGACATTCTGCTTTCAGCAAACAAACAAACAAACAATCAAACATGAAAAGGTACTTAAATTGGTAGATGTGATAGCACATCCTAGCTGACCAGGATGCTGAGGCAGGAGGTTTGTAAATTTCAGCCCAGTCTGGGCCTCATAATAATCCATCCCAAAAGTTGTATTTTATTGTAACACAGCATCTGGCTAGTATCCATGAGTCCATACTGGTTTCCCTTATGCTGGTACCGTGCCATGCTGTCACCCTGACCGAGCTGGAAGAGGGTATGCCCTTAGTTAGGCCCTTAGTGGCTTTCTGAGTAGTTATGAGGCCTGAGAAAGTGTTTCCATATGGGGCTTTCTGCTCATTTGACACGGGAGGAAGCAGGCTCAGGGAGCAGCGTCACCTCAGATCTATACTGGCTTCCAGGTCTGTTTTTGATCATTGCACTGTGCTGTATAGACTGAGTCTGTGTCAGTTTGGAGTGTCTGTCTCATGGCAAGGCATGTGACAGTGATGTCCAACAGGTCTCACTTAAAATAATTTATTTAACTTTATTTTATGTGCATTGGTGTGAAGGTGTCAGACCCCCTGTTACTGGAGTTACAGGCAGTTGTGAGTTCCCAAGTGGATGCTGTGAATTGAACCCGAGGTCTCTAGGAGAGCAAACAGTGCTCCTAACTGCTGAGCCACCTCTCTAGCTCCTCAGAACTCAGAATTTTTTTTGTTTTGTTTTTTGTTTTTTGTTTTTGTGTGTGTGTGTGTGTTTGTTTGTTTTTGTTTTGTTTTTTGAGACAAGGTCTCATGTAGCCCTGGCTGTCCCAGAACCTGCTCTGTTGACCAAGCTGGCTTTGTACTAGAGATCCACCTGCCTCTGACCCCTGAGTGCTTGGATTAAAGGTGTACGCCACCAAGTCCAGCAAACATTAAAATTCCTAAGTGGCATTTGTTAGTGATTTTATATTTGATTATGGGAAGAAAACAATTATATCTGTTTTTCATTATAGAAGAAATTTTGGACTCTTTAAGAATCAAAAGAGGGGAAGATATTGATTGTGACCCAAGCCCAGAAGAAACAGAAAAAGACAAGAATGAGGTTGAAGCTGACAACCCCAAAGATGCTGAGAAGAGCAAGGAGGAGTCGGAAGACCAGTCCCTTGAGAAGGACAGGGATGACAAAGTCTTGGGTGAAGAACCTGGGCAAGGAAAACCTGAGGGTAAAAGATTTACTTGGTTTAAAAGAAATATTTTATTAATGCTATTTGTTTGAAACCTCCAATTTTGCTTGCAAAATAGAAATGGAAATTTTTAGGGCAAACAGCTATTTTTGATTTCTAAAGATATTTAAGAGAGTCTTTCCCATGTAACATCACAGCCATTGGAATGAGTTTTATGTATTGATGGATTTGCAATAATGTAATACTTATATTCCCTAAGAAGTTGGCATCCTTTGAAATTTGTTGATGAAAAATTACTTTTTTATACCAGAATATATACTTTGGTATGTAATCAAATATGTTCTTAAAAAATATTAAGACATTCTTAATATCTTATTCTTTATCTTTGGATGACCCATTGCAAAGCTATCGCAGAGTCTGAATTGCTTTAAAATGGCCATCAATGAGAAGCAGGTTTTTTTGGTGATTGATGACTTTTAGTAGTTGATTAAATGTGGCCACTTGTCCAAAAGCAATTTTAAAGCATATCTTTAAAGTTTTGTTGTGCGTTTTGCTGTAGAGCCAACAGAAGTTGGGGAGAGAGGTAACTCTGTGCCAGCAAAGCTTGGGGACAGCACAGCTAAGGCTTCTCCAGAAGAGACTAGTCCCTGTGAAGGGAGGAGCCCCGAGGGCTGTCTCTCAGAAACCCATGAGAGCAGCAACATGGCAGAGAAGAAGGTGGCTTCTGAGCTCCCCCCGGATGTACCAGGTACAGAGGGCAATGTACCAGTGCCTCTGTAATGGGGGGATCCTTCCCTTTGCAGTAAAAGCTGCATGTCACCTGGAACCTGAGAGTCTGCATTCATTCATGCTGCTTGCTCACAGTGCCATCCTGATCGCTAAACTGTCACCTAACATTGGTGTTTGGCAGATGGTCTTGCAGTTAGTGCCTGGAACTCCCTTAGTCCTCATGCTTGTGTTTTGTAGATGGATTTGTATGCCTGGTCACCAGACCCTCCTGGCAGAGATGTGATTTGAGTTACTCACATAGTAATGCCTGTCTCCATGTTGAATGACATGGCCCTTCTGGCTCTGTATTATACTAACACATTAATTTTCTGTTTGCATGTGCTCATGTAGTGCTACATGTCAGATCATAATATTAGCAGAGACTCCATCATCACCAACATTTTTACAAGGTGCATTGATATATTAACCAGTAATTCTAACTTTAACCTTTTTAACATGGAAATTTTACTTGGAGTAAGTTGTCATACTAAGAATGTGTAATTAATGAAGAAATCCAAAGTTATTTTTATTACAGCAACGTGTGTGTGTGTGTGTGTGTGTGTGTGTGTGTGTGTGTGTGTGTTATCACATACATATATAAGCCTGATGATTAAAATCAGAAAATAAACATCAGTAATATCACAAAAAGTAAGTCATAGTTGTAGTAGCCCTTAAAGGTTCTTTTCTGTATCTGTAAAAACACTGCTGTCTCTGAACTTTGAGTTCTGTTACTGCTGTCTGTCAGTTGTACCGACTGTGGTAGAAGCACTGCTGTTTAGAAGATGTGCAGTCTAGGCCTTGTGCCCATAAATCAGTGCCAGCCAACCCTCTAAGGGCCTCCAGGTTTCTGATTGGAATATGAAGGATTTTAGTAGCTTTGCTGGGAACTCCCACAAAAGCTTAGGTTGTGTACAGGCCCCACATGAACCCCAGCTGTCAGCAGGACATCTGACACAATTGACAATGTGGGGAGGCAGGGCTCGTTAAGACGTAGGAAATCTGGGAACTGTAGTCCAATGAAGCAGAGAGCAGTTGCCTGGGTGTTGTGGTTCAGTTTGTAGTCTGTCTCAGTGCTGGTGAGGTAGGCAGAAACTCACAGCCTTGTATGTAGTGAGCTCCAGGCTAGTCAGGTTACGAAGTGACGAAGTGAGACCCTGCTTCAAAACACAAAAAGTTAAAAAAAAAAAAAAAAAAAAGAATCCTTTAGTCCAGAAAACTCTAGGTTTAGCAGTTGGAAATCTAATATTCCTCAAGTATGTGGGGCACTGAACTGGAGAGCCAGTAGGGGTTAGACTTGCTGGAATGTGAAGTCAGTCATAGAAGTAAAAGCTAGAGTGGGGTATTGAATATTAACAACTTTTCTAAAATTACAGTTGTTTAGAAAATAGAGCTGTCAGTGAGACAGGTATTTCCCAGGGAGGGTTTCCTCAAGGGCCTATGGGCACAGAGGTCTGTGATTTCATTCTCCAACTGAGTACTTCTAGGTTTTGGTCAGTTTTAGTCACATTTTCACATGTTCAGGGCTAAAAGTTTTGAAGGGTGAGTACTATTGCTGAAATACTGTGGAAACAACTTGCAAGTTTGTTAGTTTTTTTTAAAAAAGATTTATTTATTATTATGTACACAATGTTCTGTCTGCACATATCCCTGCAGGCCAGAAGAGGGCGCCAGATCTCATGACAGGTGGTTGTGAGCCACCATGTGGGTGCTGGGAATTGAACTCAGGACCTTTGGAAGAGTAAGCAGTGCTCTTAACCTCTGAGCCATCACCCTAGCCCCAACAAGTTTGTTAGTTTTTAATTAAGTCTTTGTCCCTTTAGATAGATCAGCACTTAATGTAGATCTTAGATGTACTAGGGCTTCAGGCTTGACATAGCCTACATGTTTTTAACCAACTTTGGTGGAGTTTGATCTGTTAGATCCTTTAGTCTAGTCTTTGCATGCTGTTTCAGATTATCTTACACTTGTTTATTGTGTGTGGGCCAGTGTGGGTGAACATGTGCACATGCGCATACACACCCATGTAATGCCAAATGTAGAGCTCCAAGGACAACTTTCTGGAGTCATTTTTTTCCTTCCTGGGAATTGAACACAGGTCCTCAGGCTTGGCAGCAAGCACCTTTACCTTCTGAGCCATCTTGCCACCCTTCACTTTGTGTTTTTATCAAGTAGTTAATATTGTAATAAGTTTCGGGCTCAGTAGTCTGGTGGGAATACATCCATGACCAAAGTAGAATGGAGTTTGATGACTGCTTTCTGGTGAGCAGCAGTCCGGTTCTGACCTCCAGGGAGGATGTCCTGCTGTCTCCTGTGGCTCTGCTTCTCTTTGTTCTTACTTGTCCAGCAAGTAATTGTATTACTGTTCTGTGCCTTGGGAGGGCTCTGTATGTTTTGTGAAGCCCTCAAACCAATCCCTGTTCTCACTGTTGACCTCCCTCTGGTCAGTGGATGAGGGGGTTGTTAAGAGATTTGGGGGGTTGGGAATTTAGCTCAGTGGTAGAGCGCTTGCCTTGCAAGCACAAGGCCCTGGGTTCGGTCCTCAGCTCCAAAAAAAACAATAGAGAGATTTGGGGTTGGAGGATTACTCCAGGCAGATTGAAAATAGCAGCCCTGTAGGGAACATTTCACTTAGTTTTCTTTTCTAAACTTACAGAATATTTAGACACAGCATTTCTTGATTAAAGCCTTTGATACAATAATACTATCAGATTGAGTGGAGAGATGTTCTGGGTGGGCTGGACTTGAAGTAGTAGGTGATGGGTATTTACAGACAGACACCCAGGGAATGGCCTGCCAGGATATTGACTGCTCTGCCTTCTAATGCCCTCACTGCACTGGCTTTTTGTTTGTTCTTCTAATTTTTACAATTCTTTTATTTCATGTGTACAAGTCTTTTGCCTGCACGTATGTCTGTGTATCGTGAGTGTGACTGGTACCCGAGGAGGTCAGAAGAGGATATCGGAACTGGTGTTTCAGCTGGGTGTGAGCCACCAAGTGCTCTTAACAGCTGAGCTGCCTTCCCAGCCTCTGATTTTCCTTTAAGAAGAGGTAAAAGGGAAAAATGTGAATCATACGTACAATATAATTTTTAACATCTAATTTTGTTTGTTGAGACAGGGTCTTACTATATACTCTTCATGGCCTGGAACTTGCTCTTATTCACAGAATCTGTCCACCTCTAGCTCGCAAGAGCTAGGATTAAAGGCATGGATCTCCATGTCTAGCTGGTATCTGATTTAAAAAAAAATTTTTTTTTAAAGATTTATTTATTTATTACGTACACAGAAGAGGGTGCCAGATCTCATTACATATGGTTGTGAGCCACCATGTGGGTGCTGGGAATTGAACTCAAGACCTCTGGAAGAGCAGTCAGTGCTCTTAACCTCTGAGCCATCTCTCCAGGCCCTTAAAATTTTTTTTATTCTTAATAAAATACAAAAAAAGCAAAAATACCCAATGTTGTGTATAGTGTCATTGTATGTTGTCACCGTATTGTATAGATGTACCACGATTACTTTATCCTTTTTATTGATTTATGTCCTTTTATGTGTATCTGCAAGTGCCTGTGTGTGTGCACCTTGTGAACTCAGGCCAGAAGGTAGAAGAGCCGAAATTGCAGGCCATTGCTAGCCATCATGTGGGCGGTGAGACCCCAAACTCAGATCCTCTGCAAAAACAAGTGTACTTAACTACTGTGCCTACTCTCCAGCTTTTGATGGTAGTTATTAAATAGTTCCCAGTGTAGGGCCATCGTAAGTAAAGTCTCTGAGGCTTTCCAAAGGCTTGTGCAAGCTGTCCCGACAGTGGGAGAACTCAGTTACTGTCCATCATTGCCGTTAAGTGGGGCCGACACTGTCAATCATTCTTTCCCTTTTGGGCAAGAGTAGAGGGGAGCCTTCCAGTTGGCGTGTGGGGGGATTGTATTGTGGTTTGTACCTCTAGTTACCAGGTGACTGGGGACACTGTGTGTGTGTGTGTGTGTGTGTGTGTGTGTGTGTGTGTGTGTGTGCGCACTCACACAGGTCATTTGGTTCTCCTCTTTAATGAAGTGCCTCTCATTTCTTTGTACACTTTCTGTTTGTGTGTGTTGTTGGAGAGCATAAGTCTTTTTCCCTTAAGGCTGTCTTCACTAAAACAAAAGTTTCAGTTGTTTGTTTGAATGTCCAATACATAGTCCTTGATTAGGTGCAGCTTGGTCGTGATTCTTTTTTTTCTTCTGTTACTGTATCTAGGTTTGTAATATTTTGGCTAAGGTTTTGCATCTACTTTCATAATTGAGATTAGCTTATATTTTCCTCTGACATCCTTATCTATCTCTAGTAATGAGATTATTTTATCTTCATCAAAATAATCTTGGGGGCTGGTGAGATGGCTCAGAGCATAAAAGCACTTGCCATACAAACTTAAGTTCAAGTCCAAGAACCTGTGGTGGAAAGAAGTAACCAGCTCCTGAAAGTTGTCGTCTGAACTCAGCATGTGTCTTGTGGCACATACATGGCCTACACACACACACCCCACACACTAATAATCAATACATTTTAACAGTAATAGTAATCTTGAGCTTGAGAGACAGTTCATCCATTGAAAGAACCTGAGTTCTTGCCCCAGAATCTATAAATCTCTAAATGATGGTGGATAATCTCAGTGCTGGGAAGACTGGCCAGTCAGTCTGGCTTTCTTACAGAGTCCCATGCCAGTGAGAAACTATTTTAGAGATCATTCCAGGGCTGGCCTGACCAGATGAGTTCCTTCTCCAGAACTCACATAGAATTAAAGGAGGGAGTGGCTCTGTGAAGTTATTTTCTGTCTCTGCACCCAGCTATTGCATGCTTTTCTCCAGCTTGTTAACCTCTGATCTTCCTTATTTCTTCCCCTTTATTTTCTTTGCTTCTGAAGTTGGGGCTCTGATGGCCTCAGTGTGTCCGTCCATGTAGATGGAACCATCTTGTTAAATGAGAAACACAGCCAATTGCAGAGTTAAAAGCCAAGAGGTCAGAGCAATCGCTGAGAGCTGAAAACCTTACCCTTCACTGCTTCTGCTGTCTTTCCTCTCTGTAAGCGCCTACTTCCTGTGTCCTGTCTTTTATATAGACTTTCTGTTCTGCCTTCTCATTGGTTGTAAACTCAGCCACATGACCTCCTCATCACTGTCTGTCTGTACAGACCTCCAGGTCTTCTATAGTTGGTATTGAGATTAAAGGCGTGTGTCGCCATGCTGGTTGTATCCTTGAACATAGAGATCCGTCTGGCTCTGCCTCACAGGGATTAAAGGCGTGCGCCACCACTGCCCAGCTTCTGTTATGGCTTGCTCTGACCCCAAGGCAACTTTATTAATATATGAATAAAATCACATTTCAGTAAAAATAAAATATCACCACACGTCCCTCTGCAGGACTAGTTGCTGGTTTGCTGTCCTGTCACCTAGAACTAATCAGTTTTGAGTGTAATAGATGTGGGACCCTGGACCTGTGGTCACGAGGCAAACACTCTGCCACTGAGTTATATTCCCAGTGTGAGTTTGACATTGATTATGTCTCATTTACACTTGATGAAAACACACGCATTTGTTGTTGGGGACAGCATTAGACAGTTAAGTCAAATTTTTGAATTGTATTGTTCTAATTGAAGTCTCTTCTTCCCCTTCATTGTAAGATGTTTAAAAGTATTTGCAACTATTTGCTATGGAAGTGCCTTTCTGTCTTGTTCGTCTGTTTTGTCGTACTGGGGATTGAGCCCAGGAGCTTATCATGCTAGGCAAGTGCTTACCACTGAGCTACCCTGAGCTTCTCTCTTAAGTTTTTTCAGTTCATTTTTACCAGGTATATCCAAATTTTTATTTTCTTTTGAATTAATATTTTAGTCATTTTGAAGTTTATTATATTTAAAAATATTTCCAAGCTATACTACCTTTCTTCTGTTTGGCATTTCTTTTCTTTCTTTCTTTTTTTAAAATAGTAATTTATTTATTCATTTATTTGATTTTTATTATGTATGCAGTATTCTGTCTGCATCATGCCTGCAGGCCAGAAGAGGGCACCAGATCTCATTACAGATGGTTGTGAGCCCCCATATGGTTATTGGGAATTGAACTCAGGACGTCTGGAAGAACAGGCAGTGCTTTTAACCTCTGAGCCATCTCTCCAGCCCTCTTGTGCGTGCATGCATGCGTGCGTTGATATAAGTGCAGTGCCCATGGAAACCAAAAGAGGGCATCAGATCTCTGGAGCCAGAGTTAGAGGCAATTGTCAGCCAGCTGATATGGATGCCAAGGATGAGACTCAGGTCCTCTGCAAGAGCAGTGAGTGCGCCAAGCCTCTGAGCTGTGTCTGAAGCCCCTGCAGTAGAAAAATTGTAACATGAATATGTATTTATCTACTTCATCATTTATTGATTTGCTGTGGGGTAAGGTGTGCCGTGCATGTTAGTAGAGCTCAGAGGACAACTTGTGGGAGTTCGTTTCTCTCTCTCTCTACCATGTGGTTCCTGAGGATGGAACTCACATAGTCAGGCTGGACAGGAAGCACCTTTACCAGCTGAGCCCGCTTGCCAGGCCTTAATATGAAAATTTAATCTAAAAATGTAACTATTTTCAACATTTTCCTTGGCATAACATCTCAACAGAGAGCAGTATCACTTTCAGGGAGTTTGGTAAAAGGAAAAATGACAGATTTAGGCTGAAAAACAAAGGATTTGAATATTAAAGTAGACAAATGCCATGGTAACCAACATATTGGGTGCAGTCAGAGATCCACAGTATTTCATGTGGGTCAGATGAAAGAAGGCTAGATTTAAAGTTGGGTGTTGTTGTTTTGAAAGACAGCATTATTTGTATTTACTATAAGCATCTGGATTTAGTGTCCGGAATTTGGCAAATATGAGTAGCAGATAATACTGACATCATTTCTGTAAGGCTTTTTCTGTTATGGTTTCGTTTGGGGTTGTTTTATTTGGGGTGGGAGTTGAGACAGGGTCTCTCTGTGTAGCTCTGGCTGTCCTGGAACTTGCTCTGTAGACCAGGCTGGCTTCAGACTTAGAGAGATCCACCTGCCTCTGCCTCCCAAGTGCTGGGATTAAAGGCATGTGCCACCACCGCCTGGCTGCCCTTCTGTTCTGTTAGGTTGTTTGTTGGAGCCTAAGTTGGCCTCCTACTCAGACAGTCTTCCTGTCTCAGCCTCTTGGGATTACATGTGTGAGCACAGCTTCAGCTTGTGTTCTCTTGCCTTGAATGAAGTGGTCATGTTCCCATATGTTGAAAGACAACTTTCATTCCTTGTGATTATTCCTGTGTTCTCTGTTCGCTGTGCTGTGGCACCCATCCCATTGGGTCCAATCAGAGGTCTAAAGCATTCCATGGGGGCATCGTTTCCTTATTCATCACCGCAGTTCATGTAGTCGGTGTGACCCAGTGTCAGTTGTTTGCACTTAGTGTGATCAAAAGAGTACTGTGTGGGGACGAGGGTGCTGACAGACTTTCTTCCTGGTACCAATTTCTGTACTGTTAGGAACTGAACTGCTAGTGATGCTGTGAATTACTCAGAAAAGGTGAGCACACTTAGAAAGCCTTATGTAAAGAATCTCTTTAATTCCATTTCTAATAGAGATCTTTGAAAACTCTTGAAATGCGAGAATATAAGCTTCATGTTTTGGGCGCTTTCTCTCAAAACCACTTCTTCCATATCTGATGTGCCCTGAGTTGTGTGCATTAGTTGTGTTGGTTGTTTTTCTTTGGCTCTGGACTATTGGAAGTTATCTGCTTTGTGCCAGATGATGATAAAGAGCCTGTGAGCTGATAGACAGGATTGTAAGGACGCATAGCGCAGTGCTTACCAGTGTCTTCTCACACAGTACACTTCACACTCCTCCATGACCAGCTTTGCTGCCTAATGTGCAGCATCGGGATGAAGTCCTACACCCATTAAGTGCTTTTCTGACGTTTGGATTTTATTGTGATTTTCAATGTAAAAATCAGATATTTTATTTTTCTAGAAGACTCTAACAAGACATGTGACAGCAGTAACACTAGCGCTACCACTGCCTCCATCCAGCCTAATCTGGAAACCAGTAACAGCAGCAGTGAACTCAGTTCCTCCCAGAGTGACTCTGCTAAGGCAGCCGATGACCCTGACCTTGGAGAGAGAGACTCCCGCACACCTGTCTCTGGTCAAGAAGAGACAGGTAAGAGCACCTCATCCACTCGGGAGAGTTTCCCTTTTCTTCTTCTTCTTCTTTTTAAACATTTTCAATTTTTAAATCAAAGTTAGTGGGTTAGAAAGAATTAGTGTTTTGTTTTGTTTTTGTTTTTATTTTTAATCAACGTGAGCTCACTGCTTCTGCTTTACAAAACATCCTGTAAGAGGAGAAAATAGAAGCCTTTTTATTCTCCTGAAATAGACCCACCATCAGTATTTTGTATTTTCCATTATGTTCATATCTGTATGTTGACATTTTTTTTGTTTTCTTTCTTTTTTTTCTTTTTCTTTTTTTAAATATAGAAACAGGATCATTCTGCATGTGTTATTGTCTTGTTTTTTCCTTTTCCACTCAGTGACACATGGTAGGGCTCTTCCTGTTAGAGTTAAACCATTGTTTTTAGCTGCGGCATGGTGTTTGGCCGTCACCATGGTGGTGCTTTCTACCGGCCTCCACAAGTGTCTCTGTACTCTGCGAGTATTTCTGGCAGTGTAGGAACAGTGAGGAGATGACTGGCTGGGCAAATGGTAGGTACCTCTCCCAGATAATAGTAACTATTGCTTAATTAATCACCCAAAGGGGACAACCCTACTAATTTCCAAACTTGTATGTTTCCCTATTTGCACACTTAAATATAAAACCATTTATCTTTTTGCCAGTGGTAAGAAGGTATTTCATGGGAATAATTGCATATCTCTGCCTATGAATGTGGTTGCTTCTTTTCATGTGTTTAATAATCTGTGTTTTGATGATTACTGTTTTAGCTCACTTTTTCCTATAGAATTTTGATATATTTGCATACATTTTTGGATTGCCTTATGTATTGTGGTCATTAATATCTGCTTCATATATGTGCTTATATATTACTTTCTTGTGCTTAATTCTCTATTGTCTGAAATTTTTACATTTTTACGTCGTTAAATTTCATCTCTTTCTGCAGGGTTTCTGTGGGTTGTTTTGGTTTGTTTTTAAGGAAGACATTCTTATGAAAATAAATATATTTACAGTAATTTCTCAAAAGTCTGTAGCAGTGTTTTAAATTTATCTTGAGTATAATTTCAAATGTGACATAAGGTTGGAGATGTGTTTTACTTAGGATTTTTTCAATTGTAAGTGACCAGACCATCTTAAAATAGTACAAATGTAGAGGGAATTTAATTAGCTTATAAAATTGGGAAGTCCAAGTTCTTCTGACTCGTAAGTGGGCCCAGTGGTATAACAACTGCTCTGTCTTTCTCTCTCTTTCTCCCTTTCAACCAACTTAATTTTGTGTGATAATTCCATTCTCTCCTAATACAGACAGGCTTTTCCAAGTTGCAGGTAAGATGGCACCAGCAATTTGTTTTCATGTCTTTCCAAGGTCTGTGGCCCAAAGACAAAGCCCCTACTCCTGCTCCAAATCAAAAGTCTTTGAGGAAGGAATTTGAGTGGCTTATCTTGGATCATATTGTTCCACACCTGTGGCCAGGGCAGGCAAGGTATTATTGACGGCTCCAACAAAAGTATATGATTGAAATGGGGTAGGAATGATTTTCCAAAGAGCAAGGCTGGTTTAAAGATAGGACCCAGCAGGTCGCTGCAGTTCCATCCTTTGGTAGGTCAGCACAGCATGGTCACTCATGTCTGTTCCCATATATCCATTCACAATGTCTCTGCCTCACGTGGTGCATTGCTTCACGTGGTGCATAGATCTCACCCTCACCTGAAAATTTTCAAAAACCCTTAGCCCACAATTGTACCCAATAACTGTAATTATATTTTAGGCCCCGCCTAAGATTTCTGTGTGCTGTGCATTAAGTTTGACAGGTTTGAGTGTATCTTATCTTAGTTTATAACCCATATGAAATTCTGACTTTAGCTGTTTTTACATTATTGTCCTGATAATGGAGGGTCTATTTTGGCAGATTTGGCATGTGAAAAGCATGTGAGAGGTTCTGGGGGCCATTCTCTAGTTTCTGCTGGCTTTACACAGTATGGGTTGTTGGGAATTGCTGTTGGCTGAACAATCGTACACAGCAATTTGGCAGAATTGGAGAGTTGTCTACCCTCACTCCCTATGTCAGTATAACATTCCCTTATAGATTTGGAGGCATTCCCACTAGTTCCTAATACTTAGGAACTTGCTTCAAGATCCGTGGACAGGAGCCCTTCTGCTTCGTCACTTCGTTTGGTGGGCCGGTAGCCTTTGCCCTTGCCTGTGCTCACCAGAGGGGCTGGTTCAGAGCAGATGCTTGTTTTGCCACCAGGCTACCTGTCTAGATTGACTTTTTAATGACAGCAGTGTGGCCTTGGCAGAGTGTGTTCCATGGGGACCTCTGCTTGCCCTTCAGTGCTGACCCTTGCAGATGAACTTGCTCCTCCTCGCTTGCATTTTTGCTAAACTAGCAAATGCAGAAGCTTGATTCTGAGTAGCATTGAATTGCAGCTGTACACTGAGGCTTTCAGAAAGCCCTTGCTATTTCTCTGTTTTCAGCAAGTTCAGCCTAAACCAGACAGCATCTGTAAAGTCTATTGCAGGATGTAATAAGTGGTCCCAAGAGTTTAGCGCCTTGGCGTTAAAGCTCCAGCACATGTAGGCTAAGAACAGATAGCAGTGTCCAGGATTACTGGCTTTCCAGCCTAGCCTGGCAAGATACTCAGTCCTTGATCTATCCTGACTTACTCAGTGGTGTATTTTGTAGGCCAAGTCTTTAAATACTTGTTGGATACTTATTTAGGATTTACTGCTGTTGACAGAAATCTACCTTGCTTAAAACATAGATGAAATTTTATTAATGGTGTTGACTGGAACGTCTAGGGCTGATGAAAGTCTCGGGTGTACTGTCAGGTTCGGGAAGCTAAGACGGTTAGCAAGACATCTTCCTCAACATTTCCTCTTCTCATGTGTGCTCTGGAATGTTGGGGATTTTTTGTTCCCTGCAAGCGACAGTCTTTCTACTATAGAGGTAAAAGTTAGAGCCCCTAATTTACACTCTTCCTGCTTACTGATAGAAAAACAGAGTAGTAAGGTGAGAGTTCAGCCCAGTGCTAGAACACGTGCTCAGTATGTTCAAGGCTCTTGGTTCAGTCCCACAGAAGAAACAGGAGAGGAGAAGCCAGATTTAAAAGCCAGAAAAATGGAATAGGGTGATAACGGGCTGGTAGAGTTAGCTAGTGGGCTGGTGGGGTGTTCTGTCTGGGTGCTGTAGTTGCTTCCAGTGGCAGGACCCTTGACCTATAACCCTATTCCTGCTACACAGTTAACGTGGGCCGAACATCCCCCGCCGGAGGGAGGACAGGTAGGAAAGGGAACAAGCCAGTCAGTGTTAAGCACTCCCCTGAAGTGAACAGCTAGTTTCTCCACCTGCATCTGTCTCTACTTGCTTAAAATACCACCATATATATAATACGATAAATTCCCATCCTTGGATTTACCAACGCTACACTGTTTAGTTTCTTTTTTTTTTTTTTTTAAGCTTTAAATTAAAAATCAGGTCTTGTTCAATTTTTCTGGCCAATGGAAAATGTACAATGATGAATGACTGGGTATGTATGTTCATTATCCAATGTGAAATTTGTGCATCTAGAAAGCAGAAATTGTTTCTGGCATTCAGTCTGTCACTGTCAAAAATGAAGTTATAAAGCAGATGTTGAGATCCTTATTATGTTAAAAAATAGTTGTTGTAATGAGTTCTCATAGATAATTATGTAACTTCTCTAAAGAAAAATTCAGTTGGCACTTTTAAAATTCAATACTATTACTACTTAAGTGGGAAATTTTTCTAAAATTAACTATCCTTTTAAATATACACATCCATATTAGTTATACAAGGCAACATTTTTATATGCATTTGAGTTGTTATGTTTGTTACTTGCAAGTTTTTGGAGGCCCCTCCTCTCCAGTAGATGAGTTTCAAAACAGGTGACACTGTTTTCTACAAAATAATGAGTGACTCACAGTATTTTTGCTTTTTGATGTTTGCTGTTGAGGAAAGCATTCAAGAATTGATGACATTTGCTTTGCCTATGTCTTGATCTGCTTAGTTTTCTTGGACATTAAATATATATGGTATGTAATGTAAGTGTTGAATAAATAAGGCACTCTTAGTTACTCACTTCTGTCAGCCATCGCTGTGACGGTTTCATTTGCTCACAGGTGATTTCCGATTGGAGAAGTCTAACGGAGAGATGGCGGAGTCCCCTGGAGCTGGGAGAGGGGCAGCTGGTTCCACTCGGATCATCACCAGACTGCGGAACCCAGACAGCAAACTCAGTCAGCTGAAGAGTCAGCAGGTGGCAGCCGCAGCCCACGAAGCAAATAAATTGTTTAAGGAGGGCAAAGAGGTGTGTTCTGTTGAAAACAGCGTTCTGTGCACTGTGAGTAATTAGAATTGTGAACGGAGAGGTGGCTCAGAGGTGCAGAGCACTGGCTGCTCTGCCAGTGGTTACCTCCCAGCTGGTGACTCCATCTCCAAGGGATCTGAGCTGCTGCCTGTGGCCTCCAAGAGCACCTGTACTCACGTGCCAACACTCAGTCAGACACACATAAACAAATAATTAGAATGGGAATGCACCCTGAAGTCTTTAAAAAAGGGACAGGAAGTTTATTGACCTAGTTTTGAATTGTGTTTTCTTTCTTGTAGTGAGTACCAAGAGCCAATCGGTTAGTCTTGTATTATGGCAAATAAATCTATATACCAAAGTTTAGTTCATTTATTAGGAATTCAGTGAGCAGATGATGTTAGAGTCAGCTTTATTTCATACAGTTCTTTGTTAGTCCCATCCCCCCCCCCTCTTTTTTTTTTTAATAATGTCTTATTGTGTAGCTCTGGCTGACCTGGAGCTTGGTACATAGATCAGGCTGGCCTCAAATTCAGACAGAGATCCACCTGCCTCTGCCTTCCCAGTGATGGGATTAAAGGCGTGTATCACCATGACCACCTGTATGTAGCCCATTTCCTGTGACCACTTGAGAACAACTGTTGTCTCTTGTAGCTCTTGTTAGAGCAGAGTGAGCTATCTGTGTGATCAAAACTGACACTGAACATCTCTACTCATGATCAGCTGTGGCACAGAATGATCCCTCCCCTCCCCTCTCCTCCCCTCCTCTCCCCTCCCTTCTTCTTTGGAGCTGAGGATCGAACCCCAGGCCTTGTGCTTGCTAGGCAAGTGCCCTACTACTGAGCTAAATCCCCAACCCCTCTTTTCTTTTCTTTAGCACCCTTCCCCCCACTTTTTTTCCAGCTTCAACCTCTTGGTCGTAAGATGTCTGTTGTTTGGAGCAATTGATTACAATTATTGAAAGAGAGTTGGTCAGACAAAATTCCCGTCTTTGGCACAAATCCTGACAGCTTTATTTTCCTCATCAGGTGCTGGTAGTTAACTCCCAAGGAGAAGTTTCACGGTTGAGCACCAAAAAGGAAGTGGTCATGAAAGGGAACATCAACAATTATTTTAAGCTAGGACAAGAAGGGAAGTACCGTGTCTACCACAATCAGTACTCTACCAACTCCTTTGCCCTGAATAAGCACCAGCACAGGGAGGACCATGACAAGAGGAGGCACCTGGCACATAAATTCTGTCTCACTCCAGCTGGGGAGTTCAAATGGAATGGATCTGTTCATGGCTCCAAAGTCCTTACCATATCTACGCTGAGACTCACCATCACACAGCTAGAAAGCAACATCCCTTCATCCTTTCTCCATCCCAATTGGGCTTCACACAGGTAAGGATACAAGTCCTTCTGTTGCTGCTGTCAGTATGCTAATTACCGAAAATTGATCCTTGGATTACTTTGGGTATCAGAATTTTATCCCTGGAGTCAAGTGGAGACCAAAGAGAAAGAATGTTTGTAAGTTAAGGAATTGAGAGGGCTGCGTGATGCCTGAAGTTGCTCCTAGTGGATAAAATCTCCAGTTCTCTGAGCTAGGCACCCTCAATATATATGCCTGTGTACATACGTCTGCCACCTAGAACGCTTTCTCACTGGAGCTATGAAGCTGAGTCATGGTAGACTATGGCTATCGTGTTTTCAATTAAGAACAATGGAATAAAGTAATTTTTCCCTCTGCAATGCAGGGCTAATTGGATCAAGGCCGTTCAGATGTGTAGTAAACCCAGAGAGTTTGCATTGGCTCTTGCAATTTTGGAGTGTGCAGTTAAGCCGGTTGTGATGCTGCCAATATGGCGGGAGTCTTTAGGACACACCAGGTGAGTGAGTTCTGAGCGTGGGGATTGATGAACATTGGATACTTCTGAAATGCTTGATCGTTAATGATCATGGAAAAGCCCAAGAGCTCACAGTAGAGACTACCTCTTCCCAACCTCCATTAGTTCCCAGAATGCAAGACTGTAATGAAGATGGAATGAGATCAAATAGTACTTTCTATTATTTTCAAACTTTATTTATTTATTATGTGTTTATATGTGTGTGGACTTGTGCATGCCATGGGTATGAATAGATGGAGAGAAGTTTTATTCTTGACAAGTGGCTTTGCCCCCCGAGCTATCTTGTCAAGTCCCACATACATATTAAAAGATATTACAAGTGAAAAACATTTTGACAGGATGGAAAAGTGTGTGTCTTTGTGTCTCTGTGTCTGTGTCTGCCTTGCTTAGATGTGTGTTTGTTCATCCTGTGTATTCCTGGTGGCTGCAGAGGCTAGAAGGGGGTGTTAGAACCCACTGGAGCTGGATTTACAGACTGTTAGCTGTGTGGGTTCTGGGAACCAAACCAGGCTCTTTGCAAGAGCAGCTGTTGCTCTTAACTGCTGAGCTGTCTCCAGCCCCAGGAAGTCACAATTGGAAGCATTTATTACAGAATGCCAACACTATGCTAAGGATACACTTGCATGTCTGCCCAAAGACCACATAGCTACCAAGCAGACTCAGAGATGTGTTCTCGAGCAAGCAGTAGAAGTCCGCACAAGAGCCCTTGCCACCCTTCAGGGACTCAGGTTCACTGCCCAGCACACACACTTCCGGTTGAGGTAGCACATACCTGGAAGCCCATTGCTAGGAACCAGGTATTTGGGAAATAGACCCATCATGAAGGCTCTCTGACCTGCCAGTCTAACAGAAACAATGGTTCATTGAGAGGCCCTGTCCTTTAGAAACCAATAAGGTGTTAGATACCTTGTGTCCTCCTCTGGCCTCCAGATGCATGTGCATGCCCCAGCACACCTGTGTCCGCAGACACACACACACACACACACACACACACACACACCTTAGAAAATAAAAAAGTTTTAAAAATTATTATAAGGACTGGACTATATGCACAAGACTTTGGATTTTATTCTCAGAATTTGAAGCTAAATAAAAGTAAATAAACATATGTGTGTATTTATGTAGTTATGCGAGGAGTGGTTGCATATTCCTTTAACTCCAGCACTGAGGTTGAGGTAAGAGGGTCACAAGTTGTAGGATGCTCTCTAAACAAATAAACTATCAAAAATATTGTTGCAAATGTGTTGCACTTACTTAGTGACCCTTTAAAGCCTGGAAGAGTCAGTCTAACTATCTGCTGTCCTGCTGGATCACTCCAGTGGTGTAATCCCCTAACTTTCAAAATAGGAATATATAAGAAAATAAAACATTTAACAAGCTCAGTATGGTGGCTCATATTTGTAATGGTAGCACTTAGGGAAGCAGAGGAAGCAGGATCACCTTGAGTTTGAGGTCTGGACTACAGAAACAAGGCTATCCCCCAAACCAAGCAATTAAAGCCAAAAAAGTGCCAGGCAGTGGTGGCATACACCCTTAATCCCAGCACTTGGGAGGCAGAGGCAGGCGGATCTCTGTGAGTTCGAGGCCAGCCTGGTCTACAAGGCAAACACAAAAAGGCAAAAGACAAGCAGAATAAGTCTCTGGGTGATGTCAGTTTTTGTCCTGTTACTATAAAATTTCACTTGTTTGTAGTTGGGTTTTTGGGGGTTGAATTTGATAAGATAATTGAAAGTTTTATATAGAAAAATAGTACTAAAACTCTGTAAGTTAGAAGGACAAGCTGAACTGGGTGTAATGGTGCTCTCCTTTACTCTCCATGCTTGTGGGATGGAGGTAGGCAGAGTTCTGTGAATTTGAGGCCATCCTGGTCTACACAGCAAGGTCCAGTGAAGGCTACATGGTAAGACCCTGTCTGGGGCTTGGGAGTCAGGGAGTCTCTGTGCTGAAATGTTGAAAGTCATCCCTGCTGTAATTTCATGAGTGCAGAAATCTTGCTTTGTCTAGAAGATGCTGTTAGGGTCTAGTCTTCCCCAACCTCTGGTACTTAGCATCTTTCTTGCCCTCTTTTGTGATGGGCCTCAGCCTTAGGGGAAGTGAATCGATACAGATATGCCATTTGTGAATGAGCAGTCCACAGACAGGTGTTCTCTGTATGTGACCAGCCTATGAATGTCTGAGTTAATTGCCCTAACCACTGCACAGAAATACTTCTCTGATGAGGTCTGAGAGCTCACCTTGATGGCCTACACACTCAGGCACTCACAATCCAAACACACATGTATGTACACACACACACACACACACACACACACACACACACACACACACGATTAAAATACTCTGTTAAAATCTTGGGTCTAGTGAGTAGAGGCTCCTGCCAACCCCGATGACCTGAGCTTAGTAAGATCCTAGCTTAGAAAGTAACAAGTCGGCCATGGTGCCACATGCTTTCAATCTCAGTACTTGGGACATGGAGGCAGGTGGATCAGGAATACAAGGGCAGTCTTAGCCTGAAACTTGAGGCCATCGTGGGATATATGAGATCCGGTGTCAGGAAACAAACAGCAAAAACAGGGTTGGAATGGTGGCTTTGTGGTTAAGAGGACTGGTTACTCTTCCAGAAGACTTGAGTTCAGTTCCTAGCACTCAGGTGATGATTAACAACTGTCTCTAACTCCAGTACCAGGGATCTGGTGTATTCTTTCTTCTGGCTTCTGTGGGCCCCTACAAATGTTAAGTGCATATAAACACATGCTCTCATACCTACACAGTAAATAAGTAATAAAATAATTATTCTTTAAAGAATAGGTATTAGATTGAGGTGCACAAGCCTTGAATTTAATCTCTTACATAGTAGAGGGTGGAGAATTAAGATTGAGGCCAGCCTGAGCTACATATAGCTACAAATACATAAACCTTGTCTCAAAAAATATAACTAAATATTTGAAGCTGTCAAAACACTTCCTGATCAGAAGCCGCAGAACAGTATACTCAGAGTTCTCATGTCATTGAGTAAAGAGGGCATGTTTTGTGAGACAAAGATCAAATTGATCAAGATTTAAAAACAACTGAACAAGACCACAATGCAAAGACAAAACATGAATTAATTTGTATTTTTGTTCTGATACTTTTCTTTTTAAACAGAACCTCCAGGTGCCATGGAGGAGGAAATTGGACACATATATTTAAAATTCTAAGTGGAAAACCATTGTAATCAAACTCAAAAAAGAGATGGCAAATAGAGGGAAAATCTTTGCACTACAAATGGAAATGTCCTCACTTGACAAAGACCTTTTATAAGGGAAAAGGACTAATTAATAGTCCAGCACAAGTGAGACAAAGGACCAGACAGGCGTTAGCAATCAGTGGGATAGTGGTGTTTCTTCCCAGTTTGGCTCCTCAGCTCCAAAGGGATGGGCAGCGGTTGGTTTGTGATTGATGACAGGCAGGGTGTGCCTTGTGCTCCCTTCATTTCGTCAGCATTTCAAGTATAGGAACTTCTGGTCTCTGCCATCCCATCACTGAGGAGGACGATGGAGGGCTACTCCCTGTGTTCAGGAGGAAAGACACACAGAGTTGTATGTTATATCTGCAATAATACCACAGCACAGTGTCACGGGTTCTACCTGGAGATTAGGGTGTGGAGCTGATAGTTCATTCTCATGGTCTGGCTCTCAGGTGACTATGGAGAGGTGAAAGGAAAATCTGTCACCCCAGAGTAGTGTAGAATGACAGCTGGCCTACATGGTCCCATCCTGATGGGGCTCTCTTGAGTGTCCAGGGCTTTCTGCCCAACAGACAGGACTGTACTTGTATTGCTTCCTTCCCCATAAAGACTTGGTTGGTGGTGGCCAGAACAATAGAATTTTACTCAGGGTCAGCACACATCACAGTGAACTATACCAAAGCAAAGTGAAGCCTTTGTATTTGGTGGTGAGAAAGGATCTGTTTGCTGTGGACTGAAACCAAGGGCACAAGCTGGTGCCTGGTTACTGTCAGCAGAGTGATGTGCTCTGGCAAAGTGTTGGCTCAGTGTCTGAGCTGGAGCTGGTCCCTCTGGTAGTGGCAGTCACCCCTGCTCCTGTGCCTCAGGCTGGGTCTTGCTGTGGCTGGAACCCTGCTTTACTCCCGAGTTCTGAGAACGGGCACCCCTTGCACTCTGCCCAGCAATTTGTGAGGACACTGGTGAGCAGTGTCTGAAACTGCAGGCTCAGGTTGATAAGAAAGAGCTCCACAAAGCCCTCTCAGTACAGTGCGAGGAGATGGGGAGGAGAGAGCGCTTGCTTCCTTGTTCCTCTGAGACAGCACCTCAGTGGATAGCCCGACCTGCTGCGCCCTCAGACTCCAGATGCTGCTTTGGCCTCCCAAGGGCTGAGGGGAAGGGCTTTTGCTCCCACACCTGAGTTTTATCAATTAAAAAATTGTGTCATGATATGGAAAAGCTTAGTGGTAGAGTGCTTGCCTAGCATACCCAAGGCCCTGTGCTTTAATCCCCAGCACTTAGCGAAGACGGTGTCTGGCTGGAAAGGTCTCTTAGTGTTTGTATTTGCTGGTTAAAAGTCAGAGTCTGGGATTGGGGATTTAGCTCAGTGGCAGAGGGCTTGCCCAGCAAGCACAAGGCCCTGAGTTTGATCCTCAGCTCAAAAAAAAAAAAAAAAAAAGTCAAGAGTCTGAACAGGCGGTGGTGGCGCACGCCTGTAATCCCAGCACTGGGGAGGCAGAGGCAGGCAGATCTCTGTGAGTTCAAGGCCAGCCTGGGCTACCAAGTGAGTTCCAGGAAAGGTGCAGAGCTACACAGGGAAACGCTGTCTCGAAAAACCAAAAAAACAAAAACAAAAACAAAGTCAGAGTCTGAGTTGTTGGTGTGGTGTCAGTTCTGTTTGGAGTGGGTTCCTATGGGGATCTGTAGTGGTGGTTGTGCGTGAGACATTGCCAGAATAAAACATCAGTGTTTCTTTAGGGACCTGTTTGCAGTTTTCTGCTCTGAGCTCTCCTCCTAGGGAAAGCTACATGTACTTATTTTTGTTTGGTGGGAGTGTCTGGGGTGTAGGGTTCTACCTAAGCCCTCTCTGGTTTTCTTCCTAATTTTCACTGTTATATCCATTATTTTTTCGTTTTTCAAAATTAAATGTAATTTTTTGTAATCCATGTATTCTCAGGTTACATAGGATGACATCAATTGAAAGGGAAGAAAAAGAGAAAGTTAAAAAGAAGGAGAAGAAACAGGAGGAGGAGGAGACCATGCAGCAGGCCACCTGGGTGAAATACACGTTTCCGGTGAAGCATCAGGTACTGCACCGCTACCTGCCTGGGCGTGCGCCGTCTAGTGCTGCGGAGTCCCCATGCACTCCTTCGGCTTTACCTTGTACCAGTCTTCTATTAATGAGGTGGTGTGAGCACATCCTGTAATTTTGTGAGCATGGTTTCTCTAAGGATTTGAGACCAGTTTGTTGAAACTAGATAAAAACATTGTTAAATTTAGTAGGGATGTTATGTTCCTTCATAAATCTTTAGATTCCTACTGAAAACTGACTATTTGGTAAATATAATGAATTTGCTTGATTCTTTTTTTGTTTGCTTGGTTTTTTGTCTCGAGACAGGGTTTCTGTATAGCTTTGGCTGTCCTGGACTAGCTCTGTAGCCCAGGCTGACCTCGAACTCACAGAGATCCGCCTACCTCTGCCTCCCGAGTGCTGGGAATACAGGCGTGCGCCACCACCGCCCCCTGCCTGATTCTTTTATTGTTGTGCTTCTGTCTGTCTCTGTGAGTGTGAGAGCACACACACATGCAGAGGTCACAGCCTAATTGGCAGGCGTGGGTCTCCTGTTGTCACCCCGTGGGTCCCGGGCATGGAACTCAGGGCATTCGACGTGTGCTTGCACACGCTTCCACTCTGCCACCAACTGTTCCAGTTGCTTAATTCTTCTCAGCCTGTGTTCGGCAGGTACTCGAATACCAAGTATGCTTGTTTAACCATTGTGTTTTATTTCTGCAGGTTTGGAAACAAAAAGGAGAGGAGTACAGAGTGACAGGGTATGGCGGCTGGAGCTGGATTAGTAAAACGCATGTTTATAGGTTTCTTCCCAAATTGCCAGGGAATACCAATGTGAACTACAGGAAGGCCCTGGTAGGAGGTGAGTAGTCTGCTGTGTGGCACATGCCGTGACAGGAGACCCTTACTGTTCCCAGTGCCGATGGTTGTCTTGTTCATAGAACCACTTGTAATTGCTGTTAGTTTTTAGAGTGTCATAGTGTAGTGACCTTATTTCAGATAAGTGTATCCTTATGAAATTTCTAATAGCATGTGGAAAATACTGTTGTGATTTACTAATTTACAAGTTCTAAAGTTTTTTATTTAAGGTTATTTATATTTTATGTTTATGAGTGTTTGCCTTCATGTATCTATTTGTAACACATACTCAGGCCTGGTGCCCACAGAAGCCAGAAGGAGGACATTCAGTCCCCAGGCCCTGAAGTTAGAGATGGCTGTGAACCACCATGTGGGTGTTGGGAACTGAACCCAGGTCCTCTGCAAAACTCACAAATGCTGTTAACCAGCTAAGCTAGCTCTTTAGCTCCAGAAACCCTAAAGATTTTTAAATTACCTTTATAAGGCTTTGATATGTAGGATTTTAGTTAAAGAAAAAATGAGAGAAAATAATTTTTTAAAAATATTCAGCCATGTAATTATTTTCAAAATCTGGATTCTTTTGGTTCCACCTGCCCCAAGACCTTCTATTCAGTACTAGCTGACATTTTCAGTACTATTAACCTAGCAACCTAGAAGGGAAGTGACAGAGACTCCTTTGTGTATGCTGTGTCCTGAGTGCCCTCGGGAATTAACTTCAGCTTAAATGTAGGAAGGCATATGCTCCTTCATTTGGGTTTGGTTTTTAATTAGAAATAATGAAATATGCTTATTGGATAGTACTTGGTGGTTTTCCATGAACTCACTCTATTCAGTTCTTAGATTAGGAGGCTGCAGTGCTGTAGTGGTGACTCAGAGGTGAAGAGCACTTGTAGAGAACCAGAGTTTGGTTCCTAGCACCCACGTTCAGTACCTCACAAGCCCCTGTAACTGCAGGGGTCTTGATTTCCTCTTTTCACCTCTTCAGGCATCTGCACACAGATATGTGTAAAGACACACAGGCACACATAAATAAGAATAAAAATAAGCTGGGCGGTGGTGACACATGCCTTGAATTCCAGCAGAGGAATTCCAGAATTCAGGGGCAGAGGCAGGTGGATCTCTGAGTTTGAGGCCAGCCTGGTCTACAGAGTGAATTCTAGGACAGCCAGAACTACAAACCTGGCTTGAAAAACGAAAACAAACACAAAAGAAAAATAAAACTTATTTTAAAAATTCTAGTATTAAGACTATCTATGTCCATACATGTGATTCTTTTTAGCCAAAAATAATACAGATGAAAATAAGGATGAATCAGACAAAAGAAAAAGTCCACGAAGTCCAAAAAAAATTAAGACAGATGGTGATTCTGAGAAAGGTGAGGCAGAAGATGCAGAAGCTGCCACTGGAGCAGGTGAAAGTGCCATGGAATTATCTAAGGTGTCTGAGAAGAAGGACCAAGGTAAGCAGGGTCCAGTATGGCGGGGCGGGGTGATGAGAGTACCATCTCAAAAGAGCGTAATTCGTGTAGTGGGTGATACACCTCACTAAGCTGTCAGGGCTGTCATTGTTCACAGACTTGTTCAGCATTTATGACAATTTGAGCCTATTTTCATCATGCCAAAAGAAGGTTGCTTTCTGATCTCAACCCATCAGTCTATTCTTGGTGGATTTGTCTGTTTTAGACATTTCATTTAAATGAAATTAGGCAGTCTCTTGACCTCCTTTAATCCAGCGTGATGTTTTCAAGGTTCATCCACATTGTAGTGTATTTCAAAGAATACTCCACTGTATTGATAGGGCCACAATGCATCTGCCCAGTCATTGATCAGTGAGTAATTGGGCTGTTTCTGCTTTCTAACTGTTATGAATACTAACACTTCAGTTTTAGGATTTGTTTCTTGTTTTGTTTTTTAAGAAAGAGTCTGACTGATTAGCCCTGGAACTCACTATGTAGAACAGGCTGGCATGGAATATACAGAAATCTACCTACTTCTGCCTCCTGAGTGCTGGGTTTAAAGGTGCCATGTAGTTAGAGTTTTCCTGCCTGGCCCAGTCAGGACAAATCTCTCTCACCCGCCAGGCCAGTCCCACAGTCGCTCAGACCCAACCAAGAACGCACACAGAAACTTACATTGTTTACAAACTGTATGGCCGTGGCAGGCTTTTTGTTATCTACTTCTTCTATCTTAAATTAACCCATTTCTGTTAGTCTATACTTTGCCACATGGCTTGTGGCTTACCAGTGTCTTTACATGTTGCTTCTCATGGCAGCGGCTGGCAGTGTCTCTCCAGCCTTCTACTTCCCAGCCTTCTCCTCTTCCTTGTCCCGCCTATACTTCCTGCCTGGCCATTGGCCAATCAGAACTTTATTTACACAGAGCGATATCCACAGCAGTGCCACCATAACCAGCTAACTTTTTTTTAACATTAATTAATTTATTTATTTGTTTTGTGGGTTTCAGGGATCAAACTCAGAACCTCATACACACTTGATAGCAAATCCTTTACTCGTGAGCCATCTCACCAGTTTTGTGTCCCAAGTATTTCTGTAGGCACAGATTTTTACTTCTTAGTGGTATACCAAGGAATGGAATTGTGGGATTAAATGAGAACATGATATTTAAGCTTTTAAGAAAGTTTAGGGCCAGTGAGACATGTAAACAAAAAGTGTTTTAAACTTATTATTATTTTGTTTAAACATATAAACAAACTTGGGAGATGGCCCACTGGATAATGGGCTTGGTGCTTAAGCATGAGGACTAGGAGCTTGTAGTCCCAGAGTCCACATACATGCTGGTTGAGCATTGGTGGCCTGCCTGGAATTACAGCACTTGAAGACAGAGCCTTGCTAGCTAAACTAGCTGCATTGGTGAGCTATGGGTTCAAAGAATAAAATGGAGACATACTGAAAAAGAATCCAGACACACAGGCACAGGAACATAAACAAACATATACATGCATGAAACAAAAACATAGGTTTGGCATGATGATTCACACCTATAATCCTAGTACATAGGAGACCGAGGCAGAAGGTTGACTTGAGTCTGAGCTAGCAGGGGCTACAGATTGAGACTCTGTCCACAAAAACAAAGTTTCTGCCTTGACTGCTAACTGACTCCATGACACACTTTATGGATCACATGTCATTTCTCCAAAATCTAGAAAAATCTGACTTTTCTGCTCAAATCAAACACTAATTTTGAAGTGTTTATAAGTAATAAAACTGGATGGAAATTTTTAACAAATGAAAAAAACACAAATAAATCATCTGTAATTGTAGCACTCAGGAAGCTGAATCTGAAGAAACATTGCAAACACAGGCCTGATCTACACAGTGAGTTCCTGGGGGGAAGGGAGGAATACACACACACACACACACACACACACACACACACACACACACACACACACACAGAGTACATGTACCAGAAGTGGTTTTTGTTCAGATTAGTTTTGGTATGTGGCCCAGGATGTCCTCAAACTCATGCTATTCCTGCCTCTGCCTCCTCCCAGTACTGGGTGATATATCTCCAGCTCAGCACAGTTGAAACTAACCATACTTGTAGGCACAATATACTCAATAGCCTGTCATAGGCTAAGTCATTTTCCCACTATAGGATCCCATCAATTTAGGCAGCAAAAATTAGAATCATCTAGTATTTGAAATGTATCTATTTTTTAACCCCATTTAAAGTTTAGTAGTGTCCATGACCTTCCTGTACATATGAAAATAGCAATAGTAGATACTTCTAAAAATGAGAATTCCTCATGAGTAAAATTCATTCCTTTAGCTGGAGAGATGGCTCAGAGGATAAGAGCATTGACTGCTCTTCCAGAGGTCCTGAGTTCAATTCCCAGTAACCACATGCTTGCTTACAACCATATGTAATGAGATCTGTTGCCCTCCTCTGGCCTGCAGTCATACATGCTATATACATAATCAATCAATCAATCAATCAATCAATCAGTCTTTTAGGGGGTTGGGGATTTAGCTCAATTTTAGAGTGCTTGCCTAGTAAGCGCAAGGCTCTGGGTTCGATCCTCAGCTCAAAAAAAAAAAAAAATTCAGAATAAAAATTACATTTTTATCAATGTCTTTAATTCACAGATGTCAAAGAAGTTTTAGATTCTGATAATGACAAATCATTCAAGGAAGAACCAATGGAGATAGATGATACTGTCAGAACAGAGTCCCATATAAACTGTCAGGAGCATACTCAAGTGGATGTGGTCAATGTCAGTGAGGGATTCCACCTAAGGACTAGTTATAAAAAGAAAACAAAATCCTCTAAGCTAGATGGGCTCCTGGAAAGGCGGATTCGACAGTTCACACTGGAAGAGAAGCAGCGCCTTGAAAAGTTGAAGTTGGAGAGTGGGGTGAAGGGCGTAGGCAAGCCCCTTACCAGTGCTCTGAAAAGCCCCTCTGAATCAGCAGTGACTGCAAAGGCCAGCGAAGGGTGTCAGGGTGACTGGCTCAGACAGGAACAAAGCCCCAGTCCGAGCCAGGCTAGCCCTGGGGACTCGGGACAGGGGTGCTCTCAAAGTGACCCTAGTCTGAGCAAAAACAAACTCTACGCAAAAGATCAAGTGTCAGATGATGTCTCTGTTGAGAGTTCAGGGCCAAACTGTCAGAGACTGCACTCTGTTGGAAGTGCCCGAGATGCCAGTATCTCTGAGCCTGCCAGTAAGGGACTGGATCTAAGTCAAACTAAAACACAAGGAAGTGACTTTATCATTGACGACTCTAAACCAACCAGTGCAGGTGATGTTGGCACTTTGACCTCTAAGAGCAAAAAGCCACTCCCACAGGAAGATAGCAGCACAGCCATGCCTTCTTCCACGAGTACTGTACCAGCATCAGTACCTAAAAGTGCCAGTGACAGAGAAGCCCCATCCTTCCCAAGAGCAATGGACTTTGATGGGAAAGCAGGTTGTGAATCTGAATGTAATAGCACTTTGGAAAATAGTTCTGATACCATGTCTATTCAAGATAGCAGTGAAGAAGATATGATCGTTCAGAATAGCAATGAACGTATCTCTGAGCAGTTCATAACTCCAGATCAAGGCATGGAGAGTGCGGAGCCGTCAAAATGTGAGTTAGTTCCTAAATCCACTGAAAATTGTGAAGATAAACTACAGGGTAAGGTAACTGAAGCAAATGGTAAACAAGCAGGTCAGCACCAAAAGCTGGATGGGAGACCAGTTAACAAGTGCACTGACCAGATAAGCCTAAAACATACCACTGACAGAAAGAACAATGACACTCGAGAGTCTGAAAAGAAAGGACATAAGGCAAATCAACTTCAGATGAATGGCAAAGACAGTAAAGCTAAGGACTACCTGAAGGGGCAGTGCGTGAAGGACGGCTCCGACGGTAACGTTGTGAGTGGTGCTGTTGAACCAAAGGTCAATAATGTCAATAAAGTCATCCCTGGAAATATCAAGTCACTGGCTGTTAAGGAATCTGCCGTGAAGCCGCTTGTTAATGGTGACATCATCATGGAAGATTTCAATGAACAAAACAGTTCTGAAACCAACTCGCATTCACTGAGTTCTTCAGATGCCAAAGGTAATCACCAAGACAGCCTCCATACCCTCCCATCCACCAAAGAGTCAGACAGTACCCAGGTAACCATACCCCCAGCCCCTTGTCCAGAAAGCAACTCATTTAATCAGGTGGAAGATATGGAAACTGAGAGTCCAGAGGTTAAGAAGGTTACCCCATCTCCTGTTACTTCTGAAGAGATGTCTAACCTTAGTAATGACTTCATGGATGAAAATGGTCTGCCCTCCAGCAAAGACGAGAATGTCAATGGAGAATCCAAAAGGAAAACAATCATCACAGAAGTCACCACGATGACATCCACAGTTGCCACAGAGTCAAAAACTGTCATTAAGGTGGCAAAGGGGGACAAGCAAACTGTGGTTTCTTCCACAGAAAATTGTGCCAGATCCACTGTCACTACCACCACCACCACTGTGACAAGGCTCTCCACACCTTGCCCAGACACTGGAATGGACACCATCTCTGTAAAGGAGCAAAGCAAAACGGTGGTCACCACGACAGTGACGGACTCCCTGACCACTGCAGGAAGCACACTCGTGACCTCTATGACCGTGAGCAAAGAATACTCCACAAGAGACAAGGTGAAACTGATGAAGTTCTCAAGACCCAAGAAGACCCGTTCTGGAACAGCCCTGCCGTCCTATAGGAAGTTTGTTACCAAGAGCAGCAAAAAGAGCATTTTTGTGTTGCCTAGTGATGACTTGAAGAAGCTGGCCAGAAAAGGAGGGGTCCGGGAAGTTCCTTACTTTAATTATAATGCAAAACCTGCCTTGGACATATGGCCATATCCTTCTCCTAGACCAACTTTTGGTATCACGTGGAGGTATGTACTTTATACATTATTTGGGGGAGGGGGAACTTAAGTCTTTAAAGTCTCATTTTGAAGTAAAATGAGCTCCCAGAAGAGAGGGCAGCATATATGTAGTGGCCATGTTAGTGATGGAAATGATACAGAAAGCCGCTAGCTCTGCCAGCGGGTGGTACTGACATTACCCAGCAGCTGTGGACTTAATGTGAACGTACAGGATTCTTTTTAACATGCATGGCCATTTTAACTTCCACGAGGCAAGAGGAACACGCCAAGCTTATTCTCATGGTCTAAGTTTTCAAGTTATTGTATGTTGTTTGCTCTGCACCACAACCACCACAGAGGTGGATGATCACTTCCTGGGACTCATAGAAACATGCCTGTAAATTCTTAAACCCTGTCATGTCAGACCTCCCTAGTGAAATTCATTTGCATGATAAATGTGTTTTGGAGTTCTCTATTATTTATGTCAGAAGAGATAGACTGTAATTTCCTTAGGAACCATCTTAAAATGAAGAAATAGGGTTGGGGATTTAGCTCAGTGTTAGAGCCCTGGGTTCGTTCCTCAGCTCAAAAAGAAAAAAGAAAAAAAAAAATGCAGAAATAGTCTTATTTAAGAATGCTGGCCAGGCAGTGGTGGCGCACGCCTGTAACCCCAGCACTGGGGAGGCAGAGGTAGGCGGATCTCTCTGAGTTCGAGGCCAGCCTGGTCTACAGAGTGAGATCCAGGAAAGGCGCAAAGCTACACAGAGAAACCCTGTCCTGAAAAAAACGGGGGGGCGGGGAATGCTGGGCCTCCATGTTTGGGGTACACATTGTAAGTTTATAGTATTGACAGTTGTTTATTCATGTTCATTTTTCAGTGGGAAGGAGTCCTAGAAGTTCTCCTGTAGACATAGAGCAATTGTCTGTGACCACAGAGGCCAGGTTAAGCCCAGTACTTGGTTTTCCTGACCCCAGCCAGCACTTCATGTGCTGTGTGCATTTCACGTGCTTGTCTGTGTTCTGTCCCTTTTCATGTCTCTGTCTCTATCTTTCCACCCTTGTTGAGAGGGATGAACATAGGCATTAAGAATATCAGGCTTGAAAAGCAGCATGATGTAGGCTACAGTTGGTTTTCCATGGTCATTCCAGCAGGTTACTGAGCAGGGCATCATCTCTCTTAAGACTTCATTTCAGGGTGTCTTAAGTATTTCCAGATTCAGTTCCCACCATCCTTCTTTAGGTCCTTTATATTAAAGTCAGCTAGCTAATGTCTAGTTAGGTCTAGTTCCTAGCTAGCTAGGAAAAGACCACAAAACCGGTGTAAATACGAATTCTCCCTAAAGGAATTCATTCACTCT
Organism: Onychomys torridus; assembly: GCF_903995425.1. NCBI lineage: Eukaryota > Metazoa > Chordata > Mammalia > Rodentia > Cricetidae > Onychomys > Onychomys torridus. The sequence continues at coordinate 95,023,619 of NC_050450.1, read as the reverse complement.
CGCGACCTCTCATCGTTTGAATGAGCTCGTTTTTTATACCTCATCATTGATTTGAAGTAAGATGTCTTCACTCCGTGGCACATGCACTAGAGACAGCTGAAAAGTCCACTTTCTCTGCAGGGCCTGCAGTGAAGGATTTGCAGAATCCTGCAGGGAATCAAGGAACTCTTGATTGCAGTTCATGGAGTGTAGGATTGCTCTGCACTTTTCTGCTTTCTTCATTGAGAGCGGGCCCAAAGTGCATCCTTGACTGTCCTGCAGGTAACTTCTTTCCCACTGGAAAAGTTACTATATACATACCAGTAGTTGAACTAAGATGCCCTGGTAGGCAGGGAGCTGGTCTTTCTGCTCCTTATGTTCTGAAATGAAAGGTAGTTACTGGGCCCCAATCCTCATGGACACCAGAGCCCTTGTGTGCATGGCTGCAGTACAGGTGCCTTGACTTACAATGTTTTGATATGCACTAGCATGCATTATATATCTGTTTGGTCAGTCTCATTTTTTAATGGAAACAAATGTCTTACTGTACATTTTTTTTTTAAGATTTATTTATTGATTATGTATACAGCATGTATCCCTGCAGGCCAGAAGAGGGCACCAGATCTCATTACAGATGGTTGTGAGCCACCATGTGGTTGCTGGGAATTGAACTCAGGACCTCTGGAAGAGCAGTCAGTGCTCTTAACCTCTGAGCCATCTCTTCAGCACCCTTACTGTACATTCTTAATCTGTTGAAGTTGAAATTAATAACTGTTACTTCTGACTAATGGAAGCATGGGTAAAATAAGTGTTGTTTTGATGTTAGGATACTTTTTTAAAAAATTGCTACAAAAACTATTCATGTAAAGTTCATTTTTATACTAACCCTTGAGCCTTGTGTTTGCTGCTTAGTAGAAGAATTCTGAGAGCTGATGGTGTGGTTCTTATTTATTTCTTTATTTGTCCATATTTATTTGCTGTAGGTGGTTCTTCTGGGTCTAGCAATGCAGCCCAGGCCGGTCTCAAACCCCTGTCCTCCCACCTCAGCCTCATAGGTAGTCAGGACTACACATGGGCCCAGCTGCATGCATGGCACACATTTTTAAGGCAATGTTCAAGCTGAGTGCTATAGGACAATTGACACTTGCCTCATGGCTTCAGTGAAATCTTTTCGCCCTCTGAACATACATTTCCTTATATTCGTTTTCCCTGTCGAGCTCTGTGTTGCTGTCATTTTGAACTGGCAGTTCTCCATACAGCTGCTGGACGGGTCCTGCTAACATGGCTCTATGCTGGGACTGTTCTGAGTGATTGGTGGACACTCGCTACTGCAGGGAAGGAAGGGAAGTGTGTGTCACCTGGTGATCACTGGGAGAGAAGGGAAGCCTTAGAGACTTTATGAGCTTTTCTTTAAGCCTTCTCTCTGGCATAGCTCATTCTGACCTCTTCTTTCTTCTCCATGCAAGCTCCATCACCATTTACACCCACCCCTTCCCTCTGGCAATAACTTCACAGGATGTAGCATCTGAGAAGTGTGTGCTTTTTACACACTTGGTTCCTTCTCGTGTGTCCCTTGTCTTCAGTCAGTCAGCCACACTGTCATCCAGTGGACACGTGCTTTAGACTATGGCAGACCTATGTACTTGCTTCTCTGAAAGCTCTTACCAGATAGATTCTCACACTTTGTATCTCTCCCAGCTTCGTTCACAGTTCTGACCCATCGGCAGCACTCCGTTGTTGTGGGGATGAATGAATGAGTGAATGGATCTGCACACTGATAACCTGTGGGTGTGTTCATCCAATGATGTTATCTGCATTTTATAATAGGGCTGCTTTTGGGAACCAGGGATATTGATGGTTGGTAGAGCGCTTGCCTGGTATGTCCAAGACCTTGGGTTCTGTCCTCAGTACAGTGGAGGTGAGACAGTGTTGTGTGTGAGGCAAGACAGGCAGAGTGAGTGTTTGAAGTTAATGTCTGACCCTAGAGAATAAGCAGAAAAGAAAGAAAGAATAAGAAATGCTTGTTTTCCTCTTGACACACCAAATGGCACAAGGTTTCCCTCGAGGCGTGGCCTGAAGTGATGGACACTTTGTTCCTCCCAGGATATCCCTATACTAGTCAGCATCTTAAAGGCTCTGTTTAGGGTCGAGGCTTTCTGGGGTGTAGTTAACATGAAGAAAACATGGTATATGTGGAGCCAGAAATTGGCAGAGGTGCAGTAACCATTTGACTAGAGATTCCTTTTTCACATGATAGGAACAGAAAAAGCATTGCCTTTCCAATGCAAAATTGTCTTAAGATTTCCCATTTACCTGTGCAGGAAGTTACCTTCACTGTCTAGGTTTCCTCTGTGATGCATTCAGCCAGTGTTATCACTCATGTATTTGAAAATGTCCAAAGGGGAATCTAATTATGCAGGTCTTAATAGGGAACTGACAGCTATGGGGTGCTTTAATATATGTTACAGTGCATTCCGTTTTAGGATAAAATACTCATTGAAATTGCATAAATTCATTTTCATATGTGCTTTTGGTGTTACTTTTTAAAAGAAAAGTGTATTTAGTAATTTTATGCTCATGCTTATAGAAAAGCGTGAGCCCGGATTCCCTTTTGTGCATCAGAGTAGCTGATGCAGAGTAGCTGATGCAGGTCTTTGTGCATTTCTGGAAATGACTTTCTTAGGATTCCAAACTTGCCCACATTATTAGTATTCATAGTATGTGCAGTAATAGTTTTCAAGAGCCACGTGGACTACAGAATTCCTTTTAGTTTGAAAAGATCTTGTTGCATTGGTAGTGTTTTCGTCTTGTTTTTTTCACTCTTCGATATTTGACATTTTCAATTGTTTTGTTTTGTTTTAGCAAAAACTATTTCATCATGATTTTATCTTCAAAACTCCTCATATTTAGTAACATGGTTATTGATTTTTTTTTCTTGGTAGTTTTTCATGCAATATTTTAGTAGATTAATATAAAAATCTTTATAAATAGTTGTCTTTAATCTTTTTTTTTTTTTAAGATTTATTTATTTATTATGTATACAGTGTTCTGCCTATACGCATGCTTGCAGGCCAGAAGAGGGCACCAGATCTCATTACAGATGGTTGTGAGCCACCATGTGGTTGCTGGGAATTGAACTCAGGACCTCTGGAAGAACAGCCAGTGCTCTTAACCGCTGAGCCATCTCTCCAGTCCTTATTAATAATCTTAAGATAAAACAGTTACCTATTTATATGGCTATGGAAATGAATCTAGATGATCTAAGATGTTATCCTAGGAACTCAAAGCTGTTAAAGACTATGTAATGTCTCAGTCTTACAGAGCCATGTTAGAAATACTGAGGTTACAGTGAGCACCAGAATCATGTCCTACGGGTTCATAGAGAAGAAGAGAGTGTGAGTGGGTGTGTGTTTGTATGTTTATATGTAGTTGATCTGGGTTGTTCTTTCAGGTATAGACTTCAGACGGTCAAATCCTTAGCAGGAGTGAGCCTGATGTTACGGTTACTGTGGGCCAGTTTGAGATGGGATGACATGGCAGCCAAGGCTCCTCCAGGAGGAGGGACTACACGGACAGGTAAGGGAGTTGGACTTGAAGTTTAAAACCTGTAGGCTAAGGAAATAGCTTAGTTGCTAGAGTGCATAGGTCATGCGCTAACATGTGAAGCCATGTTAGGTTCCTAGCATTGGATAGCCTGGTTGTAGTGGTGCATGCTTGCAAACTTACCACTGAGGAGCTGGAAGAGGAAGGATCAAAAGTTCAAGGCCATCTTCAGATACATGAGGCCATGTAGCCAAAAAAATAAAAGGAGCCAGACTTGGCAGCAAAGGCTCATAATGCCAGCTATTTAGGAGATTGAGGCAAGAGACTTGCTTGGGCTGCTTATACTTAGCTCAAGGCCAGTTACAGCGACTGTCACAAACAAGACAAACCAAGAAACAAAAAAATGGGTCCATGGCTTTAGCACTCACCTAGCATGTACAAGGCTCTGGGCTTGACCCCTAGCACTGTACAAATATCAAATCATGTGTCATTTACTGAATTTATTACATGCTTGTTTTCTTTTTGGGTTTTTTTTTTTTTTTTTTTTTTTTTTTTTTGGTTTTTCGAGACAGGGTTCCTCTGTGTAGCTTTTCGCCTTTTCCAGGCTGGTCTTGAACTCACAGAGATCCGCCTGCCTCTGCCTCCCGAGTGCCATAAAATCAAGGTTAAGGAGTAAGGTTCACATAGACCCATCAAATGTTCAAATGATAGATAGTTGTTCCTACAGAGTGTAAGTCAGTAGTTACCCTGGGATTCCTGGACCCTCAGGCACCGCATTGACTGGGTGCTGCCTCTGGGAGTTAACTTGGACCTCACTGCAGTTTTTTTCATCCTGCTGCTCATGCTGAGGTGGAAGAATTGCCACAAGTTTGATGCCAGCCTGGGCTTATGTGTCAAGTTCTAACAATGGGCTGTAGAGGGAAACTGTATTACATCAGAAGGAAAGGGATGGCCCGCCTACAGTGAGATCCCCGATGCAGCAGCACCGCCCACAGGTGCTCTGGGGGAAGAAGCTCAGCTTTGTAATCAAGCAGTGATGCTGTGCTCATTAATAAGCCATATGTTCTGAGAGGACATTTCAGAGTCACATCTTTAAAGAAGTACCAAGTGCTATGTGTTCTGAGTTCCCTTGTATTTCGAATGGTTACTAACAGTGTGTATATCGTATTCCCATAGAAACATCTGAAACTGAAATCACAACCACAGAAATAATTAAGAGACGTGATGTGGGTCCTTACGGCATTCGTTCTGAATATTGTATTAGGAAGATCATTTGCCCCATTGGAGTTCCAGAAGCACCAAAAGGTAAGAACTAGGGGAATATATATATTTATATTTATATTTATATTTATATAATCACTGGCCTGTTGGCCATGTGTTCCATTAATTGAACTACTTACCTTACACCACAAACTACTGCTCTATTGAGAAGCATATAGAGACTAACAGCTGAGACACCTGGCCTTCAGAGGGAGATCCTGTTTCAGGAAGCAGACTCGCGGCTGGAGAGCTGACTCAGCAGTTAAGAGTCCTTACTGCTCTTACAGAGGACCCAGGTTCAGTTCCCAGCACCTACAGTGTGGCTCACAACTCCAGTTTAGGGGGCTCTGAGGAACTTGAACTCCATGGACTCCTGCATGTATGTGCATATAAACTCATGATAACTAAGACTAAATTTTTTTTTAAAATGCTTAGACTAATGCACCCTTGGGAGGCAGAGGCAGGTGGATCTCTATGATTTTGAGGCCAGTCTGGTCTACAGAGCAAGTTCCAGGACAGCCAGGATATAAGAGACATGCACAAATGCATAAAGAAAAAATTTTAAGTGTGGGAAAAGAAAATGATGTCTTCACAAAGAAACACTTTTTGAAAATTATTCTCCTTAAATGTATACTTTTACTGATATTAACTCATAGTTCATTTGAAAGAAAGAATACTGTCTTGGGAGATAACGGAATACTATCACAGTGACATCTACTATCCAGGCAGCAGTGTGGGCAGCTCAGGTGATGAACAGGACAGGTCTACTCCTGGCCTCATCTGTTTGTTCCAGCAGCTCAGAGAAAGTGAGAGGGGGTGTGGAGTCGACAACTGCTAAGCACAGAAGAAGACACTTACCTAAGAGAGCAAGACCTAATTCTTCTGCTGCTTTGTTTTTCTCTTACCTTTTTATACCACCTAAAACAAATTTCTGTGCAAAAAGGAAATCACCTCACAACCACAAGCTACGTATTTTCCAAAAACAAATTAAATTTTTACACAGGAAAAGAAATTCACATTATGATCACAAGTTACATGTTTTTCTTAGAAACCCACAAGTAGTTAGACATTTTCCTTTGTATTAATTTTCCCACCATAACATCTTCACCCCAAAGCACTGATTCTTTCATTGCTAGTTGACAAGGTTAAGCAAGCCCAGGGTGTTTCCGTCAGCTCCTTTGCATGGCAGGCAGCTGTGGAGGTTTCATTGTAGCGGATTCCTAGCCTGCTCCTACTCTACAAAGTTTTCCTCAAGTGCTCAGCTAACCACCTATTTTTCTTTTTTCTTTACACACAGTAGGGTCTTTGATTTCCTTTCACAACGTTGTTTTTTCAAGGTACACTAATTCTGTAAGCTACATAACCGAGGAACTCCGACCTAACCCTGAGTGTAGGGACATAATTGCTTTCTTTGATCATCAGCCTGTTTTTCCACAGGCAGAGTTCGTGGGTCTGTAATGCATAAAAAAAAAACTAACTTGTTCTCATTTTCCATCTTTGGCAAATCTCACGTCGGTTAAGAAGCACCATTGCTTTATGAAAATCCATCTTCATTATGATCTACAAGTAAATTATGCAGTGAGGAGGGGGGATTTTCCCATGAAACAATCTCTCTATACTGTTAACTTTTTTATTATTTACAGTGGCTGCGCCTTAAGATGTCCTAATCAGAGACTGCAAATCTGCCACTACAAGCAGTGATTAGGCCAAAACCCTTGGGAATGGAATTCCCTTGGTCACTGACTCTTTCAAAGCTATCAAGGGAAACTTTATCTAGATCTCTATCCAAAGAACCCATGATTCAAAGGTTGAGGTGGAATTCTGCTCACTCACAGATGTTAAATAGCAAGTACCTAACCTTCTCCCTTTGTTGGTGTCTTCCAAAAAACCCAGCGTCCTTCTGCTCAGCCCCCAATAAAGAAACCTCACTACACTTAGTTCCTCCCTACCACTTCTTGTCAGCTACTTGCTGATTCAGCCTCCTGCTCACAGGTTAATTTTATTTAATCAAACAAATGTAGCACATCTTTGCATTGTTAACAAAGCAATAGGAAAAGATGCAACACACTTTAGAATAAATATTCCACAGCACTATACTAGACACAGTGGGGTTCTTTGGTGTGGGAACTACACCATACCAAATGCAGTATTCACACAACAGCAGCAAGCAGGCGAGAGAAGAGCAGAAGCAAGGGGCATCCTGGAGACAGCCCCCACCCACGCGGTGGGCTTTGCATCTCTGGGGTGCACCCATCATAGCTGTGCTCCTCCTCCGTCATGGCCACCGCCACCATCTCACATGGCGCTATATGGCCTGGATTCTATTGCCCTCTGTTCCCTGGGAGCTGACTGTCGCTCTGGGTCCTGGACAAGGCTTGGTGCTAAGCTCTCTTTACTGTACAGTGTTTTAAATATCTCTCTTTTTTAAAGATTTATTTATTATGTATACAGTGTTCTGCCTGCCTGTATCACTTGTAGGCCAGAAGAGGGCGCCAGATCTCATTAGAGATGGTTGTGAGCCACCCTGTGGTTGCTGGGAATTGAACTCAGGACCTCCAGAAGAACAGCCAGTGAGTGCTCTTTAACCTCTGAGTCATCTCTCCAGCCCCAGTATTTTAAATCTTCCTGGGAGATTTTTACATGTTCTTCAGCCTTTGGATCCCCTTTTTGTACTGGGTAAATGTAACCCAGCTCCTTGGTGCTATGGAGAGAAATGAGTCTTGCCATCTCAGCTGTAGGCTTGCTTTAGTCTTTCAAGCAAGGAAAGGTTGAGGATGACTGTGACCCACAATTTGAGCACAATGGCACAGACTCAGCACTCGGGTCTGAAGCAGAGAGATGGTATGGCTGTGTTTTATAGTGAGTTCTATGCCACACTGTAGCTTACGTAGAAGCGGGCAGTGTTGGTAAGGAAAAAGAGGGACAGACACAGTGCAACCAGGGAAGCCCCTCTCTTCGTGCGTATTGGCCTTCCTCCTCTACCTCAGCTGCTGGTGTACTTGTGAGGTGTCCTCTTTACATGACTCCCCTTCCTCTTCACTGACAAGGACGTTTCATCACGCTGACCCCTTTTTGTTTCAGACTCTTACCAGGCCAAGGAGAAGCAGTCTCAAGTGATCCCTGAAATGGGTATTGCCAGGAATGTGGCATTCTCTCCCCCTTCCCTGGTGTCACAGCTCTCAACTTTCCTCCTAGAAATGCTAAGTCTTTAAAGAAATTGTAGTGGTTCTGGAGTCTCAGCAAGGAATTGCTTAATCACATGTGGAAAAGTAATGAGGAGCAGTCCTAGGCAAAGAAAAGGGGTATAAAGGCACAAAAGCCCTTTATCAGAGTTGGTGAGCCATGACCCATGAGCCTTGGTGACTGCCTGCTTTTACAAATGAAGTTTGATTGGAACACAGCAACATGTAACTCTTAACATTGTTTATTTGATTTTCCACTGATTGTTTTTAAAAATTGATGTGCATCACTGCTTTGCCTGCATACATATAGTCTGTATGAAGGTTTCAGATCCCCTGGAACTGGATGTACAGATGGTTGTGAACTATTGCTGTGTGGGTCCTAGGAATTGAACCCAGGTCCTCTAGGAGAGCAGCCATTGCTCTTAACCACTGAGCCATCTCTGTAGCCCCCAGACATTTTTTTTCTTGTATGTTTGTTTGTTTGTTTTAATGATGTATGTGTGTAGGTGTTTTGCCTATAGGTATGCATGTGTACCATGTGTGTGCCAGGTGTCTTAGAGTCGTGAAAAGGGCATTGGATCCCCTTAGCACAGTTGTGAGCTGCCATGTGGATATTGGGGATTGAACCCCAGTCCTTTGAAAGAACAGCCAGTGGTTTTAAGCACTGAGGCATCTCTCCTGCCCAAAGGCACTTTGGTTCAGAATTGCATTGTAGACCATCTGGCCTATATGGTCTCAAGGGTGTGCAGGAAAAGTTTGGCTGATGGTGGCATCCTGGTCTATGTAGCAGACCCTGGCTCAAAATAAAAAATGTAGTTTGCCAACCGCCATGCTTCATGAGATAAGATGTCAGAAGAACTCCATCAAACAATATTGCTGAAAATACTCTGATTTTTTTCTCTAAGAAACACCCACACCTCAGCGGAAAGGCCTTAGATCAAGTGCACTGCGGCCAAAGCGACCCGAGACACCCAAGCAGACCGGCCCTGTTATTATTGAGACCTGGGTGACAGAAGAGGAATTGGAACTCTGGGAGATCAGGGCTTTTGCTGAGAGGTAATCTGCTAATGCCTGGTCAGGGGAAGGGTTTTATCACTTCAGAGTTAGTGATTGTCACGGTAGTAGTCACTGGAGTCCATTTGGATTCACTTTTGTCTACCTTTTGATTTTATGTTCTACCTCTGGGTAGTTTAAGTCCTGTTTCTGAATTTTAGTGTGTTAGTATTATACATTTGTTAGTCTTAAAATATCTTAAATATTCATTTAAAACAGAAATAGTCCATGTTTCTGTATGATGCCAAAGTCAGCCAGATTTCACTTATTGAACGGTTTCTGATAGGTTGCTCCTTTCCCCCTGCAGAGTGGAGAAGGAAAAGGCTCAGGCGGCGGAGCAGCAGGCCAAGGTCAGTAGAAGGCAGGTGGGCCCTGCCTGGCGTGGTCCCCCAGCCAGCGGGGCACATTGACCTCTGTAGCCAGATTCAGGGTTATATATTCACATGAGATTTTTTAAATGTACCTCATGTTTCGTTTCTTGAAAATAAATATCTCTGTGGTATAATAGTCTGTGGTTCTGCAATTCATACGCATGACTGCAGGGTGTTAAATCCTCCTTCTGATTATTATTATTATAATTCTTTGAGTAGTTTCTAGAAAGAATTTTTTCCTTTTTTCCTCTGAACTTGGTAACGCAGCCTGTAAAGAAGTAAAGTTGACTAAGGCTCAGAGAGAGTTCATTGTAATCAGTGCTCACTAAGTTGTTGGTTGATGTTTGGCATCCCAAATGGTGATCAGTATACTCTGTCTGAGAATCAAGGGAAGATTCATGCTTCTCCTGAATGTATCAACTTAGAGGATGGCGTAATGTGCTTACTTTCAGTACTGTTGACATAGCTACAGTTATATTGATGTGATGTGTATGTCTTCTGCCTGGTATATGTCTGTGTACCACATGAATGCCTGGAGTCCATGATATTCTGAAGAGGGAATCAGGTCCCCTGAAGCTGGGTGACTGAGCCACTGTGAGCAGGTGCTGGGAACAAACCTTGGTCCCTGTAACAGCAACCTTTGCTCATAAGTCCTGAACATCTCTCCAACCCCAGCTGCACATATTGTAAAAATACTTACTTTTTAGATTTCAAGCCATTCTTTTTTCATGTTTTTTAAAACTCGGTTTTCAAAATCTTACATGTCTTTCAAGTTACTGTGCATCTTTTTCCTCACTTAAAATTTGAGAAAATAACACTCCTCAAATTGAGTTATGTGCTCGAGTCTACCATGGAAACGTACAGAAAATCACAAGCAACGGTTGTTACTATAGCAACTGGCTAGTTGTTCTGCTCTTTGCTTGTTTTGTTGTGTTTTGTTTTTCAAGACAGCATTTCTCTGTGTAGTCTTGACTGCCCTGGGACTTGCTCTGTAGACTAGGCTGACTTCAAATTCAGAAATTTTCCTGCCTCTGCCTCTCATTCCTGGGATTAAAGGCCACTACCGTGCAGCTGCCCTTTGCTTTGATAGGTGCCTTTTGTCATCTCTGCAACACAAGCTGATGTGATACTTTTTCATTTGTTTTAGACTAGCACTTAAAGGTTTTGTTTGTTTGTTTGTTTGGTTGGTTGGTTGGTTGGTTGGTTGGTTGGTTGGTTGGGTTTTCTTCAAGACGGGGTTTCTCTGTGTAGCCCCGGCTTTCGTGGAATGCACTCTGTAGACCAGGCTGGCCTTAAACTCACAGTAGATCTCCTGCCGCTCTCCCATGCACTGCAGTTACAGGCATGAGCCCCCGTGTCCAGCTCTTATTTGTGGTTTTGAGACACAGTGTTGCTCTGTATCTCGGGCATCCTCAAATTCAAGGCAACCCCCCTTCCTTAATTGGCTTTTCACAGGTCCATCACGTGTCCTTGGGCTAGTTGCACAGCTGGTCTGAAACTCAGTTTCTTCCTGTTTAGTGTTTGAATGCCAGCTTTCTGATTTGGTGTGAAGTCTTGGTAACTGAGGTATTGCACATGTAGTCAGTTCTCCCCAGTGTTCTCTCCTGGAGGCCTGTGCTGCTGTTCTCTCCACCGACCGCTGCAGGCTGGCTAACAGGATAAATCCCACTACTCTTGAATTAAAATCATGCGAGTTGTCTTCTCGTTGGTTTCGCTTGGGTCGTTTTTGTTTTATTTTGTTTTGTTTGAGACAGGGTCTCTCTATGTAGTCCTTGCTGTCCTGGAACATTGTATACAGAGTAGGCTAACCTTAAACCTCAAGAGAACTGTCTCTCTGCCTCAGATTATTGGGATTAAAGTCCACCACACCCAGCCTGATTTTTGAGAGTGGATCCTGCTCTGTAACCAAGGCTGATCTTAAATTTGAAAGTTCTCCTGAGAGTTGGGATTACAAGTGTGCCTACCACACTCAGTTTAACCCCATGTTTTCATTTCATTTTCATTTTTATTTTTTGCAGTGCTAAATAATGAACCCAGAGCCTTGTGCATGCCAGACTGAGCTGTATCCCCAGTAACCCTGGTGTCTGATGATTCTTCCCTCTGTAGGATTTCAAGTAACTAAATTCTATAGTACATGATGTCATCGCAGTACATGGGAAGCTGAAGCAGGAGGATTGCTCCAAGTTCAAGACCACACTGAGCTATATAGTTTGTTCCAGGCCAACTTGGACTACAGAATGATACCCTATCTATGAATAAACAATAACAGAGCCTCAAAACAATTTATAATTCCCATATAGCTTGTTCACAAGTTTGCCGACCTGAATAGTAATAATAAAAACTAGCATCATGCTCTTGGATTGGATAAGCTAAGCTAGTAGTACCATGAAGCAGGCCCACCTCCTTCCTTCTGTTCTGACTCTGAAATGCAGATCTTCTGTAAGAGTGTCCCACATCTGTTCTCACTCTAAAAGCTAGGTGTTAGATAGTCCGTTTTGATCCTTACATTTTTTGTTTGTTTTTCGAGACAGGGTTTCTCTCAGGAGCTTTTCTCCCTTCCTGGAACTCACATGTAGCCCAGGCTGCCCTTGAACTCACAGAGATCCGCCTGGCTCTGCCTCCCAAGTGCTGGGATTGAAGGCGTGTGCCACCAACGCCCAGCGATCCTTAAATTTTTTTGTTGATGAACAATTTACAATGATGTAGAGACTTGGGAATTGAGCCTTCATGCAAGATTCAGAATAAATTATACAGGCATGCTTTCTTTTTGGTGGTTTAACATCGGGAAATCCTGCAAAATAGGGTTCGTCGCGTAGAACTGGAGTTCACGTTTCCTCTCCTTGACTCTCAGAAACGTTTGGAGCAGCAGAAGCCTGCGGTCATTGCCACGTCTACCACATCCCCACCAAACAGCACAGGCAGCACTGTCTCTCCAGCTCAGAAGGTGATGGTGGCCCCCTTGAGTGGTTCAGTCACCCCTGGGACGAAGATGGTGCTGGCCACCAAAGTTGGGTCTCCTGCCACAGTTACATTCCAGCAAAACAAGAACTTCCATCAAACCTTTGCCACGTGGGTGAAGCAAGGCCAGTCCAACTCAGGTAGAGCCAGGATGAATGAAACCTTGCTTTCCTTGTGGGGGAGAGGGGTCACTTCTAACCTTCATTTCCTGAGAGCGCTGTTCTGCTTCTGATACTGCTTGCACAGGCAGGCTGTGACAGTCGATTGTCATCGCTGCTCTTCATGGAGCTCTCTGCCGTCCTCACCCCAGTACCCACATAGTGCACTTGGAGCAGAGAGGAGTGGCTGCATTCAGTACAGAATGAGCCACATTTCATGCATCGGTGCCCTTCCTAGAAGTCACTGCGCTGCTGGTATTTAAAATCTAAAGCTTATTAAATGTCTTATACCCCATTAGCCACCAGCACAGCTGCCACCTCTGCTACAACCATTGCCAGCACAGGTCAGACGTTCCAAATTACAGGCAATCCCGTCACTATGGCAGGAAAAGTAATTACCAAACTGCCACTTCCTGCAAACAGCAAGATTGTCGCTGTCAATGTGCCAGCAACACAAGGAGGTAAGGGAGCCTCACAGAGTTTGAGTTCACCTTCGCCAGATCATGCTCTTGCCATCACTCCATTTCCTTCTCTCTGGTTTCAGTCGTCAGCTCTCACATTCTGTGTAGCCCACTCTGCAACCCACCACACGGAGTTTCTTCCTCAGACACCGAGCAGCACCTGATGCTTGTCCTTAAATGGTAGGGGTTCATGTTTCCTTCATTTCTCTTTAAGGCGTGGTCCAGGTACAACAGAAAGTCCTGGGTATCATTCCATCGACAACAGGTCCAAGTCAGCAGACCTTGACTTCATTCCAGCCCAGGACTGCAACAGTCACAATTAGGCCCAATACCTCAGCCTCTGCCGGAACCACCACTGCCTCACAGGTAAGTGCTCTCCAAGGGTTCCTCTGTTGAGAAATGTTGAATATATCAGAGTGACATTCCTACGGCCTCTTCCAACATCAGTTCAGTTCATCTTCCTTCACTGTGGTTTCATTTGTGATGAAGTACCATTTTGGAAATATATATATAATTTTTATACTTGTTGTGTTTTTTGTTTTTCCCCTTGAGATGGGGTATCCCTATGTAGCCTTGGCTGTTCTGGTACTTGATTTGTAGATCAGACTGGCCTGGAACTCAGGGACCTGCCTGCCTCTGCCTCCTAGGGTCAAAGGTGTGTGGCATCACCCCCCAGCCATTTTTTATATTGGTAGTGAACAAAAATGATACACGACGTACTAACTTTGACATTTGGTGAATTCGACATTGGTATTGTGCATAAGTAATAATGGTTTGCCAAGATTCTCTGTAGAGAACTACGACGAGATGAGGAGCATCGGCTGTGCTTCCCTCCCTAACGCCAACCCGCCCTCCCGCCCTCCCGCCCTCCCTCCCTCCCTCCCTCCCTTTTTCAAGAGTTCTCTTCATCTGTGCTTTAATTGATCTGTGTTCTTTCTGATCAACAAAGAACAGATTGGGGGCTGGAGAGGTGGCTCAGCAGTTAAGACCACTGGCTGCTCTTCCAGAGGACCCAGGTTCAATTCCCAGCACCCACACAGCATCTCACAACTGTCCGTAATTCCAGTTCCAAAGGACCTGTCACCCTCACACAGATAAACTTGGGTTAAACAGCAGTGCACATAAAATAAATGAATCTTGTTTTTGAGCTGAGGATCAAACCCAGGGCCTTGCGCTTGCTAGGCAAGCACTCTACCACTGAGCTAAATCCCCAACCCCATAAATGAATCTTTAAAAAGAACACATTGAAATATACTCTGTGGGGTGGTGGTGGTACCTGCCTTTAATCCCAGCACTTGTGAGGCAGGCAGATCTCTGTGAGCTCCAGGACAGCCTGGTCTACAGAGCAAGATCTAGGACAGCCAGTACTGTTTCACAGAGAAACAAACAAACAAAAAGAAATATACTGTATGTCAGCTGATATATGCACATATTAGGTATAGCATTTGTTTAGTGCTAGTATCATGGAAAAGCTTTAAAGTCAAATGTTCTGGCTCTCACTATAAAACTGAAGTAATGTTGTCATTATTGTCGTGTTTCAAACTATAAAAGGCTATGCGATTTTTATTTATGTATTACAGTCCCCAGGTTCTGGGACTCAACCTCTTTGAGCAGTAGTGACACAGCTGAGCCTTTCTGTCTCTTAGGCTCCCAGAGACTTTTGTCACCAATGGCAATAAATTTCATAGTTCATTTGAATTAAAGTTTGTATCTTCAAAATTCCACCTTATACCAACACTGAATACAATTTCGGTAGTGGGGAGTCAAAAGCAGAAGCAGATGGATCTACATAGTGAGTTCCACGGCAGCCAAGGCTATGTAGCAGAACCCTGTCTAAAACACACACACACACACACACACAATAGTGTTGGTTCTCTGCCATCTCTGTAGGATGGTTAATGAACTTGAGTTGTAAGACCACTGTGTTTTAGTCATTTTGAAGCAGTTTTAATTCTTTTTTTGTTTGCGAGACAAGAGTTTCTCTTTGTAGCCCTGACTGTCCTGGAATTCACTCTGTAGACCAGATACCCACCTGCCTCTGCCTCCGGGTATTGAGGTTAAAGGTGTGTGCCACCATGCCCACCGTAGCAATTTTAATTCATTGTCCTTTGCTCTTCACAGGTACTCACGGGGCCTCAGATCCGTCCTGGTATGACCGTGATTAGAACACCACTCCAGCAGTCCACACTAGGAAAGGCAATTATTCGAACACCTGTGATGGTTCAGCCAGGTATTCCTGCATGCGGTATTATTATTTTAGTATTTGGACACCAAGTCCAAGAAGTTGTGACCCTCCTCTCTATTTGTCTCTCTTGATGTTAGGGAATAAGGATTTGAATTAGTACTTAAGGCATGTTAATACTAGGTATAAGCAGGACCTGTGTTGGTAGTGGGGTGTCATGATCCTTCTTTTTCTCCTCCCTGCCTTGAAGAGGAAAAGTGACTGCGAGTTACTTACAAAGCAGACAAGGGAGAGCTGTAATGAATGTAAAAGATAGCGACCAGACCCTCAGAGAAACGAGGACAACAAAGGCAATGTCAGACCTTGAGGTCATGTCAGCAGGTTAAAACTATGATATAAGAATCAAAGACTTGCTGGGAAAGCTTTTGGTTTTTTTTGCATACAAGGCCCTGTCTGTGGACCCTGGCATGGGGAGGAGTGGGGCATGGTGGGAATTAAAGATATAAAATTGAGGGAAAACCCAAAAACAAGGCCTCCAGAGATGTCTTATTTACTAGGGACAACCTGGCTTTGATGATCTTTCAGAGAACATGCATATAGTGGATTATCTCAGTGATCCTCATATAACTGACCAGAACCAGTCTGGTTTTAGATTATTTATTTCATTTGACATGTATGAGTGGTGTGATTGAATATGTGTCTGCCGGGCCATGGTGGTGCATGCCTGTAATCCCAGCACTCGGGAGGCAGAGGTAGGTGGATTTCTGTGAGTTTGAGACCAGCCTGGTCTACAAAGCGAGTTCCAGGACAGGCTACAAAGCTACAGAGAAACCATGTCTCGAAAAACCACAAAAAAAAAAAAAAAAAGAAAGAAAGAAAGAAAGAAAAGAATATGCGTCTGTGCACCATGTGCATAGCTGGTGCCTGCTGAGGTACATTCCTGGAGTTGGAGTTATGGGCATTTGTGAACTGCCATGTAGATGCTAGGAATTGAACTGTGATCCTCAACAAGAGCAGCAAGTCCTCTTAACCACTGACATCTCTCCAGCCCCAGAACCAGTCTCTTCTGTGTTTCTGTAGTAGTTTAGCAGTACCATATCTTAAGTGATAACTTTCCATGTATTGTTCCCTAATGGTTCTGGCATCTGAAGCTCTCACGTCACCATGAAATCTTGAGGGTCATCTTAAGTGAATGGAAAATTTAGGAGGAGCAAAAATGAAAAACTTTTATTGCCAATTATTAAAGCATCTCAAGGCCACTAACCTTAAGAACATTATACCCAAGAAAGCACCCAGATGGATGCAGCCCAAGAGCCATTTCACTTGAGAATTTACTGCATGACTAAGAAAATGCCATTTGTCTTGTTTTTGAGGTGTGGGTTTCTCTGTGTGGCCCTGGCTGTCCAGGAACTCACTCTGTAGACCTGTGTGGCCCCAAGAGGCTCACAGAGATCCACTTGCCTCTGCCTCCCAAATTCTGTGATTAAAGGCTCGTGCCATATTACCTGGCTGGACTGTTCTAACTCTATTGAAGCTGGTAGGGATCTTTGGCTATGGTCCTGTGTTTGAACTCATCTTGGATTATTGGCAACCAAATGTCTATTTGAAGATTGAGATTAACCCATTCATCTTACATGTCAGACTATTTTAATTCCAAGTATGCTAAGAGCGTGTGATCAATAAGGGATCTTATTGTCTGTGCAGGTGCTCCCCAGCAAGTGGTGACTCAGATCATCCGAGGACAGCCTGTCTCCACTGCCATTTCTGCTCCAAGTACAGCTTCTTCAGCACCTGGGCAAAAAGGCTTAAGTCCAGGAGCATCAGCTGGGACTCTACAGCCTGCAGCCCCACAACCCCCTCGTCCCCAGCAAGGGCAAGTGAAGCTCACCATGGCTCAGCTCACTCAGTTAACACAGGGCCACGTAAGTGACTTCACTCTGGCTTGAGAGGCAGTCTTATTTTTACTCAAGTTTACAGTTGGTCTTAGTTCCATTTTGAAGTATGCATCCTTTAAGAAACAGCTGCTAGTGAGATGGCTCAGAAGTTAGAACACTAGCTGCCCTTGCAGAGTACCCAGGTTAGTTCCCAGTACACACAACTACCTTACACTCCAGTTTCAGGGGATCTGATGCCCTCTTCTGACCTCCATGGACACCAGGCATGCACAAAGAACACAGATAATACATTCAGGCAAATGCTCATACAGATAAGTAAAAGAGAAGGAAGGGCTCCCTCCTGGAACCGAACGAGAATACTTACTACTGGCAACATAATGTCCTGCTCTTTAGAGACCTTCACTTAGAAGCTGTACAATGAAAGGGATAAACCTTTATATTACCAAAACTTTATTGGTGGGGCAATTAAAACAAAACAAAAAACAGTACAAAATTTGGATGCATTAAACTGATAGCCTGCAACATACAATATTGCTGTCTAGTCTTCTGTCAAAGCCTCAAGTTCCCAAAAGCCCACTGTAGTTGTTTATTTTTTATTTTTATTTATTTATTTTTATTCTTGGACACCCACCACCCAGCTCCCAAATATTACAAGCAGACTTATGTTTGGCCCTCGCTTGGCTTGTTTCTAGCCAGCTTTTCTAACTTAAATTACCCTGTTTCTCTTTAACTGTATTTTGCCTCTGGGTTTTTTAACCTTTCTTTATTCTATGTATCTTTGATTTTTTTTCTTGATCCATGGCTGGGTTGTTTGCCCCTGGCGGCGTCCTCTCCTCCTTTTCTCATTCCTTGCTTGCTTCTTGTTCTTCATTAAATTTCTCCTATTTATTCTCTCTGACTGACAGCCCCCTTCTTTCTGTCTCCTGCCTAGCTATTGGCCTTTCCCCCTTTTCTTAAACCAGTCAGGTGTTTAGGCAGGCAAAGTAACACAGCTTTACAGAGTTAAAACAAATGCAACATATAAAGATGTTTGGACGCCGGGCGGTGGTGGTGCATGCCTTTAATCCCAGCACTCGGGAGGCAGAGCCAGGCAGATCTCTGTGAGTTCGAGGCCAGCCTGGTCTACCAAGTGAGTTCCAGGAAAGGCGCAAAGCTACACAGAGAAACCCTATCTCAAAAAGCCAAAAAAAAAAAAAAAAAAAAACACCAAAACAAACAAACAAAAAAGATTTAGTTTTGTATGGTGTATTGCGCCTGTGTGAGGGTGCCAGATTCCCTGGGAGTGGAGTTATAGACAATTAAGCTGCCATGTGAGTGCTAGAAATTAAACCCAGGTCCTCAAGTACTGAGCCATCTCTCCAACCCACATAAGATATTTGAAAAGTATAAAATAACATGATAAAAGTAAGTTTAAAGTAATAATCAGGTGTGATGGCTTAAGTCATAGTGAGTTCTGAGTTATCCTGGGGTACTGGTGGCATCCAAACTCACAAAATTTAATTAATTAGTTAATTGATTGATTGAAATAAGAATTTTGGCCTAAACTTCGGGAGTGCTGTTTTTTTCCCTGGGTTTCTGGCAAAGTAGAGTAGTTGTGAGACAGTGTCACTCTGTAGCCTGGGGTGGCCTCAGACTCATAAATGCAGGGATCAGTACCTACTTGGAGCCTCATTTTATTGATTAATTAAATGGCACCTGGAGCAGGTGTGTTGTTTCTAGCTGGATGGTGGCCCACTGGAGAGTTTGGACAGGAACTCTGAGGTGTTGACGTCTTTCCACTGTGCCACGCAAATCTGTTTCTTTGACTTATGTTGGTTTTCCTGGGGCCATTGTAGGGAAGGATCTTCGTAACATAAATGGTTTCTTTAAAACCCTTTTCAGATTCGTGATTTGAATGTCGAATATCTGCTTTTTCCACAGGGTGGCAACCAAGGTTTAACAGTAGTAATTCAAGGACAAGGTCAAACTACTGGACAGTTGCAGTTGATACCTCAGGGGATGACCGTCCTTCCAGGACCAGGACAACAGCTCATGCAAGCTGCAATGCCCAATGGTACCGTGCAGCGATTCCTCTTTACCCCGCTGTCAACCACAGCCGCAGCCACCAGCGGCAGCACGACCACTGCTCCTGCAGCAGCGGCAGCAGCAGGTAGATCGCTGGGTTACCACTTGTTTGCTGGGCTTTGTGTCACTCGGCCCAGTAGTCCTGACTCCAGCCTGCTTAACCGCTTAGCTGCTGACACAGTCAACCTCTGTGCCTCCACGCCTTATTCCTAGGCTCCCTGTACCCCTTCTCGATTCAAACAAAACAGAATCACAGAAAGGAGGGGCAGAATACTGGCTACCATGGCATCTGTGCCCACACTCCTTGTCCAGTCATGGTGGAGCCCTGCTGTGGGGGTGCTAGAAGTGAGGTGAGCTTAGGGAGAGTGGGTCCACCTGGCTCATAACCAGCCCTCTACCAGCCGGCAATACCTGTTACCTTGCCATAGCAGAAGAACGCCTGGGTGACATGTGGGGGCATGCAGGCAGTGTCCCAGCTCCCTCATCAGTCTGAGTGCACCTGAGTGGAAAGCTTGGCTCTGCTCTGCTGCTGGAGCTCCAGGAAATCCCTTCAGAGGCCTCCTTCACCACCCTCTTCCATCCTAAAGCCAGGGAAATCACTCTGTCTTTCTTTTTACAGGTTCCGGGGAACAAAAACAGAGTAAATTGTCACCCCAGCCCCAGGTCCAACCAGCTACAGCCATAGTGCCCACTCAGTCATCAAGTGTGAGTCCTGCAGAAGGCCAGCCACAGACTCCTCAGCCTGCAGCACAGCCCCAGCCCCAGCCCCAGTCCCCAGCTCTGCCTGAAGTCCAGACCCAGCCAGCTGTCTCGGCCCATGTCCCTTCTGAAGCACAGGCCTCCCAGGCACAGTCATCTAAACCCCAGCAACAGTGTCAGCCTCAGAGCAGTGTCCAAGGACAGTCTCCTGTTCGTGTCCAGAGCCCACCACTGACTCGAATACGTCCATCAACTCCATCCCAAGTGACTCCTGCACAGCAACCCCAGGTTCAGACTACAACCTCACAGCCGGTTCCAATCCCGCCCCCCACATCTCTGCAGACACCTTCCCAGGGCCAGCCACAGTCCCAGCCCCAGGTACAGTCTTCAATTCAAACATTAAGTCAAGTTACTGGTTCATCCCCATCCTGTCCTCAGCTCCAGCAAGTCCAGGTTCTCTCTCAGATCCAGTCACAGGCTGTGGCTCAGCTAGAGGCTCAGCAAGGTCGTGTGCGCCAGCAAATCCAACTGCAGTTACCCATTCGAGTTCAGCAAAGCAGTGCTGTGCAGACTCAGCATATTCAGAGTGTGGCCAGAGGGCAGGCAGCCAGTGTGCAAGAGCAGTTGTGGAGGGTTCAGCAGCTCAGGGGTCAGCAGCAACAGAAGAAGCAGCAGATAGAAATTGAGCATGAATACACCCTCCAAGCTTCTAACCAAAGTGAAATCATTCAGAAACAGGTAAAGTCATGGAGTCAAAGCAGCGTGTTCAGTAGAGTGAATTACTGTGCTGAGGGGTAGGCTTCCTGAATGAGACAAGGTCACCAATGAGCAACCTCAGAAGACCAGAAACACTGCTTGCCGCTCAGGTTTGGGACTCCCTGATAGACACAGAGCATCAGTGCTTATTAGAAACCACCTTTCCCTGGTAGAAAACCAAGTGGTAAGGCCGCCATCACAATGTAGCAATTCACGTGAAGTCATTTGATTGTGAGTGCCTGTGACTAGGCAAATTGTGGGCAGACTGAGTCCATTTGCATTACTTGACACACCTTGTAAAAATGCCTTAAACCCAGATGGTTGTCCATAGCTCCCATGTAAGGTGGTGGTGTGCTGCAGGGGCATCTTGGAGTAGTAGCTGGGTAGTGAATCACTTTAGACAGCTAGAGTTCTGCCAAAACAAAGCTGGTGACCTGCAATCTTCCTGAGGACACTCCTGTCAGCAGCCACGTGCCCCCGTCAGTACTAGGCAAGAGGTTACGAGTCTTACCAAGCTCTGATACACTGTTTTCTCCCTGAGCTGTATCTACATTAAAACTCTTTCCAGCCACGTGGGATTGTTAGGATTAAATTCCATCATGTATATGATTGTGAAGGTGTAAGTTAATATTTCTGTGAGCGTAAATCCTCTGTGACATGTTCAAATCTCAGCTCTTGTATTGTTTATTCTGTAAACTGAGTGTTGCTCCAGTGCCAGTCTTCCAGATCTTTGTAGGGGCCAGGGTACTCTTGTGGTTGCGCAGTTGCGTTGCTCACTATTTAATCTCACACAAGTTGATTGATGTCTTTGTGTCTCAGTGTTTATTTGGGGAGGGGGGAGTATGTTACCATGGAGAATAAGCCATGTCGTTAAGTGCTTAGCTTAAGTCAGTACTTGGTGCACAGTAAGAACCTGAACCAACTAGCAGTGTCTTCCTATCTGTATTAGTTAGACAGTTCTTACCAGTTCCAGCACCAGTGTGTGCTGATTTTCTACCTGTGTGCTAACTGAACTTGTGTCTATTATAAAATGTGCATTTATGGATTTGTTCTGTTCTCAAGGTGGTGATGAAGCATAATGCTGTAATAGAACATTTAAAACAGAAAAAGACCATGACTCCAGCTGAACGAGAAGAAAATCAAAGGTAGGGAGAGACACAGGGCCTCCTGAGACTGCGCAGTTTGGTTTGGCTTTGGTCTTAGCCAAGTTTCATGGCAGGAGTGGCTCATGGTCACTCCTGGAAAGCCTGCAGTCCATCTGTCCATCATCTAGGGACGTAGACAGATCGTACCTTACCTTTCTGGGTGAACACCCAGTGTTACAGAGGTTGTGTGTTTTTCTCTAGAATGATTGTGTGTAACCAGGTGATGAAGTATATTCTGGATAAGATAGATAAAGAAGAAAAGCAGGCTGCAAAGAAACGCAAGCGCGAGGAGAGCGTGGAGCAGAAGCGGAGCAAGCAGAACGCCAGCAAGCTCTCCGCTCTGCTCTTCAAACACAAGGAGCAGCTCAAAGCCGAGATCCTGAAAAAGAGGGCACTCCTGGACAAAGAGCTACAGATCCAGGTGCAGGTAGGAACGCTACTGGCCAGGCGAGAGCGTCACACCCCTTCTTCCCTTCCATCTCAAGTTCAGCCTAAAGTTCCAGCTCCTTTCCTAGATTTTACATCTGTGTGTTTGGAGATGTGTTAGCATGGAGAGTAAAAGGCATGCTTAGCTTCTGAGATGAGGCAGACCTTTCTAAGGATGTCTTCCTCTCTCTAGTCTGAGAGGGCTGAGCAGTCTTTTTTGTTTGTTTTTGATTTTTGAGACGGGGTTTCTCTGTGTAGCCCTGGCTGTCCTGGAACTCACTGTGTAGACCAGGCTGGCCTCAAACTCAGAGATCTGCTTGCTTCTGCCTCCTGAGTGCTGGAACTAAATGTGTGCCAACACCACCCGGCATGGGGGGAGCTATCTCAGCCATGCTGTGGTTTTTATTGTCTGTGCTATCACTCACCTGGAACACATTTCAGAAGAATGCAGAGGCACGTGAACACAGGAAAACAAAAGCCCATTTATTAAGACACTTTTTCCTCTCCTGAAAGTGACCCTGTAGGCACTGCTAATCCATTCGTGCATATTTCCAGGGCTTTCTGATAAAGAAGCAACCTATTGAAAAGCATCCCATAAGGTATTCTGTACATGTTAAGGAAATACCCATCAGACCAACAAATAACCTTACATAACCTGGAAGCCTGGAGGTCTTCCCACAGAAGACAAACCAGACAGGAAGCACACTGCAAGAAAGAAGCCAGGATTGGTACTGTGTGTGATGCAGTTGTTACATTGCCGTCCCCAGAGAAAGCATCCTCACCTTTAACAGAATTAAGCTTGCCAGCATTAGTATTAACAAAGAGTACAACTGTTGTCACAATATCCTGAGGAAGAGAGCCCAGTCATGGTAGAATCAGAAAACTTAAAATACAGTTTCACACTTGGTGCCATGATACAGTTCAGGTAAGAGAGCTGTTCACAGAGCATCAAACATGTAAATTACAACCTCACACTTGATATTAAATCACTATTCCGTGCCTGGTATGGTGGTCCACACCTGTAATCCCAGCCCTTGGGAGGCATTCAAGGACGGCCGGAGCTACATGGTGAAACTGTGTTTCAAAAAAAAAAGCAACTCAGATATATTAAAATTTTAAATGCAAAACAACACAAAAATACAGGGGAAAAAATTCAGTTGCCATTTTTGAAGCCCTGGAGTGCAATTCTTGCAATTGTTTTATTCTTTCATTTTATCTTTTTGTAAACATCTACATAATGACTGTGGAGTCACTGGAACTGCTGGCTAGGACTGCTGTGAGAGCAGCAGGCTGAAAGAGGAGGTTAGCTGCATGCTCACGGCCTTCTCCAGCAGGAGAGAGAGAGAGAATGTGTGTGTTGGGAGAAGGCACTTATTTTAGCTTGGAGTCCTAGGTACAGTTCATCAAGGCAAAGAATTATAGGCAATAGTGAAACATGGTTAGTCCCTGTACTCAGGTCAGAAAATGGGCGAATGCATGCTTACTCAGCAGTTTCCTTTCTTTGTTTTGTTTTGTTTTCCGACACAGGGTTTCTCTGTGTAGCATTAGCTGACCTGGAATTCACTATGTAGACCAGGTTAGCCTTGAACTCACAAAAGATTAAAAACAGATAACAGTCTTTTTGTTTTTGGTTGTTTGTTTGGGTTTTGTTTGTTTGTTTGTTTGTTTGTTTTGTTTTGTCTTTCCAGACAAGGGTCTCACTAATTGTCCTGGAACTCACTATGTAGACCAAGCTAGCCTTGAACTAACAGAAATCCTCCCGCTTCTGCCTTCTGAGTGCTGGGGTTAAGGTTCTGCACCTGGCTTCTTTCCACCCCCACCCTACCCCTCAGGGTACCTTTGTGTATCCTTGACTAGAAAACGGGTGTGTGTGTGTGTGTGTGTGTGTGTGCGTGTGTGTGTGTGTGCGCGTGTGAGTGTGTGCGTGTGTGTGTGCGTGTGTGTGCGCGCGCATGCGCCTTTTATCATCTCTGTAGGATTGCTCGGATTGCTGATGTAAGCTGCTACATCTGCTTTTTTAGCATTCTGGGCATTGAACTTGGTCATCAAATTTTTGTGACAAATGAAAGAACACAGCAGACGCCATAACAGGCTGCTCAGGCTCCTCGCAGAGATCAGGCCTCAGTTTCAGTTTCTTCCTGAGACTGCACAGGTAGTTTCTGAGGAGGAGCCACAAGCAAAGGACAATTAATCACTGGTGCCCCTGACCACAGGGACAAAGGAGATAGGACATACCAAGCCTGGGCCACTGAGCCAGCACCCACGGTCAGTGCATACTAGGCCAGCCAGCCTCCACAGCAGCTCAAGGATAAAGCCTGGGACTAACCCGGACCTGCCCCAAAATGGAAAACTATACCCCTGACCGACCTCTAGCTAGCCCTGGCTAATTAAACTGTACTAATATGATTACCACTTGCTTAAGCCAATGGTAGATAAAATGACCTATCTGCTCTAGAACCTTTCCTTGGCTATGCTTAAAAGGAGCCCACACAGACCTCGGGATTTTCACCATCTTGCCTTTGTGTGGGATGGCTGGCCCCAGCATGGTGGAAGCTTTCTCAAGATAGTAAGTGCCCTTGCTGATTCCATACGTGGATGGTGGTCTTTTGTAGGACTTCTCCAGGACCCTAACAACAAGCACTTTTACTTACTGAACCATCTCATGAGCCCAGGATCCTAATTTATGGCCAGCCATGTTTAGAGAAACTAGTCTTCTTTTGAGTGATGTTTGTTTATTTGTTATGGGATTTGTTTCGTTTTGAGGCAAGGTCTCAAGTAGGCTAGGCTAGTTGCAAACTCGCTGTGTTACAAAGGAGGACCTTTAACTTGTAATCCTCTTGCTCTGTCTCTTGACTGCTAGCACTGTGCACCCAGGTAGAAAATAGTGTATTTTATGCCAAGATCTCCTTTCTTAAACCCAAAGGACAATCTTTCTCTTCTTCTCTTCACTGCCGTAAGGCTGTTAGGGGTCTTGTGTTAGTGCGAGTACAGGAGGAGTTACTTGAACAGGCGATGGTGGCGCACACCTTTAATCCTAGCACTCGGGAGGCAGAGGCAGGCAGATCTATGTGAGTTCGAGGTCTGCCTGGTCTGTGCATTGAGTTCCAGAACAGCCAGAGCTACACAGAGAACCAAAAAGAGAAAGGAAGGAAGTGGAAAAGGGAGGAGTGGGGAGCTCTTTGCCAGGTGGGGCTAACGTCCAGCTCCTGCCCAGGTTGCTCCTTCCTGTATCCCTGGTGACTATCTGTCTGTGTTAACTGATCACAGGAAGAGCTGAAGAGAGACCTGAAAATGAAGAAGGAGAAAGATATGGCCCAGGTGGTACAGGTCAGTGCTGCAGCAGTGTCCACACCCTCAGCGCCAGCACCAGCGCCACCACCGGCAGCCCCTCCAGCTCCTCCTCCTCCTCCTCCTCCTTCGCCTCCCCTGGCACACAGTCTGCCACCTGCAGGCCACCCCACAGCCCCACTGCCTGTCGCTTCCCAGAAGAGGAAGCGGGAGGAGGAGAAGGACTCCAAGTCCAAGAAGAAGAAGATGATCTCTACCACCTCGAAGGAGGCCAAGAAGGACACCAGGCTGTACTGCATCTGCAAGACGCCATACGATGAGGCCAAGTAAGTGCTCGCCCGTCTTAAGTTGTTGAGTGAGAGGTTGGCAGCACTGGGTGAGGGCAAGCCATGTGAGGCTGGGCTTCCTTTGCATCAGATACCTGGCTTGACATAGGACAGTAAGGGGCTGTTCCACATGCTCATGGGTCTTGCTTGTCCTCAGCAATGTCCTTTTCTGTCAAAAACAAGCTTGCTGTGGGTTCTTTGCCTTCCTAAATCTCTTTGTGGACTAGCTCCTAAGCTGCCATGGCTGCATCTTGCAGAAGGCCATCATCCTGGCACTCTTGGCTTCCTATCTGTGATGGCCGAAGCCCAGAGTCCATCCCAAAATGGATGGCACAGAGGCATCATATCAGTTCCTTTAAAAACAAACAAACAAACAAACAAAGCAACAATATTTTTGTCCAAGTTCCACTGTCTTATTGGAAACAAAAGCCAAAAAAGGTACATAAAGTGTTCTTTTTACCTACTTTGTGAGTTTAACATTCAAAAAATTGGTGAGCACAGCAAATGGAAGCTGTTTTTGACAGTCATGACTTGTATTTGGTGACGTAAATGAGATTTTAGAGATATTAGTACATAAATATATTTTCTTGGGTTTTTTTTGGTTTTTGGTTTTTGGTTTTTTTTTTTTTTTTTTTTTTTTTTTACTATTATTCAGTGTGTTTAACTTCTGACTGGAACATGCACATATAGGTCAGTGTTTTACAGTACCAAAAGTTTAATTGTGCTTTAGAAAAGGGTGTAGCATTAGGAAGTCTGTGGTGAGAGGGAAGCCACTTGAGTGGCGCTGCCTAATCACCGTCAGTTTGCAAATGTCCGGTGGAAACGCTGCTGGGAACAAGCTGCCTGTTGAACTCAGCAGTGTAAATGTCTTCCCCTCCCACTGTGTGTCCTTCATTGGTGATTGTCCATCATGCAGAGAGTGGCGCCCCGTGCACGCATCTCCCTGGAATGCAATACAAGTCCGTGTGCCTCGCTTTAAGTAAAACCCACTAGAGGATTCCTGAAACACACCAAGGATGAGCAATGTTACGTACACGTCAGCTTTAAGCTGACATGAAGTGTTTGGCCCACAGATCATGTCCATGCAACTTTCTGGGGATACTGATGTTGCTTAAAATGAGGTACATGAGTACATGTGCTCATTCTTTTGAGACTGCCCGTAATTTTGTGGCTATTTCACCTTTTTTTTTTTTTTTTAGTTTGCCATTGACATTTCAACATAGCAGGTTCATTCACTCCCTGTCAGAGTTGGAGTAAGTAGTATTTATCAGTGCTGTGTGACCTTGGACCAAACCAGCTTAGTTTGAGCCTTGAGTCAGTCACCAGCTTCTAAGGAGAGTTACTAAAAACTGAACTCAGGTCCCAAAGTTCCTTTCAGAGCACACAGCACCTTCAAGAGGTAACCTTGAAAGTGCTCCAGCTCGTCCTCTCCAGGCAGGCAGGGCATGTGGGAGTCGTGGTTCAAAAGAAAAGGTCACTGGGAAGGAGGTTGACAACTCGCTGTGTGGTACTCCTGCAGTCATGGGCATCCCTCTAGGTTAACTTACCAGCACAACTTGATAGCCTGTGAGCAATGCAGTCCTACACAACTGCCATCCACTGCTTGTGACTTTCCCCAAGACCCGATGTCACACCCCTCCCTCACACACATTCCCCTCCCCAGACTCAGGGAACAGGGATGACTCCATCCATGGACCTGTCCTGGTTCTCTCCATCTCACGTCTGACCATGTGTCTCTCCTCCACTGGCTGGCCTGCATGCCCTTGTGCTGTAACTTCTCGATGTTGCGCTTGGCTTCCTTTCACCTGTAAATTGTGAGCTACACTTTCAAACCTAGCTAAGAAATAGCCCTCATATTGAAATGGCTTCTGTAGACTAGGTTTGACAGATGTAAGTCTTTGATTCTTTGGCTTTGGTTTTTGTGCCTGTTACGGTTTCACACACATTCATTAAGAAGAAGCCATTACCATCGGTGTGGTGTTAATTTTTTTTTCAAATTCCAGTATGTTTGTCAAGTCCCCTATTTCACTCAGCAGTGTGTTTGTTGACATCGATGTGAGTGATGCCGTGTCCACCCTGGTCCAGTGTCGGATGCTGTAGTTTACCACTGGTAGAATGGTTGGAGCTGGAGGGGTTAGCTGACTCCTTGCAGAAATTACCCTGTAAGAAAGCGAACCAGGGTAGGGAAGACAGATTTACATGCCATGCAGCTCAAAATGACAACTACATTGTCATTTCATTGTGAATACTTTTAGGTTCTATATTGGCTGTGATCTTTGTACTAACTGGTATCATGGAGAATGTGTTGGCATCACAGAAAAGGAGGCTAAGAAAATGGATGTGTACATCTGTAATGATTGTAAGCGGGCACAAGAGGGCAGCAGTGAGGAATTGTACTGTATCTGCAGGACACCTTATGATGAGTCACAGTGAGTTGATAAGAGCATCTGTTTGACAATTCAGGAAGCTGCATTGCTCAACTGGTCACTTGATCTGAAAATGAAAAGCAGGGCCTCTCTGCTGTGTGTCTTATACACCTACGTGACAAAGCCTTTCCAGTTGTTTTCCTCTTTTTCCCTCTTTCTTTCTCCTTCAAAATGTATGTTGCTTCCTAGTGAATGATTGAGTTGCATTGGGGGAAATGTGGTTATAACAGTAGATTTGATTCTTCAATATGTAATAGAAAGTAATGTGATGAGAACAGCCTGACAGTGGGCCTTCACCTTGTCTGAAGTGGTGCTCTGTTACAGACTAGAAAAGCACCCTTTGGGATGAGCTGTGGCTACTTGAAACATTTTTTTTTTTTTTTTTTTTTTTTTTGCCTTATTTTGTTTTGAGCTTTACAATCAATCAAATGATTTACATTTTCCCTCAAATTGGTTCTTTAGTAGTACATAGTACTTTTAATACATGTTTACTATTGTTCTTAAGATCTAAAGTACCTGGTTAACACATTGGAATGTCATCTCAAGACATACTGAAGTTATGTTATCCCCAGGGCTTAGCCAATTGTCAGTTGCATGATGGCTTTAAAGGTGAATTCTAAGCAGAAGGAGCCTGTTCTTTCTGGCCTCACATTTCCATTTTGGATCTTGCAGATTTTATATTGGCTGTGATCGATGTCAGAATTGGTACCACGGGCGCTGTGTTGGCATCTTGCAAAGTGAGGCAGAGCTCATTGATGAGTATGTCTGTCCACAGTGCCAGTCGACAGAGGATGCCATGACAGTGCTCACTCCACTGACAGAGAAAGATTATGAAGGCTTGAAGAGGGTGCTGCGCTCCTTACAGGTGAGAAGCTGCCCAGGGTGGCATCTGAAGATGGAACCAAGCCCGGCTGACTGGGAAGACATGTCTAGGGTTTGAACTTCTCATTCTCCAGAGAGCACACTTAGCTCTCTCCCACGGCTTGGTGTGAAGGGCTGGACAAAGTGCACTTTGGCACTTGCCAGTAACATGGAGTTTCCCAATTGTTGCTCATCTACTGCTATAGAGTCGGAGGGCGTTGGGTTTCCCTTCCGTTCTACTTTTAGCGAAAACTGTATCTCATAGGCATAGATGAGAAAAGTCAAGACAGAATATTGGATTAAGTCTCTGCTGTAGCTGCAGTCACAGAGTCAAAGGAACTGGGAAATCAGTCCCTGACACCTCATTACCGGAACCTTCCACCCCAGCTCATTGCAGGGACTGCTGTGCCGGTGTTCCTCAGCTGGCAGGTCATCACACAGGAAGCAGAGTGTAGGCTTCATGACTATTGCTGGTACCCTACACATGTCTCCAGGGGCCTCAGATCAGAGCCACCTTGGAGGATTGTGACTATAAATGGTGTTCATTTTAAGAAAGTTTGTGATGGCTGTCTGAGTCACCTTGTGTAAACAATTTCATTTCTTCAATGTAAAACTGACTCAAATTCTCAGGCTTCCTCGATCCAGTGAGTCAGCTGAATTGTGTGTGTGTGTGTGTGTGTGTGTGTGTGTGTGTGTGTGTGTGTGTGTGTGTAAAATGAACTTCTGCTGGCAGTAACGACACTTGTTCTTTATTGTAGGCCCATAAGATGGCTTGGCCTTTCCTTGAACCAGTAGACCCCAATGATGCACCAGATTATTACGGGGTTATTAAAGAGCCAATGGGTAAGTGCTTGAGCTGAATAGGAACATGCTTCTCAGGAGTCGTGGGCAGCATCTAATCGTCCATAATGCTGATGTGTCGGGAGAGTATCTTGGGCATGCAGGCAACAGTGAGGTGGCTTTTGAAGCTGGGTTTCATAGGCACTCTTAGACCAAGCTGTCCCAGACGCCTCCTGCCTGCACCTCCCAAGTGTTGAAGTTACAGGAAGGTGCCACTGTGATCTGAGAATATCTATTGAAATTTCCATATGCATGCCTTTAAGCTAGCAGCTTAACATGGGGACGAATGTATATTCACAGCAGCAGTGTTTGTGATGGCATAACACTGAACTGCACTAAACCACTACTAGTCACTGAGTCACACCCTGGATGAGTAGAGTTGTACAGCTGTAGAAAGAATGGGTGGGGGCAGGGAACCAAGCCTGATGGACAAGCAGAACTGACAACCACCAGTGGAGAAAGAGCCAAGGGAGGGTAAATGTAGTTGGAATTTTCCTGCCTGGCCCAGTCAGGACAAATCTCTCTTACCCACCAGTCCCACAGTTGCTCAGACCCAACCAAGAAAGCACACAGAAACTTACATTGTTTACAAACTGTATGGCCGTGGCAGGCTTCTAGTTATCTGCTTCTTCTATCTTAAATTAACCCATTTCTGTTAGTCTATACTTTGCCACATGGCTTGTGGCTTACCAGTGTCTTTACATGTTGCTTTTCATGGCGGCGGCTGGTGGTGTCTCTTTCCAGCCTTCTACTTCCCAGAATTCTCTTCTCTCTTGTCCTGCCTATACTTCCTGCCAGGCCACTGGCCAATCAGAACTTTATTTACACAGAGCGATATCCACAGCACTTAAAGCCTTTCCCAGGAGAAAAAAACACTAGTGGACAAGTTATAACTGGTCGGACCAAGAGGGGCAGCTATGTGCAGTTGCATTTCAGAATAATGCTCCAGCTGAAGATGTCAAAAAAAAAAAACTAGAGCAGAAAAATTTCCAAACTGTTGAAGCATTCCCTCCAGCTGATAGAAGAATTGTGTTTTTAAAGCCAACGATGTGTCCTTCAGAGAAGGGAGAACATGAAGAGGATGGGGGGAAGATCGTTTAAATCCACCCGAGGGCTGAGTGCTTGCTTTACAGACTTGGAGGCCTGGGACAGTCGGTGATTCTCCCTGTTGATCTCTTCAGAACAGTGATTCTGACAGCTTTGAGTGGCTTAGAGGTTGAATTTGCTGGAGCTGGAGAGATGGCCCAAAGGCTAGGACAGCTGTCCGCTCTGCCAGTGGGCTCAGGTTTGAGTCCAAGCTCCCAGTAAGATACATGCGGTTAGTTAGCACTATCTGTAGCACAGAGGGACCTGACTCCCTCACCCCCTGCTCGGCACACGTACATGGTATTTTAAAATTGAATAGTTCTTAATTTATTAACCAACTTTGGCTTTCAATATTATTTTTGCCTTGTAGTTTCTGAGACATTGCATTCTATAGCCCAGCTGCCGTCTGTTTCTAGGTTTTAAGCAATAAAATATATTCATCTGCACTCCCTTGTTGTTTTGAAATGGGGTCTCATTGTAGTCCTGGATGCCCCAGAACGTGTAATCCTCCTGCCTCAGCCCCCTACGTGCTGGAATTGCTGGTGTGTATCCCATTCCCAGAGACTACTGTATATTTACTAAAAGTTTATAAATGTGTATAAAAATGTTTAGATGGTTTAGACTAACTTGAAAATGAAGATGGCTTTGAGGGCTGAGGGAACCCGCGTTGTGTTACTGAGCCTAATGTAAGATCATAAAGCCCCTACTACCAGTGGTGTTTAGAATTCTACGGTGTGTTCCTACTTCAGAATTCAGTACGCATAGTTGTTTGTGTTTGCTATTTTACTATGCTACAAAAGGTTGAAAAAAGAAAAAGGAAAAAAAAAAAAGCCACATGGTGTTGATGGCTGTACACACCTTTAGGCGGACTTTTGTGAGTTTGAGGCCTGACTGATCTTCAGAGTGAGTTCCAGGACAGCCAGAGCCACACAAAGAGACCCTGTCAATAAAAACTATTTCTGCTGGGTGGAGTGATGCATCCCTTTAATCCTACCACTCACACCTTTAATCCCAATACCCAGGAGGCAGAGTTTGAGGCCAGCCTGGTCTAAAGGGCAGCCAGGGCTACACAGAGAAACCCTGTCTCAAAACACCAAAAAAAACCAAACCAAAACAAAACAAAAGGCAGTTGAATGAAAGCTGGTCTGTGTAGTTAATTACAAATGAAAGCACCTTCTCAGCAGCAGCCAGGAGTGGTGTCTTAGAAATCAAAATGGAAACAGTGTTGAACAGTGTGAGGCGGTCTCGACTATACAAACTAGCCTCCAGATGGGGAGTATCACATTCTGACGATTTGAGGTAAACACACATGTGGAGTTCATGAGAGCTGCAGGACATGACCTCATTGGGAAGACCTTAAAGCTTTGAAAATATTTTATGTTTTGTGTTTTTAAGACCTTGCCACCATGGAAGAAAGGATACAAAAGCGTTACTATGAAAAGCTGACAGAGTTCGTGGCAGATATGACCAAAATTTTTGATAACTGCCGTTACTACAACCCCAGCGACTCCCCCTTTTACCAGTGCGCGGAAGTCCTTGAGTCATTCTTTGTACAGAAACTAAAAGGATTCAAGGCGAGCAGGTAAGCATGGTGTTCAGTATTCTGACATAAATCACTTCTCCAGACTCTGTACTGTCCTATTGAAGGACCAGCCAGTGGAGTGTTCATAGTAGTAAGTCTGTTCCTTCAAATAAAAAAATACTATTCGTACAACGTCAAGACTACAACATTACGCTAGGCGTGGCAATGTACAACTTTAATCCCAGCACTCAGCAGTCAGAGGAGTTTGAATTTTAAGATCAGCTTGGTCTACCAAGAGAGTGGAAGGCCAGCCAGGGCTATAGTGAGACCCTGTATCAACAAAGGAACAAAAAAAGACAATGGCATTATGGTCTACTCTTCCCGATGGGAGCAGGTCATTACTGAGAAAGCCCTGTGTCTATTAATGTGGTTAAAGTGAAATACCGTCCATGGGAATCTTGTCTGCAGGACCTGTGACAAGCAGGGAGGCCTCTGGCTCCCCTTGAGCCACCCAAGGAAAAAGCCAGCAAGAGGGCTTTTCATACTCTCCTTGAGTTATGTGTGCTGCATCTTAGAAGTCATCAAATGATGATTTCCTGAGTGTTTTTTCTAGGCTGTTCTAAACCCTAAAAACATCGTAGCAACTTTTCGTGAAGTTTTGTTACTGTGACCTTCGTGCCCTTCTGTGTCTTTCTCAACTTCGACCCCCATCTCAGTCCCATAAAGTTCTTCCTCCTGTAGAGGCTTGGAACCTCTCCAGGGGGAACAGCTCTCTCTCAGCTGCTACCATTCTGTAGCCTTAAGAATCCTCATTCACCATACCATGTCCACCCACCTACCTGCTCACACAGCCCTGGACGTGCAGATCATGTAGACGTTAGGTGGGTTGGAGCCCGGGCATCTATTATCAAAAGCATTAGATAGAGTGTTGGAATTTGTATCGTAAATTAATAACAGAGAGAACACTGAAATCTCATCAATAGTGCGCAAATGGGTAAAGATCAGCTCATGAGTCCAGTGCAAACCTAATCCAGATTCTTCTAGAAAATTCAGGAGAGGTCCCAGCATATTGCCCAGAGAGCCCCACATATGTAAATTCCAGATTTCAATAGAAAATCAAAGAGAAGTAACCTAAGATCCAAGCAGCTGTGTTGGAAGTAGTGCTGGCATCTAGCAAATGGAGGCCGGAGAGGCTGCTTACCAGACTTTGTTGGTCAGGCCAGCCTCTGTGACAAAGAATTAACCAGCCCCAGATTGTCACAAGGGACACTGAAAACTCATCCTTTATCTAAAGTGAGAGTCACCAGAGATTGCAAGTTGGAGACCTAGCAAGATTCTGTCTCAAATAGCAGAGAAGTAACTGCCCATTAGGCAGTGCCTGCCAGGTATCACCTCTTCTGAAGATTAGGAGACACCCAAGACAAGCCAGACATGCATTGGCAAAGCAAAGGTCTATGGTGGAGCAGAAAAAGAGTCCAGAAAGAACAAGAACTTTTTACTGACGGCACATGCCCCTGTATCGTGTCCCAAGCAACTGTCAAGCACACTGCACCTACATCCTGGTGGACAGATTATTGGAAAAAGACAAAATTGTGATGAAAGTTCACATCATGAAAATTATGAAATAATACTCAGTGAAAAGTCAAGAAGAATAGAAAAGACAAAGAAAATTACCAAAGGATTCTGGTCAGAAAGTAAACCCTTCAGCACCATTGGTCACTGAGCACAGTCATCAAGAACCTGCTTTATGCTACCCCAGGGATGCTGGGGAGTGAGGAGCCTCAGCTCTGTGGTTTGCATCCTTGCGGGAGATTGAGGAACATTGCTAATATGCCAGGGCAAGCAATAGGACAGATGGAGAAACAGCCAGTGCATACACTGCTGTAACATTTTTAACTGACAAGGTTAAAAGAGCTTCCAGAAGACAGAACAGAACAGGATTAGACTGGTGATCGGTATCTGTGGAAGGGGAGACTATCCTAGCCCTTCAGGAAATGTAGTCAGTTTACATGTGTACAGATGTAAATAGTACAGAGAAAGCAGGACATTTCGTTAATTGTGTAAGGAAAGGCCCTCACAGGTTACTATCCCACAAGGAACAAGACCTAGCCCAATGGTGGTGGCCACGCCTTTAACCCCAGCACTCAGGATGCAGAGGCAGGCGGCTCTCTGAGCCAGGTCTACTAAGCATGGAGTTCCAGGACAGCTCCTGGTATGGTGACTCCTGCCTTGGTGCTGCATGTCTTTAATCTCAACTACAGAATAATGAGACCGTGTCTCAAAAACCAAAGGAGAAGAAAAGGAAACCAGGCCTTGAGTCCAAGAAACAAGAGGTCCCAGCAACCAACCAAGAATGCCTGAAACCTACAGTGACATTTTTATGGCCAATGTGTGTAATGAGTGTCCAGATCAGAAGACCTCAATGGAATATGCCCGTGATAGGAATGTCTAGGGAAAAAAGGGGTTTTGACATGAGCTAATTGGTTGGAGTTCAAAAAAACCTAACACTGTGACTTGACCAAAAAGGGGGGAAGGAGGAAGGGTAAGAAGAATGCTTTCTCAGAAATGGTTGCTGCTGCAGAGAAAGAGCGGGGTCACTGAAGCTTCAGCCACCCGAGTCAGCCTAAGGGGGTATTAGTGAAAGACAGAATTGGGAGTTCCAGGGAGATAAATGGGCTCAAAGAGAGAAGTGGGAGAGTGGCTAGGTGGGCTCACCTCTCATTTGCCAAAGCAAAATCAAATTGGAAGAAATGAGAAGTGCAGCTACGGAATGGATGAGGAAACAGTTGCTACAGCCTAGCAAGCGGAGCAGAGGCCGCTGCTCCTTCACAAACCCGTGGTGGGGGCGTTCCCATTCATGCCGTGTGCAGTTAGTCATCCAGTGAGATCTGGAAGCTGGCTGCGTTGAGTCCTACCCTTGGTGCCAGACTTGCAGGCAGAGTCCCAGAGCGGAGGGTGAAGGAAAGACTCGACAGTCCCAGGGCTTGTGTCAAACTAAAGGATCTGAAGAAGATACAAGGCGGCTTAGTAACCTTCAAGAGGGGGTGTGTGTGTGTGTGTGTGTGTGTGTGTGTGTGAGAGAGAGAGAGAGAGAGAGAGAGAGAGAGAGAGAGAGACTATCACATCATGCCACCAAGCCGCTTTCTTGGCTTTGTGTGCAGTAGAACACTGGTGTACATTTAAGAACACCAGGACTAAAGTTGGCTCAGTTCTGCTCCAGTGCATTCTCCAAGATTGTGTGCACATTATTCTCATTACTTTGTTCTGAATCATTTATACCATCCATGTTCTTTCTTTTCTTACAGATTGTGATATCTTTAGTCTGAATTTTTAACTGGAATCAGAACTGGATGTTGGGGTCACTGTTTATTGTACCACATGATTGCCTAATTCAAAATTTCCCTCCCAAAAGTTGACACTAGTTAATGTAATTTTTTTAATGTTAAATACAGACGTGTAGATACGTAAAAACTTCATTCTGGCAGTCATGTTGGACAATGTGTTTAAAGAACTGTGAATGCTCGGGATGCTGTACCTACCTGCTATTGCAATATAAAGTGCTGAGTCAGTCCTGCTACCTGTACAGTAATTTGGTTACCAACAGTTGTGAATGAAACTGGGAAATGAAAAGGACTTTCTGGGCTTCAGTTGAAAAATGTGATGTTAATATTGCTCCTTGTCTTCTGATAGACCTTTCCATTTCTGTACCACTGTAAATAGACAGGCACACACACCTTTTACTACAGTAAAGCTTTTATAAATGTCTCTGTCCCATTTGTTGAAAATGGTGTAATCTTAATAAACAATATATATTCACTTATATATACATATATTTTTAAACATTGGCTTTTTCCAGTGAACTACCGTGTTTACTGTACAGTGAAAAGTTTTAATACTATAGCTAGAAGATTTCTTAATTGTTAATTTTCTTATAATTGCTTGCCAAGGATGAGTGAAAGAATGTGGCTGCTACCCCAGACTGGCCTTGGTGTCCACGTAAAGTATCATTGTCTCAGAAATGAAGGGCGCTTAATTGTCCCTTTTTCTGTATTCTGTAGGTCTCATAACAACAAGCTGCAGTCTGCCGCTCCTTAGAGTCAGCCTGTCACTAAGCGAGACCCAGCGAGAGTCTGGTGGTCTGAACTATTTAAATTAAAGCACCAGATGTTTTCAGTCAGGCTATCCTGACAAGGCTTGACCGTAACCTCGTTCCTATTGGTCACAACAGTCCAGTTGTATTCTTGGCCAATTTTGTCCAACGGACAAAGGAAAAGCAAAGTCCACGGCACCATTGTCTTGTCAAGAGCAAATGGCTTTTACTGTTGTGGCAGAAGCAGGAAACTTTTGTTTATTGAAAAAAAAAAAAAAAAAGGAAAAAACAAGGAAAAAAAGATGCTATGGGGTCAAGTGTAACTCCGTGGAGATGCCACGTCCGCTCTTCAGTGAAGAAGCTGCTTAGAGTCACAGAAACCTTCCTGACTGTATTTATTTATTGTCGCAAAGAGACGCTTTTTTATTGCCGCCCTCATTTGTCAGCTGATTATTTTTTCTTATAAGATCCAGCCCTGGTTACATGTATCCACCCTAGATCTTATCATGATTCCTGTAGGTGACGTACAAGGCGACCTCTAGATGTCTTTTCTTTCTATGAAAGGAGCTGCTATGTACACATGTGCACACACAACTGGGAATCAACAATGAGTTTATTGTTCATGGTAGACACAGAGGAGGCGTGCAGAAAGGCTGGGATAAGTGGTCCTGGACTACAGACTTCGTTGCCTTGAATACACCAGTACAAGCGGTCATTTACTCTGCACCAATCTAAATGAGCAAAATCTATTTGAAGGGATCTTGTTTGTAAACATTTGTCAGATTCTACTTTTTTTCTTTTTGTATTAAAATTCAACTATGGATGTATATGAACCGAAATAAATGGAGATAATTTTTCTCCCACAGATGGAGGTCTCTTTGAATGTGCGCTAATATTACTTGTAAGCCCTTGTTGGGAAGAGGGAGGGCCACCAGGACACACAGGCAGGAGGCCTGAGTTTCTCCAGTAGAGCAGAGGCCTTTTTCATAAGTCCCAGTCACCACATCAGAGAAAACCTCTAGGGAGCTGAGGCCACGTATCAGTTGGTCATAGCTGTAATGACAGGGATATGACACTGTACGTTACCTTCATCCCCACCGTCTGTGATTCTAGGCAAACTACCAGTCACAGACAGACAGCTCCCTGTAGGGTGAAGGATTTCGATGACCTTGGCCTCCACTTTGTGTTGGTTGGGTTCTTTGGGTTTTGTTGTTGCTATGGGAAAGCGTCCCACGAGCAGGGTGCAGGGTAGAGCAGACAGGTGTGTTCTGCATGTGCCTCCTGCTAGGGTTCCACTTTCCCCGTGTGCTGTTGTGCAGACCAGCTGGAGTTGGGTTATGCAGCTCCGCAGATGGTGTCCTAGATTTTGCACTAGTCCACATTAGCCTTGTCCTGCTGAGTTTAGAATCTACCTGGCTTTTTGTTTGGTGTTGCCTTGCTATGCAAAGCCTTCCCCAGCCCCTGGTTTCTCAAAAGGAAACTGTGGCAACAGTTGGCAATTCTTCTTCCAGGCTCAGGTGTACAGGTCCTTCTGGGTTCACACGCTCTGTTGAACCCACTCCCTCTGGACATAAAAACGTCACTTTAGCCTGTGCTTATGGCTAAAGAGACTGACTGCTCAATATGGTAACAAAGTTTTTGCTTAAACTATTAAGGTGGAAGTAGTTAATAAATACAGGCTATTTTGCCCTTTTAGTTTACAAAAAGAAAATGTTCCATGTTGTAAGCACCGTGCTGATGCAAGAATTCTACATTTTAATGATAGAACGTGATTCTGCATCTAGCCACACTGCAGTATTCCTGTACTCTATACATATATCTAGGTATATATGGGCTCAGTCACGTCAGCTTGTTGCAGCAAGAGCTTTCCTACCTGTAGGCAATAGATTGCTATGTTTTTAACAAATTGTAGCAAATTCTAAATAATTCTTTTTGTACGTAATAGGACATTTCATCCTAAAAAAATAATAATAAAGTAATGTTTTTGACATTGGATTCTGTGCAGTTTCTAATGAAACAATGGTTGGTTGGTTCACTGTTTGATACATTTTCTGTAGCTGTTGGCATTGCCAAGTTGTACAGAAGGGGGGGGTGGGCTGTGGATTTCTGAGACTGGGAAGATGTTAATTTCATATTGTGTACTTAATGGTATAAAGACTTTTGCAATTTCTATCACCATATAAAGACATTTTATAATTTTATCAGACTATAGAGCTTTAGTCTTTCAAAAGGAATTTTTGAAAAACGTACATTCTTATTTCAAAAGCTGCTTTTCTATGAATCTGATTTGAGGAACTTCTGCTACTCAGAGAAAAGTTAAACTGTTGGCTTTGGCAGCCTGAGTGGTCCGATGCACACTGGTGATATATATGGTTAGGATGTTTCTGCCCAGGCTTCGCACCTATAATCTGTACATTCTTTGCTTTGATAGATTTCTTTGGCTAAAAGTATTTTTAGCATTTCCTGTGCTTCATCTCCAAATTCACAATTTGAGACCATTTCATAAGAGATATTTTCATAATGTCTGTAAGGCTTTTTTTTTTTTTCCTGAGCAAATTCTTCCGGGTTTGTATTACTGTCCTACAGTAGGTCAACGAAATTGTGATCTTTTGGAGATGTTTCTACAGTAAAAATGACCTTTTTCCATTTGGAGTGGCCTGGAGTGCTGTGTAGGGACCCTGACAATGTGTTGCTGTTTGTAACCTTTCCTCTTAAGATCTGCAAATAAAACTTCTTTCCCTGTCTCTGTCCATTTGTGTCAGGTCAGATCTTGGTTCTCGCGTTTCTAATTGATGTAAGAGCCAACCTGGTGGCTGTACACTCAGCCTGACAGCATTTACTCTGCGTGCGTGCGTGCGTGCGTGCGTGCGTGCGTGCGTGCGTGCCTGATGTCAATGGGGATCAGAAGAGGATGTTGGATCCCTTGGAACTGGAGTTTACTACGGTTGTAAGCCACCAGGTGGGTGCTAGGAACTGAACCCAGGTCCTCTCAAGAACAGCCAGTAATTTTTAACTGCTGAGCCATCTCTCCCACCCCTGTGGTTCACTCTTGTCCCAGTGGAGGCAGATCCCCAGCAGGGCCTTGAACTTAGGAGTGTCATTCTCTCCTGAGCAAGGTACTGGCTGATATGTCCATGGGGTGGAGACAAGGGGAGGGGACTCTAGTCATCTGGTGTAATTTGAGGAAGTTTTAGATACATAGAATGAGATTCTGGGAAAGATATTTCTGAGAGTAGTATACCCCTTGATCCAGTGTAAACCAAACTTCAACTAACAAAGTACTGTATTTTAAAGTTAGTATCACACACACCAAGAGGCAGGAGGAGGAGGGAGATTCCCTAACAAAAGAAAACCATGTCCTTTTCCCTCCTTGAATCCTTGAAGTACCAGTTTAATTTGAAGGACAGATACTGTTGAATTACCTTGAAAGCAACTGGGTATTTATTGCTGGGGACTATTGTGTATGTACATAAACACAAAGGACCTTTTGTCTCTGCAGCACTGACCCATGTCCTGGGGTGTGGGAGTATAGAATCTATCAATGGGACAAGAGGATTAGAGACAATGATTTGCTCATTAAGTTTTTCTATAAAATTAGAAATTGCAACCAAGGTCCTGTGTGAATGTGGAAAAGGTGATTCTTCCAACCTCTTTGCTAAGCTGCAGTCTCCAGGGTTCTTTGCTGTCCCCCTTTCCACCACTCACTGACTGTGACTGAACCTCACTAGCCTTGCCTTGTAGACCCAGTCTTGAATGGTGGCTTTTGTTTTTATCCAGTCAGTCTCTACAACAAGTGGCCTGCATTTCCACCGTAGTCCTGACCTCCCAAGTATATTGAACCTGGGGGTCTAACATTGGTCTTTTTATGTGTATGTGTCTGTCGGGAGGTGTGTGCACAGGTGCCCAAGGGGACCAGGAGAGTGCACCAGATGCCCTAGAGGTACAGGGGATTGAGAGCCACTTGATGTGGATCTGGACTTCAGTCCTCTGTAAGAGGAGCAGGGATCTTAGCAACTGCAATCTTTCAAGATTCCACTTTCCCTTTCTGGGCCAGAGTCTCTTGTAGCCCAGGCTGGCCTCACACTATGTAGCCAAGGATGACTTTTACCATCATCCTGCCTCTACCTCCTGAGTGAGTAAGCATTATAGGCTTACTCTACCATCCTTAGCATTTAAAAACAAAAAAAGATTTTAATGAATTTGGACACATTTCGTCTTTGGGAAATTCTCCAAAAGACCAGCTGGGAGTTTGTGATACAGCTGCAGAGAGCCTGCAGTGAGTGCCCTCTCTTTGTTAAGTATAGAGCCAGGTGGCTTCTACAGTAAGTACGGAAAAAAAAAAAAAAAAAAAAAAAAGGTCTTAGTAATGCTTTACCACAAAGTAGAACCTTCCAGCTTTATTTTAATCATGTTTCTCATGTCTGAGGCCAAAGAGGCAACAGTTACCGTACTGCACATAGCTTCCCAGCCCCACAGGCTGTCCTGGAATTCTCTCTGTAGACCAGGCTGGCCTCAAACTCACAGAGATCCACCTGCCTCTGCTTCTTCAGTCCTGGGGGTAAAGGTGTGCGCCACCTCCCCCGGCAGCATGTTCTTCTTTGAGACAAAGTTTCCTGTAGCTCAGGCTGGCCTTGAACTCTTGATGCACACACCCCTCAGACATCACCACATCTGGCTACACATTGTGTCCTAAGCTATTGCTCCTGGCTTCCCAGTCAATTCTCCATGTTCCTCTTCTTCCCTTTGGCTGCCATCTTTGTGTGTTCCGTTCTCACTGTGGCTGTGGCTGGCCTGGAAGTCACAGATAAGCCACCTGCCTCTGCCTCTGCCTCTCCAGGACAGGGACTGAGGGTTCGTGCATTCTTAGCGTCTATTCTGAAATTCACTGAAGTGCATGCAGCCTGACCATCTGAAAGAAAATCAGGATGTCCTTGAAAAGGTAATTAAATTGAGCTAGTGATTGAAGGTTTTTCACACATAACGGAATGGATCCACTAAACCGGCCTGTGCACCGTCACTGATCAACACTTTTCAGGGTTTGGGAAGTAAGCTTGAGAAAGGCTTTTTCTCAAATCGTTAGGATCACTAAGGAAAAGGGGAAAAAAACAGCCAGGTGCATCCAAGATCTGATTTCAAGGCAAGATTTACTGCTTTTACAAACACAATGGTGATCCTGAGTCCTAACAGAAAAATGACATCAGATACACCAGAAAAAGTACTGGAGTAGACGCCAGTTTGGTACAAAACAGGTTATTCGGAGCAAGGGTGCATGACAGTGCCCAAGGTCACATCAGGAACACACTTGGAATGAGAGTTTGCTTGAATTAGCCCTTGAAACATAATTTTCATACTTAGCCTGGGTTCTGACCCTAGTGTATGATCTAAATGACATTTCATATGTAAATGGATTCTGACAGGGATGTTTACTCTCCTGTGTGGAATTTAAAACTCGATGCTTTAAATACAAAATCTTTGACACATGATAGATACTATTCAAAGTTGTATATTTAAATTTAAGAAATGTTTTGTGAACTATTTCTACTGAGAAAATGTATTAAATTAAAATAACTTAAAAACAACACAAAGTGGTGTGATCTGTTGACCCGGCGGGTCAGGTGTCTGAGCTATGTGCGTCACTATGACTGCCCCACTGTGCTCTGGAGCACACCTTGTCAGCGGTTTGTGAAGTGGCAGCTTTAGAGCTAAGCAGAACAAGTGGCTCTTAGCTGTGGGCCCAACTTCACACCGACGGGCCCCTGCTGTGTGACACCACCTGCTGAGTTCCAAATCTCTTGGGACCCCCAAGTGCACTGCGTGTGGGTGGCACCTCGAACTTGCCACTCCCGTTTTCGGTTGAATCTTTTCACGTAGCTGCTGCTACCCCTGAGCAGTCCATCTCCTGGCCGCAGGCGTCCTCTCAGGACCTGGAGCACAGCAGTGGGGAGCTGCCGTCTCTTGTGGTAGATGTGGCCCATCACAATATACCGGCTTCCTAAACAAAAGGACCAGAAGAGAAACGGTGTCATTTAAATGCCAAGAAATGTGGAATCTGAGCTTGACTCTGTCTTGCTGTGCATGTGGCAACTTATCTAACCTATAGGCAACAGGTGGACAATCTAAAGAAAAGATAACCTGCAGACAACCAACACTACAGAACAAAGCCCTGTCTGCCCCAGAACATCTCTAGGAAGAAATGAGAACAGGTAGCCCCAACATTACCACCAACCCCAAAAAGTCCTTTCTCAACTCAGTACTGAACAGTAGAGCTCCCGATTCACCACTCTTGAAAATGCTGTTCTGTGGGCTGGAGAGAAGGCTCAGGGGTTAAGAGCACTAGTTTTTCTTCCAGAGGTCCTGAGTTCAATTCCCAGCACCCAAATGGTGGCTCCCAACCATCTCTAAAGGGATCTTCTGTAATGCAGGCATACATGCAGACAAGTCACTTGTAAGTAAATAATAAATAAATAAAATGCTTAAGTTAGAAAAGAAAATGGTGTTTTGTCATGAATATGTGTCAACATATCAGTGTTTGGGATGTTTTGGTTTGGGTTGGTTGGCTGGTTTTTCGAGACAAGTTTTCCCTGTGTAACCAAGCTGGCCTCAAACTCAAGTTGATTCTGCTTTCCAAGTGCTGAGACTCAAGGCATGTATATAGCCAAAGCTGGCCTTGAACTCTGTATGTGGAGAGTGACCATGAAGTTCTGATCCTCCTGCCTCCAAATCCCTCCTGGGTATTGGAGTAGCAGGTGTACACTACAAATCCTGACCTTTTTTGCCAGAGCTGAGGACAGAACCCAGGGCCTTGCGCTTGTGCTCTACCACCTAGCTAACTCTCAAACCCCATTCCTGGCCTATTTTGTGCCAATCGCTGTTCTTAACTTTATGGGAGAGCTTCAAAAGAGAGCTGAAATGGTACTGTAACGTAACTTCTAGTGGTTACACTACTGTCCCACATAGCTTGGATTGAGCTCTACTAGTATCCCAGCATGTGTTGAAGCAGGAGGACGGCCATGAGTTCGAGGCCAGCGTGGGCTCCGTATCAATAGCCTATCTCATACAAATTCTGGGAATGTAACTGACGGTGTGCTTGCCTGGCACGTGTGAGGCCCTGCTCAATCCCTAGTCTTTGAAACGGGGGGAGTTGGGGGGTATGGTAACCAACAGAAGTTGGGCTGCAGCATTCAGGTCCCCAACAATAGTATAAAAGACACGCGTAGCCAGGGTGGGTGGTGGTGCACACCTTTGATCCCAGCACTGAGTTCGAGGACAGCCAGGGCTACAGAGAAACCCTGTCTCAAGAATTGAGTAAAGGACATATATGAGCTGGTCTTTTGGGCCAGTTTCGATACCAGGTTTAAGTTCTGGACACGGCTTATGGCAACCGGAGGAGTCCAGGGCTAGTATATGCACGCGGAAGAAAAAGCCGTCGGGAGTGATGTACAGGCGGCTCATCTTGTACAGCCCTTCGGGGTCCACCAGTAGAGTCACCAGCCGCAGGCCCGCGCCCAACACGTCCACGTCGTGCACGATTCCGTTCACGGCTGCTTTGGGCAAACGGGATTTGGAGAGAGGCATTACAACTAGCGCCAGGGTGGGGACCGGCGCGCGGGTTCCCGGGAGGGTGGGTGCGCTCACCGAATTCGCTGGCGCAGTAGGCCTCGCGCTCGTCCGCGTCCGCGCTGCAGGCGCGCGCGCACGACTGGGTCTCCAGCTCGGCGTCCTCGGGCGGCAGCGCCCGCGGGCTTCCAGAGGGCTGCGCGGCGGCGCGCGGCCGGTTCGGGTGGGCGGGGCCGGCGGCGCGCGCGCCCTGGGGTCGCGGGGCCCGAGAGCGCGCGCGCCGCGGGGAGTCCTCGGGCGAGGACGCGCGGTTCTCCGCCTGCGTGAGGCGCGGGCCCGGGAGCCCTGCGGGCGCGCGCGCCGCATCCCGGAAGCCGGCGCGGTTGTCAGCTGGGGGCGCGGG
This sequence comes from Onychomys torridus, assembly GCF_903995425.1. Classification (NCBI taxonomy): domain Eukaryota; kingdom Metazoa; phylum Chordata; class Mammalia; order Rodentia; family Cricetidae; genus Onychomys; species Onychomys torridus. Next base: position 94,979,088 of record NC_050450.1, on the reverse strand, counting down.
CTTCCGGCGCCGGGGCTCCGGCCAGGCGCGCGGCCCAGCATCCGCGGCTCGCGGCCGGCGCGCGAACTCGGGCAGCGGCTGCGCACGCGGCCCCGGCGTTTCCCGGGCGCCAGGCTTTCGGTGCGGCGGAGGAGCTGCGGGAGAGAGCGAGGCAGTGAGCCCAGGGGAGGTGCGACGGGAGCAGAGGGACCTCGGAGCGAGCACCTGCCCGAGCCCTGCACGGCAGGACCACTGCCTGCAGCACCAGGCCTCGGCTGCGAGTTCGAGGTTAACCTGGGCTACGGTGTGAAACTATCCTAAGAATAAAGAAGCAAACCAAGAATGGAGCCAAAGAACTTCACCAAATCTTTTCAAATTACAGTCTTCTATTCATTCTAGAGCTAAACACTTCAGGTAACACTGATTAAACTTCTGTCTTTACCCTTCAATACAACACACACACACACACACATATACGCGCGCACACACACACACACACACACACACACACACACACCTTTTTGCTATTTACAGTTTATTGAGAGAGTAACAAGAGCAAGCCCCGAGGGGAAGCGTCTCGAGTTACAGGTCTCTCCTAATTGTTTAAGCGCCCCTGACAACAGAACTATTTGGTTTTCCCATCCCTGTTTACACTGTCATCTTGGTCTCCTGAAGCATCAAGCATTTGTGAGTGGATTTTTATCTGGCTTCTTGGACACCACTTACTAGTAAACAACAGCTTAGAAAGGGGTTTTAAGGCGTGGCTGGGAGGCAAATGCCCGTGGTAAGTATAAAAGCACACATTAGTTACCCTCCCCATTAGAAAATCTCCCAGATACCATCAAGACATTTTTTTTTAATTATTAATGATTTTCTCCAGCTCTGCATACAGGTTAGTGCACAAACTTCAGCCTGCTTGAAATCTGGGCAGCTTTCCATGCACAGTTACACAATATCCCCCCCCCCCCAGTGCCCCTCCAGCCAAGCACAGCCCAAAGCCTGCTTTTCTCTCCATTTGCATTAGAGAGCTTGCTCTGCCCCTTGCAGCTTCGACAACACTTCATTTATTGTGATGTGTCTTGCCAGATGAATACTCATGAAAAAGCAGCTTTCTCCCAGTAGGAATGGCTAGTTATACAGTTTTATGTTTTTGTAAAGCCATTGGTTCTAACTTCCTGCATTGAACCGGTGCACCGGGTACAGCCAAATAAAGTTCTGGTGGCTAGCCAACTCCTGACTGTCAACTGTTGACCTCAACTGATTCCCACTGACACCACCATCTGTTGTCATGGGGAAGATGGTTTGATATGTGGGTTAAATGCCACTGACGTCCTTCAGTTTCCATGTGGGAGGAACAAAACACTGAAATAAATTGCCCGGTGAGGTGTGGAAGCTGTTTTTCCCAGAGATAGTGAAGTGAACAAAACATCCTAACAAAAGCAGAAGGGAGACCGCCTGATCCGTGTCTGTGGGTGTCTGAGTGTGTGTGTGTGTGTGTGTGTGTGTGTGTGTGTGTGTGTGTGTGTGTGTGAGATCAAGCATACCAGAGGCTATACCGGAGCTGCGTGGAGAGAGGCGGGATACCCGGAGCTGTCGCACCATCGCTGGCCTGTGTCACCATGCCTAGCCCGGAGCCTGTCCACAGCCAGCCGCGACCCCTTTTGACACTTCCCCTCCTCTGCGATGCAGCTATTTAACATGCAAAGTTTTCTCCAGCCTGCCTGGCTCGCACGCGATCATTTCAGCCGCTGAACCCGCGTCTTTTCTTCCGAAAAGGCTGCCAAGGAACATGAAATCTTGGGGGACCCTTGTCGCTGCTCGCTGGCACGCACGTAGAGCCGGAGTCGCCTGTCCCGCAGGCTCTGACCCTTGGCTCGTCCCGCCCTGCATCGCGCCCTTTTCCCAGTCCCTGGGGCGCTGCGTTTCAGCGACCTCACCTTTTCTCTCCGCCACCGGGGCTTCGGGGGACCATCCGATGATCAAACAGAGAAGCCAGAGGGCTCGAGCTGTCATTTTTGTAGACAGGGTTCCCAGGGCTGGAAAACGCAGCAAGGGCTTTGGCTCGCTTCCTCTCCCCCCACCCCTTCTCCACACACCCCCACCCCCGTCCATGCTAATGAGGGGCAGCCTTTGGGGAAACGGGCATCTCTGGCTGCACAGACCATTGAAAGAAAACCGAGCGGCGGGGATCTCGCCCTCTTCCCGAAGAGGGTCGGATGTGTGGTCCCGACTGGGATCTGTGGGCCAGAAGAACACCACTGCCGCCTCTCGCTCTCGCTCTGGATGGGTGGTGTGCTCCGCGGGAGGTGATAGGGCGAGGGGAGAGCGAGGGTTTGGAGGGAGTTGAGGGACAGGATAAAGGAAAGTGAGTGATGAAGTCAACAACAAATAAATCAGCGCTTAGAATAGCTTGGGCTTGTGCAGGGGAGGGGACTCCAGATGACAAAAAATCGCATTCCAGAACGTGTGAGGCAATTGCCAGACAAACCAAGTTTGGCAAAGCTGTTTGACTATATGTGCAATCTTGATATTCCAGAACCAGAAACGGGGGGCGGTTAGGGGGGGAACCTTAACGAAATGGTTTTTCTTGCCAGCCTTCTCCTCCTCCCCCGCTTCCCCCTCTTTCATCCATCCATCATTGATAACTGGTATTCAGCTGACCAGATTCAAGTATACACTGAATGCGTAAAGATTGGCAACCCACCTTTCCATTCCGGGGACATCTCATTGCTTGGGGAAAAGCCGACTTTTTATTTCTAAGAAAAGCAAATTCCTTTCCCGCTTATGTCCAGCTTCCTGACGCAGCAGCTTCCCTCGATTGGTCAGGAGTTAAAGGCCCATTTCCTTCAGATGAAATAAAACCAGCATTTGCCAAGGGGAGCGTGAGGGGATCACGTTCCCGGAGCAAGTCAGAAGCCTCAGGAATCACATCTCGGTCCACGGCTCCAAACCTAAATGGAAGCAGGAATACTGAGGTGACGGGCTTTGCGTGAGGTACACAGGATGCAGAAGAAAGGCCCGGCTTCCGTGGCACTCACATCCAGGGGCCAGAAAACACAGTGCTGGTGTACTGAGTGGATGCTGAGGCCATGGTCTCAGAAAAGACACGGAGAAGCTAGAACAGGAAAGCAAGGTTCCATCATGTTTGAGCTCTTGAAAAGGAACTACAGAGAGGCAGCCTTATGGCCCGCCCATTGGTTATATTCTACGAGGCAGGAGTGATGGAGCAACTGGCCCGAATTTAGTTTCCAAAAGAATACTCCGGGGTTGGGGGAAGGGGCTGGAGAGATGGTTTAGAGGTTAAGAGCACTGCTTGCTCTTCCAAAGGTCCTGAGTTCAATTCCCAGTAACCACATGGTGGCTCACAACCATCTGTAATGAGATCTGGTGCCCTCTTCTGGCCTGCAGGCATATGTGCAGACAAAAAACTGTATAATGAAAGAATTAATAAATAAATAAATAAATAATGAAAAAAGAATACTCCAGGGGATGTAGCTCAGTTAATAAAATGCTCCAATTCAGTCCCCATCATTGCCAAGGCGACTCACAGGTGTCTGTCCCAGTTCCCGGGGACCTGACCCTTCTTCCGACCTCCTTGGGCTCCTGCACACATACATTGCACTTACATTCCACTCAGGCACTCACAAGAATTTAAGTGAATATTTTTAAAATCGAAAATACAGAAATCAGACTGCAGACGGCATGGAGGGTTTGAACCATGAACTCCAGAGGGCCGCAGCAAGGCAAACATGTTTACCAGAGAGGCCAAGGGGGCAGGAGGAGGACAGCTTAATCATGGAGCACGTGTCTAATGTGCACAACCACACATCAAAAGTACTGACAGAAACAAACAGCCAGGTGTTGGTGGTGGCGCGGTGGTGGCGCACACCTTTAATCCCAGAGCCCCAGAGGCAGAGACAGGTGAATCTCTGTGAGTTCGAGGCCAGCCTAGTCTACAGAGCAAGTTGCAGGTTAACAGGACTCCACCAAGAAATCCTGTCTTCAGGGACTGGAGAGATGGCTTAGTGGTCAGAGGACCCGGGTTCAACAGCAGCTCACAACTGTCTCTAACTCCAGTTCTAGGGGACCCAACACTCTTACACAGACATACATGCAGGCAAAACACCAATATACATAAAATAAATTTTAAAAAAGGAAAGAAAAGGAATCCTTTCTTGAAAAAAAAAAAAGTAAACAATAAAAACAGAGCTAGACTATGACCGCAGCATTCTGCATCTGACTTCACTTGGTCGTGGAGTGACTGGGATCCAAACTCATATGGGCAGATAAACAGATGCATAAACTGGACTCTATTTCTTAACTGGGCATGGAGGGGCTACAAGCAAGGTGGGTCAAGAGTACACTTATTAATCAGAAGGCTGCCTGGCAGGCATTGGGAAACGCAGCTGAAGGAGGCAGGCTGTAATCCCCTCACTGAAAGAAGGTACAGAGGATGAATTCTGTTTCCTTTAAAAGAACGGCCTTTCCAGGGCTGCTGAGAATGCTCAACAGGTGAAGGTGCTTGCCACCGAGCTGAAAGCCCCAAGTTTGATTCCCAGAATATCTGTGGGGAAAAAAAGCATTGACTTCTGCAAGTTGTCCTCTGCCCTCCACACACATACCATAGCATGCACATTTAAACACAAGCATGCACACACACACAAGCAAATAGATTTTATATATAGCCCTGGCTGTCCTGGAACTCACAATGTAGACTGGAATGGCCTCAGACTCACAGAGATCTGCCTGCCTCTGCCTCCAGAGTGCTAAAATTAAAGGCAAGTGCCATCATATCCAGCTAAATCAATCTTTTTTTTCTTCTTTCTTTCTTTTTCTTCCTTCCTTCCTTCCTTCCTTCTCTTTCTTTCTTTCTCTCTCTCTTTCTTTCTCTCTCTCTCTCTTTCTTTCTCTCTTTCTTTCTTTCTTTCTTTCTTTCTTTTTTTCCTTTAAAGAAAAGAAGGAGCCGGGAGGTAGTAGTACACCTTTAATCCCAGCACTCGGGAGACAGAGCCAAGCAGATCTCTGTGAGTTCAAGACAGCCTGCTACAGAGTGAGATCCAGGACAGGCACCAAAACTACCCAGAGAAAAAAAAAGAAAGAAAGGAAGGAAGGAAGGAAGGAAGGAAAGAAAGAAAGAAAGAGAGATCTGGAAATGTTGGCGAGATGGCTCAGTGATTAAGATCTCTCCGTTCCCAGCACTCACTTGTCAGCTCACAACCATCTCTAACTCCAGTTCCAGGGGATCTGACACCCTCTTCTGGCCTCTGCTGGTACTGCATGCACATGGTACAAACATGCATGGAAGCAAAACTTGTACACACAACTTTAAACAAGAAAACGAAAGAATAGCTTCTCCAGAGCAGGGCGGTGGTGGCCTGTAATCCTAGTAATCTCTGTGAGTTTGACGCAAGCCTGGGCTACAGAGCTAGTCCAGGACAGGCTCCAAAGCTACAGAGAAACCCTGTCTCGAAAAACAAAACAAAACAAAACAAACAAAAAAAGAATAGCTTCTCCAGTCACAGCAGCCTTGTGTACATGATTCAGTGGCTCCCAACTCAGGACGTAGCCAGGCAATCACCTTTAGTTTCACGTTCTGGGTGCTCTGATTCTAGATGGGAGCTGATCTCATTTCTCGCGTGCTTTTTTTTTTTTTTTTTTTTTTTTTTTCCATGCCAAGTGGAATTAGGCTTAATCTTTCTCAGTTACAACCACATTTTAGTCATGCCTTCCTGAGACTACATTCAAGTCACTCAGATCCAGTTTGAGGAGTTGCTTCTGGAATTCTACTATGTTAGAAATGTTGTGAATACGCACAGCTCACACCCAGAAATACAGAGGCAGAGAGAGTGTCAAGATATCTCCCAGAGTTCCTAGAACCTCTCAGGATGGCACCAACTGTGAGAACTTCCCAGAAACTACAGTCACCTGGGAAGAAAGAGCTTCAATTAAGGGGATCGTCTCCCTCAGACTGACCTGTGGGCATCTATGGTTCATTTTCTTGATGAAAGACTGATATAGGAGCTCACTGGGGAGGGGGAGTATGCTACACCCAGGCAGGTGGCCCTAGCTGTATAAGAAAGCAAGCTGAGCTGGGCGGTGGTGGCGCACGCCTTTAACCCCAGCACTCGGGAGGCAGAGGCAGGTGGATCTCTGTGAGTTCGAGGCCAGCGTGGTCTACAGAGCAAGCTCGAGGAAAGGCGCAAAGCTACACAGAGAAGAGAAACCCTGTCTCAAAAAACCAAGGGGAAAAAAAAAAAAAAGAAAGAAAGGAAGCTGAGCAAACCTTGGGGAGCCGGAGAGCAAGCAGTGTCCCTCCATGGCCTCTGCTTCAATTCCTACATGGAGGTTCCTGCCCTGAGTTCCCGTCATCATGGACTGTTACCTGGAAATGTAAGATGAAACACATTCTTTTCACCCTATATTGCTTTTTGGTCAGTGTTTAATCAAAAACAACAAGAACCAGACTAAAATAGGCAGTGTCTGGCTTGTAGCCTCATAAGCTATCTAAGTGATGATATAGCACTTGCTGAATATCAGTAAGGCCCTGGGTTCGATACCCAATAACACACAGAAGCAGTTCTTGCTAGCCATAGTGGACCACGCCATAATCCTAATGGGAGCAGAGGCAGCAAGATTGCCATAGGTTCAAGGACAGCCTGGTTTACACAGCCAGCCACCAGTCAAGGCTGTGTGGAAAGATCCCCGTCTCAAAAGAATAAGAAAGAGGGCTGGAGAGATGGCTCAGAGGTTAAGAGCACTGACTGCTCTTCCAGAGGTCCTGAGTTCAGTTCCCACATGGTGGCTCACAACCATCTGTAATGAGATCTGGTGCCCTGTCCTGTATACATAATAAATAAATAAATAAATAAATAAATAAATAAGAACAAGAAAGAGAGGAAGAAGAGAAACCTGCTAATAGTTGAGACAAAGAGTTCAAAGGGGTTGATCTACTTAGAATATCTATAAGCTTCTATTTTATTTTATGTATATGGGTGTTGCCTTTGTGTATCTATGTGCCCCACGTGCCTGTCTTGTGCCTGTGGAGGCCAGAAGAGGGGATTGCAGCCCCCTGGAACTCCAGTTAAAGTTATGAGATGTCCTACAGGTGCTGGGATTCGAACTAGCATCCTCTGGAAGAGCATCAAGTGCTCTTACCTGCTGAGCCATCTATCCAGCTCCAAATATCAGCTTCTTCATTTACAAAGAGAAATTGACTCGAGCAGATTCCCTGTCATAAGTAAGCCATGCTGGGGGATGGGGCAAGCATGTAACTCCAGCACTCAGGAGGTTGAGGAAGGTATAGCCCAAGTTCACAGCCAGCTGGGGCTACATAATAAGTCCAAGGGAACCTTGGAATGTGTAATGAGACCCTGTTTCAAAAGAAAAGAAAATAGTTTTCCTTTCCATTGTCTACCTGCAAAGTGTTTCGTAATAGAGCCCGGAGTTGCTCCTGTGCTTGGAATGTAAGGTCATGTTGGTTCTCATGGCTTCCTATGTTCACCTGTATGCTAATACTCTATTCCGGTCAGCTGGAAGAACCCTGGGGCCTGTTTTCCTTCCCCCTGACAATTTCTGATGTTTGAGTGTACCTTCTGCTTGGCAAATATTTGTTGAACGTGTATTATGTTCTGGGGTTTGCCAAGGACTAGAAATGTCTTGGTTTCCTGAATTTTGTGGGTCACACCTGCACTTACAGTAATGAGGCAGAGCAGCCCTTGGAGGGTCCCACACACACACCCCATAGTTTCAGGATGCAGCTGACCCCAACCCCAACAGCTTTAGGATAAGGCTGAGTCACCAGCATCTGAGGGGTAGGACTTGGGCCATCTCCATCATCTCTAAGAAGAAAAGTATGATGGAGATGGAGTTCCGTCACATGACCAGTGACTTCATTAGTCACACCTTCTGAATGGAACCATAGTGAAATCTCTAGGCTCTAGAAGCCCACTGAAGCTTCCGGGATGATGAACTAATTGTGAAGCCGGTACTCAGAAATCGATTTTGCCTACTCAGGCTTAGTGGTACATACCTTTGACCTCAGCACTTGGGAGGCAGACGCAAGAGTTATCTCTGTGAGTTTGAGGCCAGCCTGGTCTACACAGTGAGCCCTTGTCTAAAAAGAAAAAGAAAAGAAAAGAAAGAAACCACTTTTGCTAAAAAGTACTGGCTTCCCACTCAGCCCCTGAAATAACAGGATAAAAGCTTAGCAGCTCTGTCTAGGGGTGTAAGTAGGCCAGTTGGTAGAGAGTATGTCTTAGCATGCACAAAGCCCTGGTTCTATCCCAGCACTCTGCAGGACATGGAGCCATGGACCATGTCCCTAATCCCAGAAGACAGCAGCGTGGCTGAGAGCCAGAGGACATCTTGGGCTACCGTGGGTTTGAGGCCAGCTGGGCTACAGGAGATGCTGTCTCAAGAAAAAAATCTGGGATTGGAGTAAGGAGGAGGGATGAGGAGTGGACGAAAGTCCCGGAAGTTAGGAGGAATGGGGAGGGTGGATACCAAAATTCATTACGTGTAGGTTTGAAATTCTCAAAGAATTATTTTTTCCCCCGAGACAGGGTTTCTCTGTAGCTTTGGTGCTGTCCTGGAACTCACTCTGTAGACCTGGCTGTCCTTGAACTCACAGAGACCCATCTGTCTCCGCCTCCCTAATGAAAATAGAGTATTTTTGAGACATGATCTCACTACATAGCCCTGACTGTCTGGGACTTCACAATATAGACCAGGATGGCCTCAAACTCACAGAAATCTACTTGTCTCTGCCTCCCAAGTGCTAGCAGTAAAGGTGGACAGAATTTCATTTATTTATTTATTTATTTATTTATTTATTTATTTAGGTTTTTCGAGACAGGGTTTCCCTGTGTGGCTTTGCGCCTTTTCCTGGAGCTCACTTGGTAGCTCAGGTTGGCCTCGAACTCACAGAGATCCGCCTGGCTCTGCCTCCCAAGTGCTGGGATCAAAGGCGTGCGCCACCACCGCCCAGCACAATTTTATTTTTTAAAAATTCAAAGAGCCAGGCATGGTTGCCTACACCTTTAATCCCAGCACTTGGGAAGAAGAAGGCAGATCCCTGAGTTTGAGGCCAGCCTGGTCTACAAAGTAAGTTCCAGGCCGTCCAGGGCTACACAGAGAAACCTGGTCTCAAAACAAACAAACAAAAAATTTCCAAAAGCTCTCGTCAGTATGTGGAGTATGGACTGCCCTGCTTCCTCTCTCTTCCTAGTGTTGCTTATATGTCGATTATAATACGTTGCTATGTCGACGTCGACTATAATCCTTTTGCTATAGCTTCTGTTTGTTGTCTTGGGTGAGTGACTGGACCTGTGTATTGGAAACCTGAGATTCCATCTGGCCCTTAGCCGAGGACTCTGGTGACAATTGCTACCCTGGGAGAAGCTAGAATGTGAGCATAGAGCAGTGGTTCTCAACCTGTGGGTGGACACCCCCCATCGAGTGACATATCAGACATTTCCATTACAGCTCATAACAGTAAATTACAGGGGTGAAGTAGCAACAAAATGATTTTATGGTTGGGGGACACCACAACATGAAGGATCTGTATTAAAGTGTGACATCAGGGAGGTGGAGAAACACCTTATGAAAAGAAGGAGAATCATGGTAACCAATAGGACCTCACCATTGAATATTGTGATATGACTGTAGCACTCTTAGCTTTGAAATTCAGTAGAGAAGCAACTGTGTTCCAAATAACTAAATATGCAAGCCCACCCCCAAGTTATGAAGTACGGGTTTTTTTGTTTGTTTGTTTGTTGTTTTTTGTTTGTTTATTTGAGACAGGGTTTCTCTGTGTAGTTTTGGTGCCTGTCCTGAAACTCACTCTGTAGACCAGGCTGGCCTCCAACTCAGTGACATCCATCTGGCTCTGCCTCCCAAGTGCTGGAATTAAAAGCATGTGCTACCACCATTCACCAAGAAGTCCATTCATCTCCCCCAGCATCCCAAAGATGAAGCACACATTCCGCTTAGCACCAGACGGTACATATGCTGCACTGCACACCCCCACCCCCAACGAATGCCTGTAAAACTAGAGTTCTCGGTCAGGCGGTGGTGGCGCACGCCTTTAATCCCAGCACTCAGGAGGCAGAGCCAGGTGGATCTCTGTGAGTTTGAGGCCAACCTGGTCTCCAAAGCAAGTTTCAGGACAGGCAACAAAACTACACAGAGAAACCCTGTCTCGAAAACAACTAGATTTCTCACACAGAGCTCTGTCTTGCTTTCTCTTGGGTCCTCATCCAGGAGGGTGATTGTCTGAGCAAACCTCTAACACATGTTTGTACTGTGCTGCCAATGCTGGGTCAAGAGCATGCATGGACCTCCAGTGAGCTCTCTGGCAAGCTAGAGGAAAGGCTTTTCAAGGTTACCTAGGGCGGAAGACAATAGATTGTTGCCTTCACTTTCCTCCTTGATCTCCACCGGTTGTCACATGACACAATGGGGATGTTGTCACATGGGTACTGGATCTCTGTGCCAGTCAGGTACGTTCTTGTAAGTAACTTTTGACGTTATATGGAACATTACAACGGCATGTTGGGCTTGGCAATGGTGGCCATCGCACAGGCCCCTGGACTTCTCCTAGCCAGCTGTGTCCCACATGTTGAACTTGATAGGTCCTTTGTTGATGTGGAATGTGAGTGGGTACATACATCTCCATGCCCAGGGTGGCTACATACTTCTCAAACTCACCTGTCAAGTGGGCACTTTATAAACATCTTCCTGCCGGGTGGAGGTGGTGGTGCACGCCTTTAATCCCAGCACTTGGGAGGCAGAGCCAGGCAGATCTCTGTGAGTTCGAGGCCAGCCTGGTCTACCAAATGAGTACCAGGAAAGGCGCAAAGCTACACAGAGAAACCCTGTCTCAAAACAAAACAAAACAAAAATAACCTTCCTGTACCACCATCACCCACCAGGACTAGTTTGAACAAGACCTGCAGCTCTCTCCTTGTCTGGTCCTATAATTTCTTCTCAATAACAAAATATTAGATAGTTACATTGGTTCCCATTAAGTCACAAACATGTCCTGGTTCTCTTTCAGCGATGTCTGAAAGCTCTGCCTTCCCAGCGCTGGGATTAAAGGCTTTTGCCACCACCCCTCGGCTCTTTTGGGTTTTTGAGCCTGAGTTCTATGTCGCTCTGGAGCCTGTCCTGGAAGGTCCACCTGTCTCCAGAGTGCTGGGATTTTAAAGGCATGCGCCACTCCCGCCCAGCCGCATTTTTCTTCTTGATCCGTTGTAGCATTTAAATTTTCTGTATTGTATATCCCCCCTCCCCCAGCTTTACATGCATGATCCTCCCGCTTCAGCCCTCAGCCTATCAAATTATGGCTTGTCTCTTTGGATGGAGATTCTACCTTCAGCAAGGGTCAACCCTTATCTCCCTCCTAACTCCACCACCTTGAGTGTTAGATCTTCACCACTGTGGGAGGCTGGGGGGGTGCAATTCGCTCCTTATACAATGTTCCTCCTTCCTTTACCTATTGGTTCAGCAACAATAGCATCCTTAAATGATGGGGCTCGCTCGCTCGCTCTCTCTCTCTCTCTCTCTCTCTCTCTCTCTCTCTCTCTCTCTGTTTTTTGAAATAGGATTTCTCTGTGTAGCCCTGGCTATCCTGGAACTAGCTCTGTAGACCAGGCTGCTGGCCTCAAACTCAGAAATCCACCTGCCTCTGTCTCCAGAGTGCCGGGATTAAAGGCGTGGGCCACCAAGTGACAGTGTTTCCTGTTCTTAATATTGTCCCTTGGACACAAGGGCCTCAGGGCCTCGGAACCCAGAGTTCTGGGTTTCCAGCAGCAAATGAAAACTTTTCTTCTAGGGGTTTATTGTTAGTTAGAGACTTTCCTCTGTTGCCTATTACTGCACAACAAGTTATATTAACATTCTGCGGCTCAAGCAGGAAATACTTGCTAATTCACACTTTCTGTGAGCCAGCAATCAGAGGTGGCTCCTGAGGGCCACATCATCTCCTCTCCTCTTGCGACTTCAGCATCTTGGCATTGTTCCATGAACGGCAGCATTCAGCCCAAGCCTTGCTGGCAAAGGAGATCAATCCAGACCCAGGTCTACACATACTCCAGCGTGTCATTATAGGCTTGGGATCGTTTGGACATGACCTTCACCTTGGAGACACGCCCTCTGCTGGCCGTTCCTGAGATCCACAGCCACCATGTTCCTTTCCAATCCTGTTTCTGCCTAGGTTCCCCACAGCTTCTCTCCTTTGGTTTGGAGGCATTCCGGTGTTGTCCATTTCACCGATGGCAATGTTTGTGGAGCAGACATGTCTCACTGTCAAGAAAAGTTTTTAAAACATTTTAAATGCCATATTCTGTAGGTCTTTGAAGTTTGAAGATTGCCTATCTATCTGAATTACATCTCTGTATGACCTTGAAAACCTAACTAACATGACTATAATTGAAGTCTCTGTTCTACCAGCAACTCCCAAATACCTGGCAGCCACTTCCCAAATAATTGACTCGGAGGCTTAATATTACTTATAAATGTTTGGCCGATGGTTCAGGCTTATTACTAGATAGCTCTTACATCTTAAATTAACCCATTTAAGTTAATCTATGTAATGTCGTGTGGTCATGGCATTACTGGTCTGCTGACATGTTGCTCCTTCAGCAGCTGGCTAGCAGCTGGCTTGATTCTGCCCTTCTTTCTTTCTGTATTCTGTTAGGCTTTCTCACCTAACTACATTCTTCCTGGCTATAGGCCAAATCAGCTTTATTTACCAACCAATGAGAGCAACACATATTCAGAGCATACAGAAAGACCATCCCACAGCACATGACTATAAGTTTGCAATTTAAATGACTATTAATCTCTCTCTCTCTCTCTCTCTCCATATATATATATATATATATATATATATATAGGTTTTTTTTTCAAGACAAGGTTTCTCCGTGTAGTTTTGGTACCTCAAACTCACAGACATACACCTGGCTCTACCTCCCAGGTGCTGGGATTAAAGGCATGTGCCGCCACTACTGCCCAGCTAATCTGTATTTCTTAATTATACATTACATTTTTAAATTAGCTGCATAAACATAATATTTTAAAACAATAGTAGAAATATACATATAACAAAATCATCTGGTCCACCCATTCCCATTGGAGATTTTTCAGGGGATCTTCCTCAATCAAACCTGAGTTTTCTTAACCCAGAATGAATCCACAGCATCTCATTTCCTGTGGAAATAAAAGCAGAACCTCTTTCCCAAAGTAATATATCTTTTGACTTAAATTTTGAAATCAAGATATTTTAAAAATATATAGGTTGGTTCATCTAGCAGCTTTCATAATCAAATGTCTCTCAGCAGTTATCATTTGTTCATCAGTAACAAAAAAAGTAACAGTTATCATTTGTTCATCAGTAATAAAAAGGAAACAGTTATTTGTTCATCAGTAATAAAAAAGTAACAGTTATCATTTGTTCATCAGTAATAAAAAAGTAACAGTTATCATTTGTTCATCAGTAATAAAAAAGTAACAGTTATCATTTGTTCATCAGTAATAAAAAAGTAACAACAACACAATAGCACACAGTATCCAGACTCTCTGTGTATTTTCCAGCTTTACATGACTTATTTATTATATTTTTATTACTCTATTTCTTTTTTAAGGACTTTCTCTACCCTTTTTCTTTTCCCTTCCAAGCATATGTATATTTTTAAACACACTGTAACCCATTTAGAGGTTTGTTTGTTTTTTGTCTGAATCTATCTTTACTACATATCTCTATCTTTTGCTGACCACATGAGTCTTTAAACTGCATGTGGCTAAGGCCAAAGCAGTGACTTTGGTGACTAGTTCTGTTGCATTTCTTGGTTCCTTGAGAGGTTAGTCTTACAGCGGAGGTACGTTTACTGCCAGCTCTGGAAACCATGTTTATCACTGCAACTCTGGGAAGTTTTGGGGTTCAGTGCTGTTTAAGTGTTTGGCAGCAGGGCCTCTTAAAAAAGCCACATGGTGGTTGGGGATTTAGCTCAGTGGTAGAGCACTTCCCTAACAAGCTCAAGGCCCTGGGTTCGGTCCTCAGCTCTGAAAAAAAAAAGCCACATGGTTTTTGCTGCTAATGCTGAGTCTCTTAAAGGAGCCATGCCTCTACTCACCCCTAGCAAACAGAGCCTACTGGAGAAAAGACAGTTACACAAGAAACTATACTTGACTCCATTCTTGGGTGTCTAGAATTCTTTTTTTTTTTTTTTTAACTTTGTCAGGTTTTATTTGGAAATTGTGGCCACATGTTGAAATACCATATATAAGTTGAAGTTTTCCTGTGCCTTGCAGCCGCTCTCAAAAATCACTTGGAGACTTAATATAAACTATAAATGCTTGGTTGATAGCTTAGTCTTGTTACCAGCTAACTCTTACATTTTAAGTCAACACATATTCCTTATTTTTGCTCTGCCATGTGGCGGTACCTTCATTAGCATGGCATGATCATCTCCTGCTCCCTCTGTGTCTGGCTGGCAACTCCTGACTCTACCTTTTCCTTCCCATCATTCTTAGTTTGGTTGCCCTGCCTATACTTCCTGCCTGGTTACTGGGCAATCAGCATTTCATTAAACCATTTTGAGTGACAAATCTTTACAATGTACAAGAGGATTGCCCCCCAGCATTCAGTAATCCACCTCTTCCAACCTCCTAAATGCTGGGTTATAGGCATGTAGCACAGTGACTCCTGGTTTGTACAGTGCTGGGGGTAGGTTCCAAACAAAGGACTTGGTGCATGCTGCCAGCCAAGCTATATGCCCAAGCCCATTAAAGTATAATTTTGAAAACTAGTATTATATTTCAGTTTAGTATAGTGATACACATGTGTAATCCTAGGACTCAAGAGGTAGAGAAAAGAAGGTCATCCTTGGCTATGTAGCAAATTGGAAGACAACTTGTTCTACATAAGAACATGTGTAAAACCAAAACTAAACAAGGGGTCTGGAGAGATGGCTCTGTGGTTAAGAAAGAGCACTAGCTGCTCTTTCAGAGGACCCTGGTAGATGGTTCACAGGCTATCTGTAACTACTGTCCTAAGTGATCTACTCTCTTCTGGCTTCTGTTAGCACGTATGTGGTGCACAAGCATATACATGCAGGCAAAACACCTGTATACGTAAAATTCATCAATTTATATGCTTATTTATTCATTCATTCTTTTTCTTTTTTTTTTGTTTTTTTTTTTTTTTCAGACAGGGTTTCTCTATGCAATGTTGGTGCCTGTCCTGGAGCTCACTCTGTGGACCAGGCTGGCCTCAAACTCATAGAGATCCACCTGCCTCTGCCTCTCAAGTGCTGGGATTAAAGGCGTGCGCCCAGCTAACCAATTAATTTTTAAAAAATGACCAAAACCAAGTGAAGTGACCGGTCTCCTGGGCAGTGCTGACTGGAGTGAGATGGCTCAGTGGTTAAGAGCATTGGCTGCTCTTGCAGAGGTTCTGAGTTCAATTCCCAGCATCTTCATGGTGGCTCACATCTATCATAGGATCCGATGCCCTCTTCTGGCACACATGCATATATGCAGACAGCATTCCTATCTAAAAATGTATATAAATCAATAAAATTTAAAAAGAGAGGGATTGGCATGTATTTTTATCTTTTTTAAAAAGAGAGATCAAACAGACTTAGACAAAAGGGAGAGACGGATAGCAAAGGATTTTTATTAAAAATACAAAAGAGAATGGGATGGTGGTGGAGCACACCTTTAATCCCAACACCTGGGAGGCAGAGGCAGGTGGATCACTGTGAGTTCAAGGACAGCCTGTGCTACAGAGTGAGTTCCAGGACAGCCAAGGATACACAGAGAAACCTTGTCCCAAGGAGAAAAAAGAAAAAGACAGTGTCTCATAAAGGACAGGTTGGCCTCCAACTTACTACATAGCTGAAGGTGACCTTGAACTCCAGCTCCTTCTACCCCTATCTCCCAAATGCTGGGCTTAAAAACCTGCCACCATACCTCCACCTCAAAATTAACCAGTTTTGTTTGTTTGTTTGTTTTGTTTTGTTTTTTTGCAGGGAGGGGCAGGGGCTTTGAAGTCTCTCTAACTGTCCTAGAACTCACTCTGCAGACCAGCCTGGCCTTGAACTCACAGAGATCTGCCTGCCTTTACCTCCCAAGTGCTGGGATTAAAGGTAAGCACCAGTGCACCCAACAAAATTAACTAATTTTTAAGTTTAAACAATTATGAATTTGAAAAACCAACTAAAACCCAAGGAGGAGAAATGCGAAGTTAAACTGTGGTAGAGTCTCTTATGTTGAGGAAGAGAGAAAGCTTGTAAGTTCAGACAAAATGATGCCCTGTTGGAAATCATGGTTGAGGAAGAGAGAGGGTCAGGTAATAAGGAAGTGGGTGGCCCCTGGAGAGGATGCTGGCTGTGGGGGCAGCCTGGGGCAGCCTGTCTGTGTAGAGAGCTGCAGTGCTCACAAAAGCTGCCACAAAGGCAGGAAGAACGCTTTGGGACTGGAGATGCTGGTGAAGGCTTTGCGGCTCAGAGTAAAGAGCCAGCTCAGGGGCCAGCTCAAGACACAGGCATGAGGGGAAGTTAAGACCCTGTCCCTCTCCAAGAGGGATGGCTAAGTGCTGGCCAGGGTTCCCGGGGAAAAGGGACGAGTCCATTGCAAAGGCCTGACAATAAGTCAGACTAAGACAGAAGGGAGGGTTGGAGATGGTGGAGGGAAGGGGAGGAGGAACATGGTGGCAGCCTGGCTGGCGCTCAGTAAACACAAGCTGGGGTATTCACAGGCACTCAGGGAAGTTTGCTGACTTTAGCTCAATGAGCTGTGGTGAGCGAGCTGAGAAACATCTGCCAGAGAGGATCTGGGGTAAGGAGTTCAAGGAGAGGAATGAGGTGGGAAGATGGGGTGAGCCCTGTGGAGGACTGAGAAGCCCGGGTAGACGGAGAGTGCCTGAGAAATCTGCACCTGTCATTCCTGAGCGCAATCTTGGATTTGGTTGACTAGGACACAGTGTCACTGTTATCCCCAATGCTACCCACCAGTAGCAGGCATGAAAGAAATGTCACAGTTTATTTTTTAAATATTCATTTTTATTCTTTTTTTGTTTGTTTGTTTCTGTGTGGATATGCATGTGTGTCCAGATGTCTACAGAAGCCAGAAGAGGGCGCCAGATCGCCTGAAGCTGGAATTACAGGCGGTTGTAAACTGCCCCATGGGTGTTGGGAACTCTAGCCCTCTCGAAGAGCAGCAAGTGGTCTTAACCACTGAGCCATCTCTTCATTCCCCAGTTTTGAAAGCACCCACTGCATTTTTTGTTTGTTTGTTATTGTTGTTTGTTTTTTGGGTTTTTGTTTTGTTTTGTTTTTGTTTTTCCAGACAAGGTTTCTCTGTAGCTTTGGAGACTGTCCTGGACTAGCTCTGTAGACCAGGCTGGCCTCCAACTCACAGAGATCCACCTGCCTCTGCCTCCTAACAGAGTGAGGGGAAATCCTGTCTCAAAAAACAAACAAACAAAAAAGAACAGCACTAATTCCTAACCCCTGTGCTATCTCCCCAGGCTGTAGAGTTTTGAAAAAATCTGGAGTAATTACGAACATACAGGAAATTGCAAAGACAGTGCAGAGGACTCACTCCCCTGTATCCTCACAGCACACCTGCCCTGGGCATACGTCTTGACCAAGAATCAACCCTATACCTGATGAAAAATTAGTGCACACTGTTTCTGGGTTCCATTATTTTCTACTTTAACAACCCCCTTCTGTTTCAAACCCAAATCCAAAGTCAGGCAGGGTGACACACACCAGCTGTCCTAGGCTTAAGAGGGACAAGTAGGAAGGTCAGGCAGGCGTTCAGAGGTCAGCCTGGGCTACATAAGATCCAGTCTGGAAAAACACAACATACCAAAACCAGATGGGGTCCAGGTAACCATGTGTGTCTTCAGAATGATCTTTGCTTTTGTACAGGAGAGAGCAATAAGAGTTGATGTTTTTCTAGGTAACATTAACCATCTTAAACTTTAAAAGCTCTGTTTCTTTTGTTTCACCGACTTGTAAATCACACACATCAAAACAACAACAAAATGATATCCTAGTACCCAAAGCTCAACCATAGAGCAGGGGCTTTCCTTCCAGAGGACCACTAGTAAATAAATTTTTTTGTTTCTGCTTTTGTTGTTGTTTTTTGTTTTTCGTTTGAGACAGGGTTTCTCTGTGTATCTCTGGCTGTCCTGGAACTTGCTCGTAGACCAGGCTGGCCTCAAACTCAGAGATCCATCTGCCTCTGCCTCCTGAGTGATTGGATTAAAGGAATGGGCCACCACCATGTGGCTTATTTTGTTTTGTTTTGTTTAATTTTTTTGAGACAGGGTTTCTTTGTGTAGCTTTGGAGCCTGACCTGGAACTCAGCTCTGTAGACTCGCTCTGGAATTCACAGAGATCTGCCTGCCTCTGCCTCTGCCTCTGGAGTGCTGTAATTAAAGGCGTGCACCACCACAGCCCGGCTTAAATTATGTTTATTACATTTGTGTGTTGTAATTGCTGCTTTTAGAGAAATTCCCCTAATTTTGGGGGTCAGCATAGTGGGGTATGTTTACACATCTCTTGGGGGCGGGATGGGAAGGAAATTTTATGATCTCTGATGCCTATGGGAAGCCCCAAGTGAAAAGCTCTACTTGCCAGTTTGTGCTAGGTTGTGTGTGTGTGTGTGTGTGTGTGTGTGTGTGTGTGTGTGTGTGCCCGCGCGCGCGTGCAGTAGTGATCTGATTTAGCTTTTCCTTCCTTCTTTTCTCTCCTCGCTCCTCTTTCTTTCCTCCCTCCCCCCCGTCTCTCTCTGTCTCTCTCTCTCTGTGTCTCTCTCTCTCCCTTCCTCCCTCCCTCCCTCCCTCTCTCCCTTTTCTTTCTTTTTTGAGCCTGTCTTGTATAGCCATAGGACCGGCTTTGTAGACCACAGAGATCAGCCTGCCTCTGCCTCCCTGAGTGCTGGGATGAAGGCATATGCCATCACGCCAATATTATTTTTCATTCAAGTCTCAGAAATAATTTCAAGCCTCAAAAACTAAAACGACTGAAAGTCAGTATCGAGAAGAAAAACACAAAGAGTAAAATCTCTTTAAATACAGTTTCTGTTAATTGTATCTCAATAAAGCTAGGCAAAAATGCTTTTAAAAGAACAGCTGTGATATTAGAAGACCAGTCTTTTATTTAAAAGACCTGTGTAGTTTTTAAAATACTCAGCAGCCAGAGAAACAAAAGACTTTTATATCGTCCATCCTTTTTCGTTGCGGCAAAACAAAATCCTGGTACGACCCAGATGGGACTCGAACCCACAATCCCCAGCTCCGGAGGCTGATGCCTTATCCATTAGGCCACTGGGTCACCACGGGATCCGGTTCCTCACTCCCTCTTCTTATGTGATGTAATCATCGCGGCCCCACCCACCGCGCTCCGAATTCGCGTAGGCTGGAGTATGCCGAGTGCGCTTGCGCACTCACTTCTGTGCCGGTGGCCTTAGCTCGGAGCCCCCAGTGCGCCTGCGCCGCAGCCCGGGTTTGCGGTCTGTTGGGGCGCTCTGGTTTCCGATGCTCCGCGGCGCAGTGCGGCCTGGGAGAGGGTGCGTCCCACTTCTTTAGAGGGTCTTTTTGAGGGGACAGCTCTTGATATTGACTTGTTAGACTCCGCAGGAAAACTTTAAAACAGCCCCTGCTATGCTCTCCACTCGAACTCGCTGGCCTTGGGCAGGCCGCTGCGTGTGCTTTTCCAAAGGTCCCGGGACCCTTCTGTCTCACCCACCTTTGACTTCCTGGGCTTTGCAGCCCCATTTCCCCATTCTTTCTTGCTTTTACTCAACAAACATTGATTTGGTAACTTATGTGCTGTGGACTCTTGGCAGATTCCAGGGTGAACAGGCTTTTCCAGCCCAATGAAACTTTCTAATCTGCCCTCTTTCCCAAGAGCTCCTTGGCTACACCCAATCTCCTCCCCCCTGGACTAAAGGGGAAATGAAGACAAGGTTTCTATAAACAAAATAATTCTTTTTATTTTTCATCCTAAAGTTAGAAATCGGATAACAACTGGCTTCCTGGATTCATGAAATTTGTTTGCTGCATGTAAAATGCTGCATTGTAGATTTTAAAAGTAGAGTTTCAGAGCTTCCTCCCCACCCCCATGATAGGTAATCTTTGCAATGTAAGAATACATGTATATGGGTAATTCAAATGTGATGGTTAATGTCAACTCAGGCTAGAATCACCTGGGAGATGGGCCTCTGAGAATGTCTGAGGGGATTATCTTGATTACATAAATCTGCATGGGAAGACTTGTGGGCAAGAACAACCCTCAGTAGGGGAACAGCCAGCATGCACTCATCTCTGGTTACTGACTGTGGATGCGTGTGATCCGTTGCTTCAAGTTCCTGCTGCTGCTGTGTTTCTCTCTCTCTCTCTCTCTCTCTCTCTCTCTCTCTCTCTCTCACTCTCTGTCTCTGTCTCTCTGTCTGTCTGTCTCTCTCTCTCTCTCTCACACACACACACACACACACACACACACACACACACACACACGATGGACTGACTGTACCTTGAACTGTGAGTTGAACCCTTTCTCTCTTAAATCGCTTTTCTCCTAGTATTTCATGGCAGCAACAAGAAAAGTGGGCAAGATATCAATAGAAAAAAGTGCTGCTGACTTTACCACTTGGAGTTAGTTAGCTAAATGCCCGTGTGCCTTTCACCTTTTGTTGAATGATAATCATTTACTCTTTTATAACTTGTAGCCTGTGAGCCTCTCTGCATCTGGGAAGCACACTTCTTTCTTTTCCTTTCTCAGCCCTCTCCCCATCCTTTGGTTTTCCGAGACAGGGTTTCTCTGTGTAGCTTTGTGCTTTTCCTGGAACTCACTCTGTAGACCAGGCTGGCCTCGAACTCACAGAGATCTGCCTGCCTCTGCCTCCTGAGTGCTGGGATTAAAGGCGAGCACCACCACTGCCCAGCGAAACACTCTTCTTAAGCACCAAATTATTATTTAGTGGTTGTAATTTGCCTTGATGATGTCTGTAAGCAAGAGCGGGTGAAACTGTCTCCTCAGTTACAGTGGAAATCTGCCTCCCCACACAGTCAGAAAGACACAGCTTCCCTTAATGCCTTGGTGCTATTTTCCTTCCTGGTCTTCTATGCAGTCCTACGATATCCTAGGGATCACTATGTGGACCAGGCTGGCCTCAAACTGGCTTCAAGCCCAACAATCCTATTCTGCCCCTCCAGTGCTTGGATTTTAAGCCTGTAACATCACACCTGGCTAAGTCTCGATTCTTTATTGTTGCTTTGTTTTCCAGGTAGAATAGCTGGGCTAGACTGCTGGAGCACTCCCTGCCTAAGTCTCAACTTTTGAGTATTTTCTTTAGTATTTTGACAAACTGGGAAGGATACCAAAATACAGTGGTGAAGTGGCTGGGAGTGCTTGTTGCTCTTGCAGACATATTGGATCTGCTTCCCAGAATCCACATGGTGCTTCACAACCATCAATAACTCCATTGTCAAGAGATCTGACCCCACTTCTGACCTCTGCAAGCACTAGGTGTTGGTTAAGCAGTGGCGCTGTGACTGCCCGCTGCCCATGGAGGCCATGCCGATGGAGCAGGGTGCTGGATGTATCGGTGACAGAAGAATCAGTGCATCTTAGTTACCTTTCTAGAGCTTTATTGAGAGAGGGAGGAAGGGAGGGAGAGAGAAAGAGACCGTGCAGAGGGGGAGTATGGAAGGAGAGAGAGTGCAGAAAAGGAGAGAACGCACAGAGGGACGTCCTCGCAGGCTGGTGATGTAATTAAGGACATAGTCCTTACACTAGGTACAAGCTGTCCATGGTACATATAGACTTCTTTTTTTGTTTGTTTGTTTGTTTTTCAAGACAGAGTTTCCCTGTGTAGCTTTGCACCTTTCCTGGAACTCACTCTGTAGCCCAGGCTCGCCTCGAACTCACAGAGATCCGCCTGCCTCTGCCTCCCAAGTGCTGGGATTACAGGCGTGCGCCACCATCACCCAGCAACATATAGACTTCTTTAAAAAAAATTTGAGGTAGCTGGTGGGGTGAGAGTGGTGCTTAATCCCAAGACTGGGAGGCAGAGGCAGGCAGAACTCCGTGGGTTCGAGGCTAGCCTAATCTCCAAAGCAAGTTTCAGGACAGCCAGGGCTGTTAGAGAAGCTCTGTCAAAAATAAATAAATAAAATGAAATTTTAAAAATTGAGGGAAGCTGGGCGTTGGTGGCACATGCCTTTAACCTGAGCACTGGGGAGGCAGAGCCAGGCAGATCTTTGTGAGTTCGAGCCAGCCTGGTCTCCAAATCGAGTTCCAGGAAAGGTGCAAAGCTACACAGAGAAACCCTGTCTCGAAAAACCAAAAAAAAAAAAAAAAAAACAGAAGAAGAATACAGAATTCTCAGACACAGTCTCACTTTCTGGAATTTTCCTATGAACAATTTACATGAAGGGATACATTTGTTATGATTGATGAACTCACACTGATACATTGTTAACTAAAGTTTGTAGTTGACCCTAGGGTTTTCTCTGTGTAAATTCTATGGTTGGTAGGAATGTGCACTATTATGTAGTTTCTATTTGCAACACCATACAGAAAAATTCCACTGCCTTAAATATGCCATGCTTTGTAGCTGGAGTCTTTCTCTCCAGGGTCCGCCAAGCCCCGCAGTCCCGAAGCCCACTTGTAAAATAAACACACAGATGCTTATATTATTTAAACTGTTTGGCCTAATGGCTCAGGCTTTTAGCTGGCTGTCCTTTTATCTTAAATTACATTTCTATTAATATATAAATTGCCACGTGGCTTTACATGTTGTTTGTCATGGTGGCAGCTGGCATCTTCTTCTGACTCAGCCTTCCTGTTCCCAGAATGCTTAAGTAGTTAGGAGTTATGAAGTTTAGATCTCAGCACCCAAATAACAATCAGAACATCCTTGAAAATGCCTACAACCCCAGCTCTGAAGGCAGTGGAGACAGGACGATCGTTGGGGTGTGCAGGTTTCTAGCCTAACTGAGAAAATGTGAGCCCCGGGTTCAAGAAGAGACCCTGCCACACCCTCTTCTGGCTCCTACTCATGTGCATACACACACACACACACACACACACACACACACACACACACACAAATAAACACTTAATTTTTTAGATATACTTATTTTCTGTGTGTGAGTGTTTTGGCTTCATGAATGTGTGTGCACCATGTGAGTGCCTGGTACCCAGGGAGGTGAGAAGAGAGCATCCGATCCCCTGGAACTGGAGTTAGGAAGGGTTGTGAACTGAACCATGTGGGTACTAGGAACTGAACCCAGGTCATCTTCAAGAACAGCAAGTGCTCTTAACCACTGAGCCATCTCTCTAATCCAAACAAAATAGTTTTCAAGACAGGGTTCCTCTGTGTAGCCTTGGCTGTCCTAGCACTAACTCTGTAGATCAGGCTGGCAGGCTGGCCTCGAACTCAGAGATCCGACTGCTTCTGCCTCCTGAGTGCTGAGATTAAAGGCATGTGCCACCGGTGCCGCCACCACCACCACCACCACCACCACCACCACCACGACCGCCACCACGACCGCCACCACCACAGCCTGGCTTAAAATAAAATCTTTTTAAAATGCCATGCTTTTCAGAATGTGAATAGATAGCAGTGTTGGTAACAGAACAGCTTATTGGAAACTTAATCTGTTCCAATCTAGATTCAGTATCTCTTTTTGTCTCCTCCGTAGTGGTAAGAGTTCAAAATTAGTAATTGACTGTTTCTCAAGGCACCGAATCAACAATAGTTAGGCATCTAGCAGGAGAGGCTGTGGTGATATTTTATTTGTGCTTTAATAAATAAAGCTTGCCTGGAGATCAGAAGAAATAGCCAGCCAGTTGAAGTAAATAAAGGAGTGGGGGCAATGGCAGCACACACCCTTAATTCTATCTCTTAGCAGTCAGGAAGGCCACACTGGAAACAGAGCCAAGTGTGGCGGCACACACCTTAAAATTCCAACACTGGTTAACCATGGAGGTCTAGAGGCCTGTACAGACACACAGGAAGTGTCAGAGCTGGGCAGAAAGAGGAAATGATGTAGCTGAGTGGAGAGAGAAAATCAGATGGCAGAACAGCAAGGCATATAGGCATGGGTAAACAGGAAGTCATGGCATTTGGAAGCTGCAGAGTTGGTGAGGTAAGGTTGGCTGGTGGCTTTCCCTATCTCCCTGATCTCTCTAAGGCTTTTACCCCTATATATGGCTCTATGTTTATTATTTAATAAGACCATTAGAAAATCATCTACCGGGCAGTGGTGGTGCCCGCCTTTAATCCCAGCACTCAGGTGGCAGAGCCAGGTGGATCTCTGTGATTTCAAGGCCAGCCTGGTCTACAGGGCGAGATCCAGGACAGGCACCAAAACAACACAGAGAAACCCGGTCTCAAAACAACAACAACAACAACAAAAATCTACAAGAGGCAGCCAGTCCCACCTCTGTGGCAGGGAATGTATATTGTAGAGTTTATGTTTAGTCTGTTCTGCTACCATAGCCAGGTATTTTGTAGTCCTGTTAAGCAAGAGGATGATGGACATCCACCAAGGAGGTCATCACAATCACCAGAACATTAAAGAGCCTACACCACCTTGGAGGCCTTTGGGTGAACATTCACAGGACTAAATCTTCAGTTGCTCCTGAGGTCATTCCAAGACACACACAGAGCCATGAAATGTTGATCTGACAGAATTCCAAACCATGCTGGTATCTTAGCCCTGTATCTGTTTTCCTCTGACTGCACACACACCTCTGTCATCCTGGCTCCAAGGCCTACCCTGAGCAGCTTCCTGAAGCAGAGATTGCCAACACCTGGGTTGAGCCAGCTTTCCTTTTGCCCTTTAGAGGCATCCATCCCCTGCTGGACTTGCTCCATCTTCCAAGCTTCCCTCTTACTGGGTCACTCAACCTGTTCATTTGCATCAGATGAATTCCATGGAGTGCTCCTTCCCATAATCAGAACAGTGAATAAAATCAACCTCCCTTTGACTTCCTCTCAGCTGCTGACCTAAATAAACAGTTTGCTGTGACCTTTGAGTCTCCTGTCGGCTCCTAAGTTCCAGTGCCAAGTTTTCATTCAATTTGAGAGGTAGGATTGCTAGCCACAAAATCAATCCATCAATCAATCCAGACCTTATTTCTGATAAATTAGATAGGTGGCAAATGTCTGTCCCAGCACACAGAGATGGAGGCAGGGAGGAGAAGATCAAGGGCATCCTTGGATGGTCCCTTTCTTTTCCATTTCCACCCAAGTCCAATTTTCAATTTAGAATCTGAATGGGAGTTATGGTTTAAATCTTTGTATCCTCCCCACAAGTCCCCAACCTGAAGCCCTAGCTGCCCATGCGACATTTGCACACCAACCCTTTGGGAGGTAATGAGCATTGAGCGAGGTCCTGAGGGTGAGTTCTCACAATGGGAGACCCTGGAGGACCTTAGTGTGTTTCCCTTTCTTCTGTTTCCCACCCAGAGGCCTCCAGGCCTCTGGAAGCCTGACTAGGAGAGGTTCTTCTCCTCTCTTGGTTTCCTCAGTTGCTCTTCAAGGACCACACATCCATTACTGTATTTCTATCAGTCAACATTGGCAGCGGATGCTAGGAGTGCCACTGCCTGGAACATGGCATTCTGCCTGATGACCAGATGCCTACTGACGAGACTTTGGGGGAGGGAGATGACTCACTCCTTTAACACCTTCTCAGGGCTGTGTTTGTAGTCATGGAACCCACAGACGCTGATGAAGTTTGCAGTGGTACCCTGGATGGTGGATGCTCTTCCACCCTAAGCAGCCAATCACAAACAAGGACGAAGCTACCATAACTATGCCTGTGCCTAGTGAAGGCTCGGCCATGGTACAGAGGACTGAGAAAAACAGCGCCAATGCTCAGGCTTAGCCTCTCCTCAGCCACACTTTTTTGTTTGTTTGTTTGTTTTTTGTTTTTTGAGACAGGGTTTCTCTGTGTAGCTTTGCGCCTTTCCTGGAACTCACTCTGTAGACCAGGCTGGCCTCGAACTCACAGAGATCTGCCTGGCTCTGCCTCCCATTTGATATGATGTATGCCGAGTGTGCTTTCTTGCATCTGTATATGACTGAAGGGATGGAGGAAGGAGGGTTCTCTGGGCCCCAGAGAAGGACTATGGAAGTTGAACAGGTGGTGTTGACGGAGACGATGGTGAAGATTCACCATCTGCTGTAATCACTGTCTCAGAACTGGCTTTGAATTGGTTGTTTTATGGGACTGTCTGTGATAATCCTATCAGTAAAACTATCAGTAAAAGTGATTTTCCATCTTAAATGGCAAAACAAAGATACCTAGTTAAAGAACCATAATAGTAGTTCCTCACTGGCCACCAGCCCGTGCTGTGGGATGTTGTAAGATGAATTGCTAAGCGGTCTTATTAATAAAAACCCACAGCCAGATATTGGGGTGAAAACTGAAAGATCGGAGGAATAGAACAAGCCACAGCCAACCTCACCTTACCCACTCCTCAGCCTCCAGAGAGAGCTACTTCCTGTATACTCACTCCTATATTCCTTTCTGTGCCCCGCCATCTTACTTCCTCTCTCTATCACTTCCTGTCTGTCTTTACAGACCTCCAGACCTCTATGATTAACTAGTGCTAGGAAAAAAGGCATGTGCTACCACTGCCTGACCTCTATACTTAATCTAGTGGCTGGCTTTTTCCTCTGATCCCCAGATAAGCTTTATTTGGGTGTACAGATGAAATACCACCACAGGATGTCTTTCTATACACTGTGAATATGTGCTGCTCTGATTGGTTGAGAAACAGAGCTGTATTAGCCTATAGCAGGGCAGGATGGCGCCAGGCAGAAAATCCAAGAAAGAGTGTGAAAGGAGAAAGGGGAGATGCCAAACCGCCGTCCAAGGAGCGTAACGTGATGGGACGCAGGGAAAGCCACGGAACACGTGGCGAGACATAGGTTTATCTTTTTTTTTTTTTTTTTTTTTTTTTTTTTTGTTTTTCGAGACAGGGTTTTTCTGTGTAGCTTTGTGTCTTTCCTGGATCTCACTCTCACTCTGTAGACCAGGCTGGCCTCGAACTCACAGAGATCCACCTGACTCTGCCTCCCGAGTGCTGGGATTAAAAGCATGCACCACCAGCTCCAGGCAAGACTTCCTATTAATTATGAATGTTCTGTCATGTGGCTCATTACCTTATTTCTCCATACTGGCCATGCTTCTTCCTCTGGCTGGAGACTCTGCCTTCTTCCCAGAGTTCGCTCTCTGCCTGAAAGTCCTGTCTATACCTACTGCCTAACTATTGGCTCGTAAGTTTTTATTACACCAATCACAGCAATACATTTACATACAATGTATAAATATCCCACAACATTCCCCTTTTTGTCTAAATAAAAAGGAAAGGTTTTAATTCCAACACAGTAAAACTATATAGAATAAGAACAATTATCAGGGCTGGAGAGATGGCTCAGAGGTTAAGAGCACCAACTGCTCTTCCAGAGGTCCTGAGTTCAATTCCCTGCAACCACATGGTGGCTCACAACCATCTGTAATGAGATCTGGCGCCCTCTTCTGTATACATAATAAATAAATAAATAAGTTTAAAAAATTATCAAGTAAGAAATACATTCACAAAAAGCCAGGCAGTGGTGGCGCACGCCTTTAATCCC
Organism: Onychomys torridus; assembly: GCF_903995425.1. Classification (NCBI taxonomy): domain Eukaryota; kingdom Metazoa; phylum Chordata; class Mammalia; order Rodentia; family Cricetidae; genus Onychomys; species Onychomys torridus. The sequence continues at coordinate 94,951,437 of NC_050450.1, read as the reverse complement.
AGCACTCAGGAGGCAGAGCCAGGCGGATCTCTGTGAGTTCGAGGCCAGCCTGGTCTACAGAGCAAGATCCAGGAAAGACACAAAGCTACACAGAGAAACCCTGTCTCGAAACCCTGTCTCGAAAAACCAAAAAAAAAAAAAAAAAAAAAAGATAAATCTTTTGGGGTTGGGGATTTAGCTCAGTGGTAGAGTGCTTGCCTAGCAAGCACAAGGTTTGATCCTCTATATATTCACAATAGAGTGAAAGATTAACTAACTGTGATAGCTACTTTTGCTGCCAGGGTCTCCACTGTGCTAGCTGTAGTAACCAGTTATGAAATGGCAATCCCAGAAATAGTAGTAGCGGTGGTCGTCACTGTTATAACAGCAACAACGGCAGCAGTGATGTCAAATTCTCTTCTGGAGCGTGTGGGCATCCACTGGCATGGACACAACTCCAGGAACACAAACTGCCGAGGCCCATTATTCTTGATCCCAGCACTACTTAAGCTGGCAGCTCTGCATAAGAACAACTAATTGGGCATGACAAATTTAAATCAATAGTTACATATATTTCAATTGGCTTTGAAAGTTATAAATTTACAAACTCAAGTTTCATTTGCTTTTGAGATACTATCTTACAAGGACTCCAATTTGCAGTAAGGCTTGTTAAGGAAGGGAATGGCTCAGTTGCCTTTAGCCTACCAGCTATGGGTGGGTTAAGATTTCTGTTGGTCTTTTCTGTGTCGAACACACAGATTGCAAGCCCAGTGCCACTTTGAGATCTTTGGCAACAGTTATCTCTGCAGCTCTCACATGATTGAGCCTGTATGGTAATGAGTATTCAGAGACAGGTAATGCCTGGGGGGCGCTCACCAACCTAAGACAGAGCAACTGTGTGGCCTGGACAGGTGTCTCCATGATGGGTAAGGTGACCTGTGACGTCCCACGCAACCTAAGTCAGAAGCTCATTTTTTAGTAAAAGGTGGGGAACCTGTAGGGCCCTGGCCCCCATTTTGGGTAACTGTTGCCTTACTTCTGCCCTCTGGGGTTCTCCCATTGTGCTGTAAGCCTGTATTTAAGACCTCCTCTCTCCTTCAATAAACGGCATTCAGCATTCAAAAAAAGAAAAAGTAAAGAAAGAAATTGAAGACAGCGATGTTCTAAAACAGGAAGTGGTGATGGTGTCATGGGCCTATGAGGATGCTGGACTAAAGTCTATCAAATTGTGCAAGCAGGAAAATTGTATACTATGTGAATTATCTGTCAACAAAGATCATTCAGCATTCAGCTTGCCCTAATACCGCACTCTCAGGAACTAGCCAGGGTCTCATATAAACTACACCAACCCCTTCAGAAGGCAAGCCTCCTGTAACCATTCCCTCCCGCAATTCGATTCTACCACCTCTGAACACTGCCACACTGACTGCCAGCCCTGAACCTTTGCTTAACACACTCAAACCAGAGCAGCTGCCAAACAGATCTCTTCATTTGCAGATGGACACGGGCTTCCTTCATCCCCATCCAGTGTGTTACAGAGGCAGGAGCTTTAGTGATTGAAGTCAGGCTGAACTAAAGACCAAATGCATGCACTATGATGGTTAAGAGTGGTAGAAGTAGCTGGTGCACACTTGGGAGGCAGAGGCAGGCAGACCTCTGTGATGAAGGCCAGCCACACAATGAGATACTGTCTGAATGGGGGAGGGGGGCAGGCAGGTAGAAGCATGCCTCCTCCCTCTGCATCATTGTGTCTTTCCAGGCAATTTTTTCTTTTCAGAGGTAAGACTGAACCTGGGGCTTCACAGCTACCCCAACCTCTATTATTATTATTATTTTTTTTATTTTATTAGTGACTTAAGCAAAGTAGTCTCCTTATGTAACCCTGGTTGGTTGGCCTAGGATTTGCCAGAGTGCTGGGACCACAGGCTCCCATCAAAGATGAATGATTTATTTGTTAGTTTGTTTATGTGTTTTGCCTACATGTATGTCTGTGCAGCATAATCGTGCCTGGTGCCAGAAGAACACTAGAGGAGGCCATCTGAGCCCCTGAACTAGAATTATAGATAATTGTGAGCCACCATGTGGGTGCTGGAACTGAACCCAGGTCCTCTGCAACAGCAGTAAGTACCCTTAAACACTAAACAATCTCTCAAGTCCAATCAGGGATTCCCCCCCCCCCCAGGAGACATGGTTTCTTTGTGTAAGCCTGGCTGTCCTATAACTAGCCCTTTGGACCAGGCTGGCCTCCAACTCACAGAGATCTGCCTGGCTCTGCCTCCCAAGTGCTGGGATTAAAGGCATGCACCACCACCGCCGCCTGGCCCAATCAGTAATTAAAAAGAAAAAAAGAAAGAGAGAGAGTGGGGGGGAGATGTTTTTATTTATGTGTCTATATGGGGGGTGGGCACATATGCCATACGCATTCAGTTCCCTCTAGCATCCAGTTCTAGCTGGAGTTACAGGTGGTGGTTTTGAGCCATTCCATGCAGATGCTGGGGACTAAATTTATGCCGTGGTCTGTGTTATCCGGTCACCGGAGGCCATGCTGATGTCTGTGCTGCATGCTGCAGCCAAAGGCTGTGTTAATGTCTGCTGTGATCTATGCTACTACCAGGCACCGGGTTGATGTCCATGATCCCAGCTGCCACCAGCTGCAATGGGCAAGGAAGCTAGCTTCTTTTGCAGTGGTATTGATGACTGCAGACTTATAATTGAGAATGAGAAACTTTGAAGGATTCTGTAACACCCTCCTCACCCCCCAACCCCCATCAAACAACAACAACAACACAAAACCAGTTCAGACAGGAAGCTATTGAAGAGAGTCCTTAAAAACTGTGATAAAAGCCAGGTGGTGGTGGCAGCGCATGGCCTTTAGTACCAGCACTTGAGAGACAGAAGCAGGAGGATCTGTATGAATTTGAAGCCAGCCTGGTCTACAGAGCAAATTCCAGGACAGCCAAGGCTACAGAGAGAAACCTTGTCTTGAAAATCCAAAAAAAAAAAAAAAAAAAATTTAAAACTGTGCTAAAGATGCTGAAGAAGTATAGCTCTTTCCGGCTGGTGGATTCTGGGGGGTGGGGAAGGGATTAGCCATCGACTTCAAGAAGTAGGGCAGGTTGTTATTGATCAGAGAACCCTTAACATTTTGCCTACAATTCCTTATTCAGAGTTCTAAGACCCAACCTTCCTTCAGAAGTTGTTCCTACCTCCAACTACTAAACAAATGAGGTAGGCTTCCCAAATGGATGAATTTAGGTCATGTGCCTGCCTCTGAACCATTCATGGTAGCCAAGAGAATGCCTGGTAGTGATTGGTTAAGAATGTACTCCTTCCACATTCTTGCATTTAGCGGGTCAGATTGGGAGCAACTGCCTGTGAACTTCTCTGGCACACAAGAGAGAAATTGTCGAGAATGCCTGTGAGGATAGACCAAGTGAACTGCTCACAGATGTACAAAACAGACCACTACAACTTTCCTGAAATACTCCTTTAAAGGACCACGAGAAATTGCAGGAAGAACAAAACAACAACAATAACAGCGGCTTAGAGGGCTCGATTCTCAGCTCAAAAAAAAAAAAAAAAATTGTTTCTACTTATTTTATTTAATGTGTATTGCTCTTCTGCCTGTATGTATGTGTGAGGATGTCAGATCCCCTGGAACTGGAGTTACAGACAGTTGTGAGCTGCCATGGGGGTGCTGGGACTTGAACCCAGGAAGAGCAGCCAGTGCTCTTAATCCCTGAGCCATCTCGCCAACTCCCAACAGAATGTCTTTTTTTCTTTATTTTTCTTCCTCTCCCCCCCCCATTTTTTCTGAGACAGGATTTCTCTTTTTATCCCTGGCTATCCTGGAACTCACTATTGTAGACCAGGCTGGCCAAGAAATCAGAGACCCACCTGTCTCTGCCTCCCCAGTGCTGGGATTAATGGCATGTGCCATCACTGTCTGGCTTGAAAATGTCTTTTTTTCTTAGAAGATATACTCTGGAATATTTAGGGCTAATGAGATAGTTCTGAAATTATCAAAAGGCTCACACACACACACACACACACACACACACACACATACACACACCACATGTGGCTGGGCATTGGTGGCACACACCTTTGATCCCAGCACTCGGGAGGCAGAGGCAGGTGGATCTCTGTTAGTTCGAGGCCAGCCTGGTCTACAGAGTGAGTTCCAGGATAGGCACCAAAACTACACAGAGAAACCCTGCCTCAAAAAACCAAAAAGATAAAACAAACAAACAAACAACCCAACAACAACAACAACAAAACCCCCAAACCTAGGTAAAGATTTGTGATTCTTGCGGGGTGGTGGTGGTACACGCCTTTAATCCCAGCACTTGGGAGGCAGAGCCAAGTGGATCTTTGTGAGTTCAAGGCCAGCCTGGTCTCCAAAGCGAGTTCCAGGAAAGGCGCAAAGCTACACAGAGAAACCCTGTCTTGAAAAATCAAAAAAAAAAAAAAAAAAAAAAAAAAAAAAAAAAAAAATTGTGATTCTGAATTCAGAATTAATGAAGTTTTTTAAAGTGTTAAGGAGAAAATAGGCATTGACAAGCCATTTGTTACCATATTTGCTGCTTCCATTGTCCTTTTATTTTCCAAGTAATCTGAAAATCTGATGCACAACTGGGAAACGTGGACATATCTATAATCCCAGAAGTAATGCTGAGGCAGGATTGCAACAGGTTTCAACGCTAGCCTGGGCCCCACGGTTTAGACTGTCTCAATCCCACGCCCCATAATAAAAATTAAATAATCAACAAACAGTATAAACAGCAATATAATAATGATATAACTAATAACGATTATTAAAAGAACCCCACAGAGCCGGGGTGGTGGTGGTGGTGCACGTGTTTAATCCCAGCATTCGGGAGGCAAGGCAGGAGGATCTCTGTGAATTTAAGGCCAGCCTGGTCTACAGAGCGAGTTCCAGGACAGCTAGGGCTACCCAGTGAAACCCTGTCTCAAAAAACAATCAAACAAACAAAAGAGCCACACAAATCCACTTTACTACTTTTCTCCCAGTGACCAGTCCCTGCTAGTGTTCTAACTTTTAAAAAAATGCAGATCAATGTAGGTTAAGCTCTTTTATTATTTTGGTGGCTTTCTGTGAGACAGGGGTCTCACTATGTAGCCCTGGCTGGCCTCGCTATGTAGACCAGGCTCGCCTTGAACTCATAGCAAATGCTCCTGCTTCCGCCTGCCTAGTGCTGGGATTAAAAGCCTACGCCTATTGCACTAGGCTAAACTTTTTTTTTTTTAACATAACGCGTCTAATAATATCGCCGTGTATTTGCTCAAGGACAGGGCACAGAGAAAGCAAACAGCACTGCCCAGCGTTCCGGCTCGGCAGAGTCCGCACACACCCCGTACCGCTGCACGGGGAGCTCCGGGGTCACCATTCTGCAAGGCACTCTGGGATTGCCGGGCCGCTCCCTGGTCTCGCGATGCTTACCCTCCTTACCACCCCACCCCCAACTTTTTTTTCTTTCCTAAACCCGGTGTCCGTGCTTCCCTCCCCCCCCCCCCCCGCCCCAACGTGTTTTTCAAATCTGCCAATGAACGCACAGCTTAGGCTCAAACCAGCCAATCGGGATGCGGCGTCACCGGGAAATTTAAATCGCGCCGGCCGGCAGCACGCGGCACAAAGTCTGAGGGCTGAAGCGCACTGGACGTTTCGAGGGCCGCCGACCCCGCAGCCTGAGAGCCCCGCTCCGCCTTTCCTGGAAGCCTGAACCCGCTGTGCAGGTAGGAGCCGAGGCCGGGCCTGGGCGGCCACGGCCGGCCGGAGGGCTGAGCGGGCGGAGGGCGGGAGCAGGCCGCGCCGGGGCGTGTGCTGGGCCTCCCTGCTCAGGCGAGGCCTCGGGGCGCGGTGGTTGACCCAGCGGCTTGGGTTCGCCATGCCGGGGGGCGGGGGGGGGGTCAGGCCTGGCGGCACCGGTCGCCGCGGAGGTCGGCGAAGGTCCGGGGTCCGGCGCGGCGCGGCCCCGAAGCTGGGCGGCGGGGAGACCGGCGGCAGACGCGCGCACCCGGCTGCGCCCCGCTTCCCGGCTGCTTCTGCCCCGGGAGGGCGACGGGGCTGTGGGCCGGAGATGGAGGTGGGTGGCAGTTAAGACACCCCAGTTAAGACGCGGCCCCGGGGTCACCCGTGCCAGGGTGGAGGGCGAGCACAGCCGTGGAAGCCGGCAGATTGTCGGAGGACTTGGGATTCCTGTCACTTCGTGGCGAGCGATCACAGCTGTGCTGTAGCGATCGAGCCTCAGCGGCCACAGCTCGTGTGGTCCGAACTGAAGGCTTGCGCTGAGCCGAGGTGCTGAAGATGCAGGGCTAATGTCACTGCCGACGGCGATGGTTGTGGAAGGTTCTGTAATGTAACGAACCGAGTCTTTATGTAACTTGAAAGAAGGTATCAGTATGTAGTCATTTTGGCCTTTCGTCAACATCAACAACAACAAAACAGAACTGCATTTATTGCCTTAAGGATGTGGATTGTTAGAACTATATGAGGCAGCCAGGGTTCTCCTGGTTGGTGTTTTATTAACTAATGGAGTCTGGAGTGTAGAGCCCTGGCTTAATACGCTGCTGGCCAGAGGCTTAAGCCTTTGAGTTTTTGAAAAGCAGCTAATCAGGATTGAGAGGATTTTGAAGGTATATTAAAACAGTGAAACATGTTAATTTTTCTATGTTGATGACATCCTGACACATGGCTAATATTTTAGCTATATTAGGTAAAAGTCCTAAATTTTTTTTTTTTTTTTTTGAGCTGAAGACCGAACCCAGGGCCTTGCGCTTGCTAGGCAAATGCTCTACCACTGAGCTAAATCCCCAACCCCAAGTCTTAAATTTTAATTTGTTTCCTTTTAGCCTTTTAAAAACAAGTTAGTGCGAAATTTAAGTTTGTTATGGGTGGTGGCTCATCCACGCCCCTAATCCCATTGCTCGGGAGGCAGAGGCAGGGGTATCTCTGTGAGTTCGAGGCCAGCCTGGTCTACAGAGTGAGCTCCAGAAGAGGCACCAAAGCTACACAGAAAAACCCTGTCTCCAAAACCCAAAAGTGTGTGTGTGTGTGTGTGTGTGTGTTTCTGATTGACAGTTCCATTGCCAGACCTTTAATCCCTTGCAGGAGGGCCTCGACTTAATGCGGTAGCCATAATACTGAAAACTGAAAAAACTGGGTTTTTTTGGTTTGTATAGAGATGCAGTCAATATATAGTTGAGTTTTGCATTCTATTGTGTATTTTCTTTTTACTTTTTCTTTTTTTTTTTTTCGAGACAGGGTTTCTCTGTGTAGTTTTGGTGCCTGTCCTGGAACTCAACAAAGATCCGCTTGCATCTGCCTCCCAAGTGCTAGGATTAAAGGCCTGTGCCACCACACCCAGCTTGTATATTTTCATTTCTTCTTAAGGTAGGGTCTCCCTGTGTAACCCTAGCTGGCATGGAACTATACAGTCCAGGCTGGCCTCAAACTCAGAGACCTACCTGCCTTCCTCTGCCTCCCAGGTGCTCTGATTAAAGGCATGTGTTACTACGCCTGGCTTCTGCTGTATTCCACCCCCAGCCCGGCCCGGCACCCCCAGCTTTGGTACCTGTCCTGCATCTCACTCTGTAGACCAGGCAGGCCTCGAACTCACAGAGATCTGCCAATCAAAGGTGTGCGTCACCACCGCCCGGCTTTCTGCTGTATTCTTATTAAAATTCTTTTTTTCATCACCTACCCTTGTCTACCAGCTTATTCCTGCAACCATGTCCACCAATGAGAATGCTAACTCTACAGCTGCCCGGCTCAACAGATTCAAGAACAAAGGAAAAGACAGCACTGTGAGTGTCTTCTACTGCTTTCCTGTTAAACTTTTAAATGGAAATAAGAAAGGGGGCGTCTCATTCATGACAGGTGGGCTTTTCTGTGCCTGAGCTTTATCTCTAGTCTTGGGTATTAAAAAACAAAAAGAGAACTCTTAAAGTTGAAATTATTTAGTGTGTGTGTGTGTGTGTGTGTGTGTGTGTGTAAATGTTTGTGCACACCTGGTGCAGATGCAGAGGTAAGAGGACCACTTGCAGATTGGTTCCCTCCTCCCCCTGGCTCTGAAGGATTCAAGTCTTCAGACTTGGTGGCAGATGCCTTTACTGGATGAGGGATTTAAAAAGAGAACTCAACTCAGATGAGATAGACGAAATGGAGGTGTTCTCTTTTCTTCAGGAAATGCGGCGCCGCCGGATAGAAGTTAATGTGGAGCTGAGGAAAGCCAAGAAAGATGACCAGATGCTGAAGAGGAGAAACGTCAGCTCATTTCCTGATGATGCTACTTCTCCGCTGCAGGAAAACCGCAACCATCAGGTAAATTGGAGTTCACCTGAACCTAGAAAATAGGGGTGAATGTTTGTTTGCTTTTCTTCTGTGTGACAGTCCTGGAACTCACTCTGTAGCCCAGGCTGGCCTGGAACCCGCTTGCCTCTGCCTCCTGAGTGCTGGGGTTAAAGGCGTGTGCCATTCCCCCACCCCACAAAAACAAATATTTCTTAGAAATCTAGAATTCTTTTTGAGGGGGGTGGTTTTGAGACTGGATTTCTCTGTGTGGCCTTGTCTTTCTGTAGACCAGGCTGGCCTTGTACTCATCCATCTACCTCTGCCTCAGGAGTGCCGCCACCATTGGCTAGGTTTAAACCTTCTTGGACAGTCCTGGTAATCTACTTTTGACTATTGACTGTATGAAGGTAGTTTGTTTGTTTTGTAAGACTTTTAGGTTTTTTGTTTGTTTGTTTGGTTTTGGTTTTTGGTTTTTTTGAGACAGGGTTTCTCCATGTGGTTTTGGTGTCTGTTCTGGATCTTGCTCTGTAGACCAGGCTGGCTTCGAACTCACAGAGATCCGCCTGGCTCTGCCTCCTGAGTGCTGGGATTAAAGGCGTGCGCCACCGCTGCCTGGCTTGATTTTTAGTTTTTTTTTAAGAGCTGTGTTTGTGTTTGTATGTAAATATATGCAGGAGGCCAGAGAGGTTCTGTCCTCTAAACTGGAGTTACAGTTACAAGCCACTTAATGTGGGTACTGTGGACTGAACTTGGGTCCTTTGTAGGATCAGTGCTCAGCCATCTCTTCAGCCCCTGTGAATATCTTTTTTTTTTTTTTTTTCTTAAATTTTGAGTGGCTGGAGAGATAGCTCAGAGGTTAAGAGCACTGACTGCTCTTCCAGAGGTCCTGAGTTCAATTCCCAGCAATCACATGGTGGCTCACAACCATCTGTAATGAGATCTGGCGCCCTCTTCTGTATACATAATGAATAAATAAATCTAAAAAAAAATTTTTTTTTTGAGTTTTCTTAACCTCCCCTCTATAACATAAGCTGATTCAAAGGTTTTTACTTTTTTGTAACTTTTTAGTTTTTGAAATAGGCTCTCACTATGTAGCCATAAGTAACTTGGAACTCATAGTAATCTGCCTTTCTCTGCCCAAATTCTGGGAATAAAGATGTGTGCCACCATGACTGGCACTGTTAGCAAGTATGTGTGTGCAGATGTCAGGACAACTTGTGGAGTGGGTTCTCTCCTACCTTTGTATGGGTTCTAGGGATCAAACTCAGGGCACCAGACATGGGTGGCAAGTACCTTTACCTGCTGAGTTACCTTTCCAGCCCAGTTTGTTATTACTATTATTTTTAAATGATTTAGTTTTATGTGTGTTGGTGTTTCTGCCTGCATGTATGTCTATGTGAGGGAATTGGATCCCCTGGAGCTGGGGTTACAGACAGTTGTGAGCTGACATGTAGGTGCTGGGTATTGGACCTGGGTCCTCTGGAAGAACAGCCACTGATCTTAACCACAGAGCTATCTCTTCAGCTCCTTTTTTTTTTTTTTTTTTTTTTTTTTTTTGGCAGTGCTACAGATAAGGCCAGGGTCTTACACATATATTCTGAACAAGCTCTCCCTCAGCTTACACTCCAGTGCAAATTCTGACCTTCCTTCAAACTTGCTGCATTTCTAGCTACTAGCTAAATACCTTGACATGTCAGTTCCAATTGAGAAATAGGACAAGTTTTTTGTTTGTTTTGTTTTTTATTAACTAGGGAACTAGGGATCAGACCCAGGGTCTTGTGCTTAATAGACAAATATTCTACCATTTTTTTATTTTTCTGAGACAGTGTCTTGCTATATAGCCCTGGCTGGTCTGATATTTCCTGTATAGCCCATCCTGGTCTGGAACTGGTCTGGAACTGGTCTGTGGCAGTCACTATGCCAGGCTGTACAGTATAAAGCAGTGGTTCTCAGCCTTTGATAGACCTCATGTTATGGGACCCTCAACCATAAAATTATTTCCATTGCTACTTCAAAACTATAATTTTGCTACTGTATGAATTGTAGTGTAAATATCTGTGTTTTCTGATGCTATTAAGTGACCCCTGTGAAAGGGCCATTGGGACCTGACCCGCCCCCAAGTTAAGAACTAGTTTAAAGTGTAATGTAATTATTTAGGCCTTGACACTTTACCCAGAGCATCTTCCAGTTCTGAAGCTCCATTCACGGAAAGTGCCCCATGATTGATACATACCATTTTTATCTTTTTTTTTTTTTTTAAATATTTATTTATTTATTATGTACACAGAAGAGGGTGCCAGATCTCATTACAGATGATTGTGAACCACCATGTGGTTGCTGGGAATTGAACTCAGGACCTCTGGAAGAGCAGTCAGTGCTCTTAATCTCTGAGTCATCTCTCCAGCCCCACTTCTTTTTTCTTTTTTTAAGATTTATTTATTTATACAGTGTTCTGTCTGCACATATCCCTGTAGGCCAGAAGAGGGCGCCAGATCTCATTACAGATGGATGTGAGCCACCATGTGGGTGCTGGGAATTGAACTCAGGACCTCTGGAAGAGCAGCCAGTACTCTTAACTGCTGAGCCATCTCTCCAGCCCGTTTTTTATCTTTTATGCTATCCTTTACTGTACAAAATAGGCTTGTATTATGAAGCTTAGGTACCTGTTCTTTGAAGCAAGATGTTATTACACAGTCCTGGCTAGTGTCTGACTCACAGTACTGTCTTGGCCACCCCAGTGATGACCTTAGAGTAAGGCAGTGCTGGGCACTTAGTAGCAGTTTTCTTTAACATTCCATGTCTTATATTTTCTGCTTATTACAATTTTCTTGTTTGATTCTAATCTCAGTAAAAAGAGGTAATTGTTTTTGAATTAATAGTATACCATTGGATCCCAGACATCCCTTTTTCCCAAACTTGTTATTGTTGAGACAGGGTCTCACTGTGTAGCTCTGGCTGTGCTAGAACTCACTCTGTAGACCAGGCTGGCTTTTATTTTTTATTTTTTTTTTGGAGCTGAGGATTGAACCCTGGGCCTTGCTCTTGCTCGGCAAGTGCTCTACCACTGAGCTAAATTCCCAACCCCTTATTCTTTTGAATGTGTGTGTGTGTGTGTGTGTGTGTGTGTGTAATAAATTGTAGTCTTTTTCACCGTTTCCTGCTCTCATCCCATCTTCTGCTGAAACCCTTTTCCCAACAAGTCTTCTTTCCTCTTCATGTCTGTTTTATTAAGCTTAATTGTGTTGCCTGCATGAGAATGGGTGGAAGCTTGTTTACTGGAGCATGAGTAGCTTGTCAGTGGCTGTACCCCTGAAGGAAGTTCACCCCTTTTCCCAGCTGTCACTAACTATTAGTAGTCCCCCAGGAAGGGGTGGGGCCTTATGAGCCCTTCCCACTTACATGATGAAGTATTGAAATGGCCTAATCTTTAAAGGTATGTCAGATTGTGATGAGTATGAATGAGTGTTTTAGTTAGGTTTCTCTCTGCTGCTGTGATAAAACACTGCCAAAACCAACTTGGGTGGGGGAAGGGTTTATTTGGCCTACAGGTTAGAGTCCATTATCCAAGGAAGCCAATGCAAGAACGACATTGCTTATTGGCTTGCTCAGTTTTTTTGTTCTGACTCAGGGTCTTACTGTGTATTCCTGGCTGGCCTGGAACTTAATGTGTAGACCAGCGTAGCCTCCCCAGTGCTTGGCTTAAAGGCATATGTCATCACACCTGAATCTCAGGTACCTGGTCTACTTGCCCTTGATGGCACCACCCACAGTGAGCTGGGTCCTCCTGTATCAGTAAGAAATCAAGAAATGTCCCACAGACTAATCCGGTGTCACAATTTGTACAATTGCTGTGTCGTGTCCAAAAAAAGAAAACAGATTGACAGCATTCCTTCCCAACCACTGGATCTTACATTCTTTCCATTTCCTTTTTCTCAATGTTCCCTGAACCTTGAGGTTTGTGTGTGTGTGTGTGTGTGTGTGTGTGTGTGTGTGTGTGTGAGTGAGAGAGAGAGAGAGAGAGAGAGAGACAGACAGACAGACAGATGTTCCTTTTACACTTTGACCATCCTTGAGTCTTTGTATTAACCACCATCTGCTGCCAAAAGAAGCTTCTCTGAGCAAGGCTTGAGAGCTGCACTAACCTATAGGTATAAAGAATAGTTGGTTTCCCTAGGGCTTAGGACCTCTCAGCAAAGGATTCATGGTCAGGTGTGCAGGAACAGGTGTGAGATTGCCCCTTCCCTGTGGTTATCTCAATAACAAGTGTCACTGTTGAACCAGTAAGTACACCATGCCAGGCAGGATATAGGGGCTGTTATAGCTGGCTAAGATGGTTTCCCCCCAGCAGCCTGCATAGAATCTTCTAACACAATGAAAGTTAGCCAGCAGTGAGGAAAAGCTTCCAGGTCAGTCCCAACTTGATACATTTTTTTTTTTTCCTTTCACATCCTGTGGCCAAAGTGTATGGTGTCTTCATCAGTGAGGTCTTAGCATAAAGTTCTGGTGGGCAACCAAGAGCACTAACAGTAGCTTATATTGTTATGCAGTGATTCACAACATGAAAATGATCTACTCTAGAAATTTATAGATGAGAATATTAATTGGGCTGGGTGTCATGGTATACGGTTCTAGTCCCAGTGCATTCTAGAGGCACAAGCAGGTGGATATTTTTGAGTTCTAGGTCAGCCTGGTCTACATAATGAGTTCCAGAACAGCCAGGACTACATGGAGAGATTCTGTGTCAAAAAACAAAGGAAAGAAAATCGGAGAAATTGCCATATATCTTTCTTTCTTTTTTTACTTTTCTAGAGCTTTATTGAGAGAGAGAGGGAGAGAAATACTGGAGGAAAGAGTGTGGAAAAAAGAGTCATGTCTTTCTTAGAAGTAGATTTGAGTTAAAGTGTTTGAGACTAATGTAAGAATAGCCTTTTAGTTTGCCCTAAACAGTTGTTTGTTTGTTTGTTTGTTTGTTTGTTTGTTTTGAGACAGGGTTTCTCTGTGTGGCTTTGGAGCCTGTCCTAGAACTCACTCTGTAGCCCAGGCTGCTCTGAACTCAGACATCCTTTTGCTTCTGCCTCCCTAGTGCTGGGATTAAAGAAAGGCGTGTGCCACCACCACCCAGCTCCCTAGACTGTTCTTAAAATGGTTTTAAGCTACCCTTTTTTAGTGACAAAAGCATAAGTATCTTTTCTTGACTTGAAAATCCAGTGTCATGGTACTAAGTTTGAGAACTACGAAACAGTGTTTAGTGGGCCGAGTTAATTAAATGTAAGGCTCATCTTTCCACAGTAGACTAAGAGCATAAGAGCATTTTACTGCGGTCTGGGTACTGGTTTGCTTTCTGTTGACTGAAAAGCGATGGAGTGGCATGGACAGGTTTATTTGGCTTAATTCATTAATTACTGACTGGCTCTCTGGCTCAGCTTGGTTTGGTGTCTTGTACAGCCCAGACCCACCTGCCTGGGAGTGGTGCTGCCCATAGTAGTGTGGACTCTCCCACGTCAGTCATCCAGATAACTTCAGACATGCTCACTGGCTAATCTGACCAGAGCAATTCTTCATGTTGATTCTATATTTTCTGCTAGACTAGGTTTGTCCAGCTGACAACAAAAACTAAACAGCATAGCAGGTATAAGGGATGTTGTTTGTATTATTAATAATAATTTATAAAATACTGCATTTCTTTTAGGGCACTGTAAATTGGTCTGTTGAGGACATTGTTAAAGGCATAAACAGCAACAATTTGGAAAGCCAGCTCCAAGCTACTCAAGCTGCTCGGTAAGTCTGCAGGCTCTGGCATGCATGGCTGACCTAAGAAACAAACCATCTAGAAGGGCCGAATAAAGGAAAGCTCTCCAGTCCTGCTTCCATGAGAATTTAGGTGCATTTATTTTTGTGGAAATCAGAGGACAGCTTGCAGTTCCTAACACCTGTGAGTCCTGGGGATTGAACTCAGTTGTCAGGCTTAGTGGCAAGCACCTTTACCACTTAAACCATCTCACCATCCTTTTCCCCCTTTACAAAATGTGAAACAGGATCTCATGTAGCCTAGGCTGACCTTGAGCATACAGTCCTTTTGCTCAGTCTTGCCCATATTGAGACTATATGTGTCAACAACTATGTACAGATTTTTAGACACCTTTCAAGATACCTTGGAAATCAACTTTAACTTTTGGATTTCTTTTTGTTTCCTCTTAGGAAACTGCTTTCTAGGGAGAAACAGCCTCCTATAGACAACATTATCCGTGCTGGTTTAATCCCAAAATTTGTGTCCTTCTTGGGCAAAACTGATTGTAGTCCCATTCAGTTTGAATCTGCTTGGGCGCTCACTAACATTGCTTCTGGAACATCTGAACAGACCAAGGCTGTGGTGGATGGAGGCGCTATCCCAGCATTCATTTCTCTCCTGGCATCTCCCCATGCTCACATCAGCGAGCAAGCTGTATGGGCTCTTGGAAACATTGCAGGTACTGGCACTTAAAATTCTTTGGACTGAATGTGTCATCCATTGTGATTAAAAGGACTGTGTTAAAGGTCGTAATGACTTTTGTGTCAAACTTGGAGCTTGCTTTAGGCCTTTAAAGAGTGGAGGAGCCATCTAACATGGCTACTGTCTTTGAGCGTGTCTGACTGCAGCCAGCAGCTGAACATTGCTATACTAGATGAGTAGATTCATTCCTCTTGCTTATTATTTTTTGAAACTGGGTCTTACTGTGTACCACTGGCTGTAGATGAGGCCCCCTTGGAATTCACAGGAATAGATCCTAGGATTAAAGGTGTTTGCCGTCATGCCCAGCTAATCTTGCTTCTGTTGCAGGTGATGGTTCTGTTTTCCGGGACTTGGTTATCAAGTATGGTGCAGTTGGCCCATTGTTGGCACTTCTTGCCATTCCTGACCTGTCTTCCTTGGCAGTAAGTGAATATCATAGGTTAAGTCACGTAGTGCTGGGTTCTTACTTTCCCCATCTACTTGAAAGCGAGCCTCTGATTAATTTTTCTTCCCCAGTGTGGTTACTTACGTAATCTTACCTGGACACTTTCAAACCTCTGTCGGAACAAGAATCCCGCACCCCCCTTAGATGCCGTTGAGCAGATTCTTCCGACTTTAGTTCGTCTCCTGCATCACAATGATCCAGAAGTATTAGCAGATTCCTGCTGGGCCATTTCCTACCTGACCGATGGTCCAAACGAGCGCATTGAAATGGTGGTGAAGACAGGAGTTGTGCCCCAACTTGTGAAGCTTTTAGGAGCTGTTGAATTGCCAATTGTGGTAAGTACTGACCTTTTTATTATGAGCTTGAATAGTATAGATGCACACAGATACTGCCTTTGATTTTTGCAGAAGTTTTAGAATAGAGAATTTTTTAGCAGTACTGGAAAAGAATATAACATAACTAATCTGCATCAACTTTTTTTTTTTTCTATTTAGACTCCTGCACTAAGAGCCATAGGGAATATTGTCACTGGAACTGATGAACAGACTCAGATTGTGATAGATGCAGGAGCACTTGCAGTCTTTCCTAACCTGCTCACAAACCCCAAAACTAATATTCAGAAGGAGGCCACGTGGACAATGTCAAACATCACAGCTGGACGCCAGGACCAGATACAGCAAGTTGTGAATCATGGCTTAGTCCCATTTCTTGTTGGTGTCCTCTCTAAGGTAATGAGAATGTAGGATTTAGTCAGATGGTTGTTCGTATTGATGACAAACTATATGCCTTTAATCCTTGGGTGTGGGAGGCAGAGGCAGGAGGAGGTTCTCTGAGTTGAAGGCCAGCCTAATCTACACAGCAAGCTTCAGGATAGCCATGACTATATAGAGAGACTGTCTTAAAAACCAACGATAGCCGGCTGGTGGTGGCACATGCCTTTAATCCCAGCACTTGGGAGGCAGAGCCAGGCAGATCTCTGAGTTCGAGGCCAGCCTGGTCTACAGAGAGAGATCCAGGAAAGGTGCAAAACTACACAGAGAAACCCTGTCTCAAAACAAAAACAAAAACAAAAACAAAACAAAAACGAACGATAACTACTGAAGAGGAAAAGAACGTCAGTGCCTCTACAGCCCTTAGTTAGGTAACAGACAGCACCTCCTAATATTGGACAGAACCAGCAAGTAGTTGAGTCGGTGTCTGGGGAACAAACACTACCTTTTGGACTTCTGAACTAAGACTATTTTCTTGTTTATCAGGCAGACTTTAAGACACAGAAGGAAGCTGTGTGGGCTGTAACCAACTACACCAGTGGTGGGACTGTTGAACAGATTGTATATCTTGTTCATTGTGGTATAATAGAACCTTTGATGAACCTCTTAAGTGCAAAAGATACCAAAATTATTTTGGTTATTCTTGATGCCATTTCTAATATCTTTCAGGTAAGTCCTAACAAGGCTATTTTTGCTTGAATTTGGGATTGATAGTTACTATTTTGGACTGGGGAGGGGACAGGTAAGTTTGATTACTAATAGTCCACAGAATCAGAAAGTTGTTTGTGTACAGCCTTACTTTACTAATTTACTAATTAGTAGGGTGGGCAGTGGTGGCGCACGCCTTCAATCCCAGCACTGGGAGGTAGAGACAGGTGGATCTCTGTGAGTTTGAGGCCAGCCTGGTCTACAGAGCTAAACAAACCCTGTCTCAAAAGCAAGAAATTTTTTACATTTATTCCTTTTGTGTGTATGGGTGGGAATTGGAGTTATACATAGTTGTCAGCTACCATATGGGTGCTGAGAATCCAACCTGGACCCTCTTCAAGAACAAATGTTCTAACCACTGGGCCACTTCTAGCTCCCTTTAAGGATGGAGGTTATCCTTTATGATACGGTATCAAGTAGCCTAGGTTGGCTTGAATTCCCTCTGTAGCAGATGTCCTTGAACTTCTTTCTGATCCTACTGTCTCCACCTTAGATGTTTGTTCTTTACACACTGTTTTTGAGACAGGGTTTTCCTGTGTAGTTTTGGTGCCTGTCCTGGAACTCACTCTGTAGCCCAGGCTGGCCTCCAACTCACAGAGATTCACCTGACCTGTCTCTGCCCTTGAGTGATGGGATTAAAGGCGTGGGCCACCACCAAGTGGAATCCTACTTTACATAATTTATGACTAATTCTTTTTTGTTTTGTTTTATTTGGTTTTGTTTTTTATGTGTATGAAGTTTTGCCTGCGTGTGTGTAAGTGTGCCATGTGCATGCACGCCTGATATTTAAGGAGTTTAGGAGAGGCCATTGGACCCCTGGGACTAGTGTTAGACAGTTGTGAACTGCAGAGTGGGGGCTGGGAACTGAACCCAGGTCCTCTGCAAGAACAAGTGCTCTGAAGTGCTGAGCCATTTCTAGACATCTACCTGGCTCTAACTCCCAGTCACAGGTTAAAGGAGAGCGTGCTTGTGCCTGGTTGCTTTTTAAAGAGACTGTTACCTTGTGTTTCCATGGTGCAGTTTTTGAGTGTGATGAACTTTGTGGATAACAGCATGTTTCAGTGTCACAAAGTTGGTCATCTTTGTATATATAATTCTCCATCTTGACCACTCAGATGGTCTGAGGTAATGCTTCACAAAATAATTTCCTGTTCATATCACAGACCTGTGAACTGTAGTGCTGCTTTGAAGTTGCCCTAGGAGACTGAGGCAAGGAGGAGTTTGAGGCCAGACTGGGCTACAGTGGTCCTAAAAGCTATATAGTGAAACGTGGTGGTGCAGGAGAGGCAGAGGCAGGCAGATCTCTGAGCTTGAGACCAGCCTGGTCTATAGAGCAAATTCCAGGCCGGCCAGGGCTACATAGTGAGACCCTGTCTCAGAAACCAAAACCAGACAAAAATAGCTCAAAATAAATATACAAAACAACTAAAACACCTCATTGAAGCTGGTGGTTATGTCTGATATTAACCCTTGTGGATGTTTTTATTCAAGTAGATGAGGGTTAGGATAGTAACCTTGAATTGTGTTTTGTTTTCAGGCTGCTGAGAAACTAGGTGAGACAGAGAAACTCAGTATAATGATTGAAGAGTGTGGAGGCTTGGACAAAATTGAAGCACTACAGAGCCATGAAAATGAGTCTGTATATAAGGCCTCATTAAACTTGATTGAGAAATACTTCTCAGTGGAGGTGAGTAATGGCCGTCCATGTTAACTTGGAAAGTATACAAGAATTCACAGGTGGGGTTGGGGATTTAGCTCAGTGGTAGAGCGCTTGCCCTGGGTTTGGTCCTCTGGGGGAAAAAAAAAATCACAGGTATCCTCAGGCCCATTAGATTGCAGTCCTTTGTGTATGGTTCTTACATTACCTGGTACCTTACACAGAACAGTGTCAGTGCAGCCAGGACTTGCTCTGTGTGTTTGTTTGCTCCTCAGGTATTTATTGGCTTTGATGGTGTATGACCAGCCTAGGACACTTCAAATATCCTGAGACTTAGTTAGTTTATGGGTGTTATTATTGTGAGGGTTTATGGAGAAGTGGACCGACCCCAGGGCCTTACTCTGCTTGATAGGTCTCTTCTGGTACAGTTGTCTGTTTTTGTTGATCTCCAGAACCTTCTCCAGGCACTAATGAATCAGCTAAGCTTTTCGCCAGTCCTCCTTTTCTCCCTTCCTTGCAAAGTCACTGTCTTAGAAGTGCAGGTTTTAGATACTGATAGAGATGCACCATGTTTACAGTTATATCTTGTTTTACTATTTCCAGGAAGAGGAAGATCAGAATGTGGTACCAGAAACTACCTCTGAAGGCTTTGCCTTCCAAGTTCAGGATGGGGCTCCCGGGACCTTTAACTTCTAATGTCCAGCTGAGGCACAAAGTTGCTAGCTATGTGCTGTGTTCTTCATAAATTTGTCTTACTGTTTCTCTACTAAGAACTCTTTTTAAATGTGGTTTGTTATTGTAGCACTTTTTACAAAGAAACTATACTTGAACAGTTGTGAACTGTACATACTATATAAAACTGTCCTGAGTTCCTTATTTCTATGTGGAATTTCGTATCCTGCAGTGTCCTGTAAATAAAGATTAGGTTCCAGTCTTCTTTACTCTGCGCTTTGTTTGCTGTTTTCTTACTTTACTTTAGGCCATTACTGTAGGAAATGAAGGGTGACCTAAGTTACCTGCTGTGGCTGACCAGGCTGACCAGAGGTGACCCTGCTTGCAAACACTTTGATGTAAGGTTGTTGTCACCAAGGATGTGGAGTGGGCACTCAGACTCTGGGCTGGCTGGAACAGCCTTCCTATCCCCTACAGTACAGGCAGCCAATGCTACCTATCTCTGGCTAGAGGAGTTCTGATAAAAGCCTAAATTCAATGACAGATCTCATCTTGAGCCTGGCTGCAAATTCACCCCTGGCCAAGTTACCTGAAGTACTATGTGATAGAGTTTGTGATTAGAAAAAAGAGTTTGTGGTGGGCAGCCGGTTACTTGACCCAAGGGTGTGTTGTTTTTTGTTTTTGTTTTTGTTTTTTTTCTTAAGGGTAAGAAAGGGTTTTTTTTGTTGTTGTTGTTTTTATTTTTTTTAAGATTTATTATGTGCCCGGGGGTGGCGGCGGCGGCGCACGCCTGTAATCCCAGCACTCGGGAGGCAGAGGCAGGTGGATCTCTGAGTTCCAGGCTATGGGCTACAAAATGAGTTCTAGGATAGACTCCAAAGCTACAGAGAAACCCTGTCTCGAAAAACGAAAAAAAAAAAAAAAAAAAAAAGATTTATTATGTATACAGCATTCTGTCTGCACACATCCCTGCAGGCCAGAAGAGGGCACCAGATCTCATTACAGATGGTTGTGAGCCATCATGTGGTTGCTGGGAATTGAACTCAGGACCTCTGGAAGAACAAGCAGTGCTCTTAACCTCTGAGCCATCGCTCCAGTCCCCCAAGGGTATGTTTAAGCTGTTGATTTAGGCTGTTCTTTTAGGGGGAGAGTTCCCTCAGCGATGGTGAGTCAGTCGCAAGGTGTCCAGTAGCCAGCCACTGTGGGCCGAGAAGCAGGCGGCCAAGGTTTGAAAGCGAAAGGATCCAGGCTGAAGCAGGCCAAAGACTGAGTTCAAGGCCAGGAAGCTGTGGCACTGGGTCCCATGGCAGTTGTAGCAGTGAGGGGGAGAAGGAGACCCAGGAGAAAATGACTGTCCTCCAGAACTACTTTCAGCAGAACAGGGAGGAAGTCCTGCATAACCTCAAGGCTCTTGTGTGTGACATCTGGCCAGAAATCCATGAAAACTACCGCAAAAACCGGATGGGAGGTAGAAGCACCTGCTTTTTGGGTTGGCATGGGAGATGCCCCAACAGAGCAGGAACACCTCCCGGAGCTCGAGTTCTGTTCGGGAAGGCATTCAGTTTCTCTATGCTGTTGAAGAGCCCTTCACTTTTTTTTTTTTTTTTTAATTTTATGTTTTGAGACAGGGTTTCTCTGTGTAGTTTTGGTGCCTGTTTTGGATCTCACTCTGTGTAGCCCAGGCTGGCCTCGAACTCAGAGATCCACCTGCCTCTGCCTCCTGAGTGCTGGGATTACAGGTGTGCGCCACCACCGCCTGGTGATCCTTTAAGAGTATTAAATCTAGCTTTTTTTCTTTTTTACATCTTAGTAAGTACCTGAAATGTCATCTTTTTACCTTGGTGTCTTTAAGGAGTTATATGTTCCCTGTGTGTTTGTGCTAGCAATAGGTATCGCTGTTAATTTTTCTTTTATCAGTCTAGTAAGAAAAAAAAACAATTCTTTGAAGAGAGGGAATAAATTGTCCACTTCCACTTTCTTAAAGGGTCAGGGGCTTTATCTATGAAAAAGTAGTAAATAGCATTTGTAACTCCTATGAAGCAGCAGCCAGCCTTACAGTAGTCCATTCTGGCTAATTTAGGACAGTGAATATGCTTGTTCAGGCTGCTGTTAGTGTGTCTTAACCCAAATTACTAGGTACTAGGACTCAAGAATGTGTTCCATGTTATTTGGTGTGCTTGTAATCATTTAAAAGTAAAACTTCATCTTGCCTTTCAAAAAAAAAAGTTTCTCTTTCAGGAGCCTGCACAGTATGGGTTACTGACTGCTACTCTTAAGCACAAGTATGGTCCTCTTGGACAAGAGAAGGAGACGAACCAGTGTTAATTTCAAGTCCTTTGCAAAAGACAGTGTGTGCCTTACTGTATTTATGAACTTAGTCTGTTTCTTAAAAATACTATGTTCTGGGGGTTGGGGATTTAGCTCAGTGGTAGAGCGCTTGCATAGCAAGTGCAAGGCCCTGGGTTCGATCCTCAGCTCCACATTAAAAAAAAAAAATACTATGTTCTGTGTATTGGTGTTTTGCCTTCATGTATGCTGACCTCTGGTGCCACCTGAGGCCAGAAGAGGGAGTCAGATCCCCTGGATCTGGAGTCAGAGTTGTAAGCCACCTTTTAAAGGCTAGAATTCAAACCCAGGTTCTCTGGAAGAGCAGCCGTGCTGAACCATCGCTCCAAGCTCCCCATCTTTGTGTGTGGACAGATGGTTAACTTACAGAAGTTCTTTTCACTGTCCGTTTCCAGCTTTCCAACTCAAGTCTTCAGTCTTGGTGGCAAGCACCTGTACTCACTGGCCCACAACGTGTCTTTGAAGTACTATAATCGGTTTCTGTTCATTTGAAGAGTGGGACATGAAGAGCAGATGCTCCATAGACTTTGCATTTGGCAGGTTACAGGGTTTAAAGTTCTTTCCATGGTAGTGTGGGTGCAGAACTGGAGAACACAGGTTGATGTTTGCTTGAAGCACTCTACAGTCAAGTGCCTAACAGGGAACACTAAGCCGTGGTGCTTAAGCCAAGGGCACTTTGCTTGGAGCCCTGAGTCACTAAGCCTTTCCTGTGCAGAGACCTGGGGGTGGGGCAGGGGATAAAACAAAACTGAAGACTGCTTTCAAACCTCTGCCTGCCCCTCTCCTCTCCCTTGTCTCAACTTCTGGAATACTGGGTCTGAAAATCCTCACCTAGGGACAGTAATGTACAAGTAAGTCTTGACACTAGGCTTTTGCTTTAAGCTTAATGGCTTCAGGGGACGAATGTGGCAGACATGTTGAAAGTGAAGTCTGGATGTGTAACAGGTGTGACTCCAGAGGGAGGTAATGAATACCTAAGAAACATTGCTTGGTATAAGATAAATTTTTTTACTTATGCATTTTTTTTTTTTGTTTGTTTTTGTTTTTTGAGACAGGGTTTCTCTGTAGCTTTGGAGGCTGTCCTGGACTAGCTCTATAGACCAGGCTGGCCTCAAACTCACAGAGATCCACCTGCCTCTGCCTCCCCAGTGCTGGGATTACAGGTGTGCACCACCACTGCCCAATTTATTTGTGCATTTTTTTAGGTGAATATTCTGTCAGCATGTATGCTTGCAGGCCAGAAGAGGGCCTCAGATCCCATGACAGATGGTTGTGAGGTCCTCTGGAAGAGCAGTGAGCCATCTCTCCAGCCAGGTTAAATTTGTTTATTTATTTATTCATTTATTTATTGTGTATGCAGCATGTATGACTGCAGGCCAGCCAGATTAAATTTATTTGTTTATTATGTATGCAGCATGACTGCACTCCAGAAGAGGGCACCAGATCTCATTACAGATCATTGTGAGCCACCATGTGGTTGCTGGGAATTGAACTCAGGTCCTCTGGAAGAGCAGTCAGTGCTCTTAATCTCTGAGCTATCTCTCCAGCCCCAGATTAAATTCTTAACAGGGACTTTCCTCAGATGTCCACAGAAGCATGTTGCTGTTTAACATCTCTATAGGCCAAATTCTGTATGTTAGAATGGCTTTTCCATACCACTGAGTTCCATACCCGCAGAAGCTCTCCGCCCCCCTCCCTAACTTCCCTCGCAGTCAGGGTCTAAATCACTGCAGGTTTACTGCTGTGTCATAATTGGTTGTTCTCCCAATCCTGTTTTATGCATGTGTTTTGTCTATCATTCAAATGCCTGGTGCTACAGATCCCAGTGGGACTGCCAGGAGTGGGTTCTGGGAATTAACCCAGGTCCTCTGCAAGAATAGCAAGTGTTCTCAACCACAGAGCCTGTTCTCAACCACAGAGCCGTCTTTCCAGCCCTGGTTTCCAGCCCTGTAAATCTTTGGGTTATTTTTGAGACAGGGTCTCTCTATGTAGTCCTGACTGGTCTTGAAGTCACAGAGTTCATCCCACCTCTGCCTTCCAAGAGTTGAAATTAAAGGTGTGCACCACCACATCTGGCCTTTCTTGTAAATCTTTACTTCTTAGAAATTTTCAAGCTTTATTTTTATTTTGTGTAAGGTGTTTTGCCAGTTATATGCCTGTGCACCATATGCATGCAGTGCCTTTGGAGCCAAAAGAGAGGATCCCCTGTGACTGGAGTTATATTTACTAACTGCTGTGTGGATGCTGGGAATTGAACCCAGGTCCTCTGGAAGAGAAGCCAGTGTTCTTAGCCAAAGAGCCATCTCTCCATCCCTGTAAATATTAGTTGTTAAATAAAATAAAAAGGATATTGCTTCCAGCACTTAGGAGGCAGAAACAAGTGGATTTTTCAGTTCCAGGACAGCCAGAGTTACATGGTGAGACCCTGTCTCAGAACAAACATGCCAAGCTGGGCAGGGGGATGTAGCTCATTGACCAGCATGAGTGAAGCCAGCCTTGTGTTTGATTACCAGTACCATGTAAACTGGGCATGGTGGTTGTTCCAGGATGTTTTCTGTAACCAAAGCAATTTGGGGAGGAAAGGGTTTATTAAGTTTATAGGTTACAGGCAAGCCAGGTCAGCCACCTGGAGACTACCTGAAGCAGAGACCTGAAGCAGAGGAACACTGGTAACTGGCTTGTTCTCCTTGGCTTGCTCAACAGTCCTCACACAGGATCACAGTGGGCTGGGCCCCCCTGTGACAATTAGCCATCAAGAAAATGTCCCAGACAATAATCCGATGGAGGCAGCTGCTCAGGTTGACGGCTGTGGCTGGCTGACTATGACAGTGGTGCACGGTGACCCTCCTTGGGATTGGAGGCAGGAGGACCAAGAAGGGTGTGTGTGCTCATCCTCCGATATGTAACAAACTGTCAGCCTGGGATAGATGAGAACTTGTCTCAAAGTTGTTTTTGTTTTGTTTTTCTTCAATTTAGCTTTTTGCTTCTTAGCTTTTTTAAAAAAAGCTTCCCAGAACCAAGTAAATCAAAACCAAAACTGTTCACTGAGATGGTATTAGATTCCTTCCCATCCCACCAAGCTCTTGGGTTTTGTTTATATAAAGCCTGGAAACCTAGTGGTCTGGAGGACCCAGGTTCAGAGGCTTTAGGGGCTGTAGCTGGCTCTTCCCCTCCCTCCGCCCTTGCAGGAGTTTGCCCAAAGCCAGCTGGCTGATTTTGGGAAGCAGTTGGATCATGTTGTTAGTGGGGCCTTTTTTCAAAATTGGGCTGTTGACCTAATTTGTTATGAACAAAACCCTGGCCCAATCATGTCATCCTCCCTCCAAGTATCCTCACTAAGTGTCAGTGAAAAGTGCTCTAACAACATCAAGGGTTAAACAACTTTTATAACCTCAGCTCATAAAGATGACAAAAACCACCCAGGCTATCAAGTAGGGTGTTGGGAGGGCAGTTCAATTCTGAGCATTTGTGTGGTAAATGGCATGCTGTTGGCATAGTTTGAAAGTATCATTCTAGTGTCTGCAAACTCCAGTTCCTCCTAATTATTTGGGACAATTTCCTAACACTGTATAAGTTGTATGCACCAAGCCCTCTGAGCTGATGAGATCATACATTGCTTCCAGGCTCTCAGTGGAGAGCATCTGCCCCGAGCACTGTGGTGTTGTGGGATGGACTGGTATATGGCAGCCATGTCTGTTTAAGTTCACGTTCTTCAGTGGAATACAACTCTCATGAGGAAAGTACTGCTACCAATGACCATAAAAACAAACAAACAAAAACAAAACAAAACAAAACAGCCAGGTGTGGGAGTTTTTAATCCCAGTGCTTCAGAGGCAGGCAGATCTCTGTGAGTTGGAGGCCAACCTGGGCTACAGAAGTTTCAAGCTGTCTAGGGCTACATAGTGAGACTTTGCCTCAATGAAACAAACAAACAAGAAAAACCTCCAAACATGGCACCTAAGTCTGGTAGATGTTTCCAACCTCTTATCAGGAACTACTTTTTCTGTTCCTCCAGGAACTCCCATGTGGATGTATTTTGCTAGTTTGTTATTTTTCCTGTTTATTTATTGCCAGGCAGGCTGGCCTCAAATCTAGTATCATCCTGTCTCAGCTTTTGAGTGCTGGGATTACAGGTGTGCGCCACTTTGCCAAGTTCCTCTTTCTCTTGTCACTCACATACAAAAATCACAGCTGGGGGCAGGTGTGGGGGTAGAGTGGGGGTGGGGAAGATGACACACCAGGCTGTGTTGGCGCAGGCCTTTAGTTCCAGCTCTCGGGAGGCAGAGGCAGGTGGATCTCTGAGTTCAAGGCCAGCCTGGTCTACAGAAACAGTTCCAGGACAGCCAGGGCTATGCAGAAGAGAAACCATGTCTCAAAAACAACAAACAAAACCAACAAAAAATCAAGGAACTCAGTAGCTCAGTGGTAAGGGACTTAACTTGCCTGCTATTCTCGAGACCTTAAATTTGACTCCCTTGGAGCACACTAACACACCAGGTTGTATGCTCAATAGTATTTTACCCAAATGTTATTGGGTTTTTGGTGCTTTCCTCCTGACCACTTAATCCCCACCCCTGGAGTGCTGGGGCCTAGTTCAGCACAGCTTCCTTAACCAATTTGAGCACTGTGGACTCTTTCCCCAGGCTCTGAATCAATTAGGGATCACAGCAGGGGCCAGGGGAACCACCTCAATTTTGGCTGAGTGCCATAACATGGCCAGTGGCAACTTAAGGAAACCGGAGCACTGGTCACTAAAGTTATTGACAAACTGGCCATACTCCCAGGGTTGAAGGCCCAGCAAGCACCCCAATGGCTGACTTTGCAGCTTCCCCAGGTGAGCTCAGTGTTGTCTTCTTGTAACCATTGTTCAGCCCTAGTTCAATCCCGCTGGACAGAATAATCGGAGTATTTCTTTACCTAACTCCTTACTGGCCATTAGAACAGTTGCTTGAGATACCAAAGTCCAATTTGGCGATGGTTTGCCTGGGAGCTTCTTGGCCCCTGATCTCTTTGCTTGCTGGCTATGATGGAAGCAGTTTTCTCTGCTACACAACCCCTTCCTATCCTTGCCGTCCAGCATCCCTACCGGAGGCCCCAAACCATGAGCCAAAGCAAACCCTTTATAACTTAAATCACCTGGGTTGCTCTGTCAGAGTGACAGCTGACGTTCATTCCAAAAGCTTGATGAAACGCTGAAGCTCTGAGCGGCCTTTGTCTCCCTAGAAAGAGGAGGTGTGAGGATTGGCTTCTGGTTCGGCACCCCGCCCACGGCCCCCACCCCACGTGCAGGTTACTGCCGGTGGGAAGGTCCCTGGGGAAAGCATCTGCTTCCTCATCCTCCGCTGACAGCCAGGTCCCTCAGAGGCAGCTGCACCCTTCCTCAGCGTTACGAGCGCCACTGCCTGGGAGGAAAAGATTCCTAACTGTAGGAATTGAATTGCAGAACCAGCCTGGTCCAGGCGGTCTCTCCTGAGGAGGTACCTGCTTTCCTGGCCCTGCTCTTGGCCCTCACCCCTTCTGCTGTAGTAATCACCCTGAGGGAATGTGCTGGCTAAGGTCACAGCTGGCTCCCAGCTGGCTCAGGCCAGCAACACCTCAGTACAGGTTTGCTTGGGGGTGTGGGGCTCACACTTGCTGGAGCACAATGCTTACCAACCCCCACACTGGGAGATTCAGACAGGCACAGAGAGAATAAATCTCCACAGATAGGACAGGCCACAGTTTCTTTTTGTGACTTGTTCTAGAATTCTACCTAAAACAGAAGAGGTTAACTTCATTTATTTATTTATTTTATTTTATTTTTTGGTTTTTTGAGACTGGGTTTCTCTGTGTAGTTTTGGTGCCTGTCCTGGAACACACTTTGTAGACCAGGCTGGCTTCGAACTCACAGAGATCCACCTGCCTCTACCTCCCGAGTGCTGGGATTACAGGCGTGCACCACCACTGCCTGGCTCATTTTTTTATTTTTTAGAAAATTTTTAATATTATAATTTTACACTTAGTCCCCAGTTGTGTGACAGGGCAGGGCAGTGTGGTGGGTATTGTGTTCCCTGAAATATTGTGTGTTCCCCGAAATAAACATATCTGGGGTCAGAGAACAGACAGCCACTAGAACAGAGCCAAAAATGGTGGCTAGAAAATGGGAAGAGTAAGCCATAGCAGAAGTTGGGCGGTGGTGGTGCACGCCTTTAATCCCAGCACTTGGGAGATAGAGCTAGCTGGATCTCTGAGTTCAAGGCCACTTTAGAAACAGCTAAGCATGGTGACTCACGCCTTTAATCCTAGGGAGTAGGGGCAGAAAGAGAAAAGTATATAAGGCGTGAGGACCAGGAACTAAAGGAAAAAGCATGTAGTTAGTTTAAGCTTTGGAGCAACAAAGTTTGGAGCAACACAGTTCAGCTGAGATTCATGTGGAGGAGGACTCAGAAGCTTCCAGCCTGAGGAAACAAGATCACCTGAGGAACTAGCAAGGTGAGATAGCTGTGGCTTGTTCTGCTTCTCTGATCTTCCAGCAATCACCCCAATAACTGGCCTCAGGTTTGGTTTCATTAACAAGTACTTTTAAGATTCCTACTACAGGACAGTGCAGAAATCCCCATCTTGTATTCTTTTCTTTTTAATTTCACATACTTTGGTGTTTTGCCATGGGTGTTGGGTCTCAGGAACTGGAGTTACAGACAGTTGTGAGCTGACATAGGGGTATTGGAAATTGAACCTGGGTCCTCTGGAAGAACAGTCAGTGCTCTTGACCACTAAGCCATCTCCATCCAGCCTTTCTTTCTTTCTTTTCTTTCTTTCTCTTTCTTTCTTTCTTTCTTTCTTTCCCTCTGTCTCTGTCTCTCTCTCTCTTTCTTTCTTTTCTCGAGACAGGGTTTCTCTGTGTAGTTTTGGTGCCTGTCCTGGATCTCGATCTGCAGTCCAGGCTGGCCTCGAACTCACAGAGATCCTCCTGGCTCTGCCTCCTGAGTGCTGGGATTAAAGGTGTGCACCACCACCTGGTTAACTTAATTTCTACCCCACCTGAAGATGGCTCTGGCTGGCCTGGACTCACTATGTGGACCAGGATGGCCTTGAACTGGCAGCAATCCACCAACCTGCCTCTGTCTCTGGGAGAGATAAGAGCAGAAGTTCAAGGTCATTCTTGACAACACAACAAGAAGCCATCCAGAGCTTCACGATACGATACCCTGTCTTTAAAAAAAAAAAAAAAAAAAAAAAAAAAAAAAAAGCCGGCCAGTGGTGCCACACATCTTTGATCCCAGCATTCAGGAAACAGAGGCAGGCTGATCTCTGCGTTAGAGGCCAGCCTGGGCTACAGAGTAAGTTCCAGGAAAGGCACCAAAGCTACACAGAGAAACCTTGTCTCAAACCCTGCCCCCCCCCCCCGCCCCAAAGCCTTCAGCTTGGATACTTTCCACAGTGACAATCTATTCTGTTCCTTTCAGGTAAAATGGAGGAATAGGGTCCAGGGCTCAGACAGTTCCTTCTGCAAAGAAATTATTCAACACCTATTTCCTGGAGCTGATGTAGCGAGAACTAGCAGGTTCCTAGCATACTTCAGCTGTTCAGGAAATACTTTAAATAATTTCCTGCTGCAGTGATTAGGGTTGGGGGAGAGGGGGACCCAGCACACTGGGAAGGAGTGCTCTCTCTCTCTCTCTCTCTCTTTGACTGTGTCTCTCTCTTTCTCTATCTCTCTGTCTCTCTGTGTCTGTCTTTGTCTCTATCTCTGTCTTTCTCTGCCTCTGTCTCTCTGGCCTCAAATGCAGTTCACAAGGGCCCTTCACAGTTCACACACACTGTGCATCGTGGGAATGTTATTTTTAAGAGTGGCTGTGAGAATCCTGGTATCTTAGACTTCCATTGTATCCTGGCTTCCTAAGGAACCTTACAGATCTGAGCTAATTAAGCCTGGAAAGTCCACCCTGCCATTGTTGAAAACCAGCCAGCTCTGAGATAGACTGGCCACCCTGCACAACAACAGTTCAAACAGTGGCCAGATGGGAAGCCAGAGGCCCAAAGCAATTTCGAGGAAGAAGCACGCCAGGCAATGTGTAATTAATTGCCTCCTTCGTTTGCCTCAGCCTGCAGCGGGTCTCCGATGACTGGCGTTTCTAACTGGGTCACTGAAGCGTTGAAGCAAGCTTCCAGGTAATGGCAAAAGGGAAAACAAACAAAAAAATAAAATAAAAAGACAAGGCTAAGATTTTAGTTTCTCTAAAGGGTTGGTTCTAAGGGCAGATTTTGAAGTTCCCTCTCCCCCAGGGGACATGTCACAGTGTGGAGATGTTTTTGGTTGTCACATGTGGGACAGGGCCACTAAACAGCCATAATGCACATGTTATCAGCCTTTAGGAAAGAGCTGTCCAGTCTAGAAATGTCAATAGCTGGAGGGTTATAAACCCTGTTTGGGTCATTGTTGAGTGCTAGCCCTCACTCTGTAGCCCAGGCTGGGCAGGAAATCACAGTGGTCCTCCTGCCTCAGCTTCCCAAGTGCTGGGGTTACTGGTGTGAGTCACCACATTAAGCCTGAAACTCTGGTTTCAGGATTCAAGAGGTGCCTGATTTCCTGATCTGTGAGGTACCCCGGACTGAGCCAGAGTCAGGCCCAGTCAGCCACTGGGGAACGGAGCCCCTTGGGACACTGGAGATTTGTTTATCTACTTATTTGTTCTGTCTATTTCGAGGCAAGGTCTCATGAACCTCTCTGCTCTTAGCTAGGGAGGAGTTTAAAGCCGGCATGTTCCTTTGCAACTAGAAAAGTCACCACAGGGGGGCAGTAGAGTTTAGGGCTTCAGCACCTGGCTCTTAATCACGTAAGTTGCAGTTCAGGCTGGACGGACACCTGACTGCTGTGTGGCCTTCAGCAAGTTGTTTAACTGCTCTGTGCATCATGGCTCTGCAAACTAGAGATAAAACTAGTACCCAAGGGAGCTGGAGAGATGGCTCAGGAGTGAAGAGCACCACTGACTGCTCTTCCAGAGGACCTGGGTTCAATTCCCAGCACCCACATGGCAGCTCACAACTGTCTGTAACTCCAGTTCCCAGGGATCTGACATCCTCACACAGGTATACATACAGGCAAACCACCAATGCACATAAAATATAAGTAAATCTGAAACAAAACAAAGCAAAAACACCTAGTATCCACTTCCTAATGAAGTTATAAACGATACCAGCTCTCAGTGTTATGTTTAAAAAAAAAAGCCAAGGAAGTGGGGAGGTACAACAACTTGGATTTGAATTCACTATGAAGTTTAGAATAACACTGGATCCCTGACCTCCATGCTTCCATCTCAAAGTACTGGGGTCACAAGTGTACACACTGTGTCCTATAGGACCTTTTTCTTTCCTTCCTTCCTTCCTTCCTTCCTTCCTTCCTGTCCTTTTCTCTCTCAGCAAATCATTCCTCCAGTGTGCATTTAAGTTAATAGAGGTCACATAGATTCTGCATCCAGTGGCCATTGTAGAGAGGTTTCTTAGGAATTTGGCCCAGATCATGCCGCTGTTCCTATAGGCCCATTACCTTTCTTCTGATTGTAAGCTGGCCTTGAGTTCACAGAGATCCACCTGTCTCTGCCTCTGGATGCTGGAATTAAAGGCATGTGTTTACTTGCATATATGTATGCGTACCATGCGTATGTATGTATACTGTGCCTCTTGCCCACAGAAGAAGGCACCAGATCTCCCTGAACTGGACTTACAAATGAGTGACTATGTGTCATCCATCATATGTGTGCTGGTTTTGTCCAATTTGCTACCGGGAGTCACTGTGGGTCTTCTTTTTAAAGATTTATTTTTTACTATTTTAAAAATCATGCAAAAGAAAAGAAAGAAAAGTCGTGGGTGGGTGGTGGTGCATGCCTTTAATTCCAGCACTCAAGAGGCAGAAGCAGGCGGATCTCCATGAGTTCCAGGACAGCCTGGGCTACACAGAGAAGGCCTCTCTTGGAAACAAAACAAAACAAAACAAAAAAACTATGTGTATGTTTGTGTGTGAGTATGTACACATGTGTTCAGGGGCCTGGGGAGTCCAGAGGTACCAGATCTGAGATCTAGTGTCCGATGTGACTGCTGGGAACCCAACTTAGGTTGTTTGCAAGGACATTAAGTACTCTTAATTGAGGGTTCTCTCCAACTGCCATTTTTTGCTTCGTAATTATAAGCACATCTCTTCTCCCAGTAGGACTTGGTTTCAGCTTGGGCATGAACACCTTCAAAGAAAAGCCATACTTTTTCTTTGGTTCTAGGGGCCCATTTATAGCCTACAAAAATGGCCTTGCTTCACGGCCTTCCAGACATATTGCCTTCAGAGTCCTGTTCCCAGCAGGCCTCCACAGGCACCAAGACGGCAGGAAGAGTTGTTTATATTGTCCATAAAATTTAAATATATGTGTTTATTTTGGTTGGCCATGCCTAACCAAATGCCTTAATTTCGAAACTCATAATGGAGAGTCAGGCAGATCTTTATCAATCTGAGGGCAGTCTGGTCTACATAATGAGGCCCTGTCTAGAAAAAAAAATTGTTTTTTTAATTTTATGTGCACGAATGTTGGTTTGCCTGTATATATGTGTCCCACATGCATGCCCAATGGCTATGGATGCCAGGAGAGGGCATCAGAGTCCCTGGAACTAGTGTCACAGAGGTTGTGAATCACCATGTGGGTGCTGGGAACTGAACCTCGGTCCTCATCTACAGCAGCCAGTACTTTTAACCTCTGAGCCATCTCTTCAGCCCCTATTTATCCATTTTTTTGAGACAGGATCTCACTAGAGCTGGCCTAGAACTTGCTATGTAGACCAGGCTAGCCTGGAACCTACAGACATCCACCTGCCTCTGCCTCCCAGGTGCTGTGATTCTAAAGGCGTGCATCACCACACATACCTGGCTTGATACATTTTTAAAAATTCATTTATCTTTATTTTATGTGCATTGGTGTGAATGTGTCAGATACCCTGGAACTGGAGTTACTGACGGTTGTGAGCTGCCATGTGGGTGCTGGGAATTGAACCCAGGTCCCCTGGAAGAGCAGCAAGTGCTCTTAACCTCTGAGACATTTCTCCAGCCCTTGATATAATTTTTTGAGCAGGAGCATTGCATATGTGTCGGAGCCAGGTCAGGTGGGAGGAATCAACCACAGTTGACTGTGGTTCAGGTGTACTGGCTGTTTCATTCAGAAAAGCAGATTGAGTGCAGGTGGTGAGGGGCCTGCTTACTTTCTTACTTTGTTTAGCTGTTCTGAGTGTGGGTAGCTTAGGCTGGCCTCAAACTCCCTAGGGAGCTGAGGATGACCTTGGACTCCCACTTTTCCTACTGGTATCTTTGGGGCCACCATACCCAGCTCCTGCTCCTACTTTTGTGGGGGAAGTCAATGGTTGGTGACCTCCATCCCTAGTGGTTCCAGGGAATCAGAGGGGAACCCTTACTCTCTCAGCATCAGCAGGGATTTCTATGGCCAGAAAGCTGCACATGATAGCCAGCCTCATAATACTGAGCCCTTGCTTTGTTCTGGATGCCATTCTGTGCAGGCCTTTTGCACAATCTGGGGGGGGGTGAGGGGGGGGGGGAGAGAGGGTGGGGGGGGGGGTGGACCGCACACGTTGCTCTAAACAGCACTGTATGGTGAGTGGTATCAAAAAGCCCTCTTTCAGGTGAGAAAATCAAGGTAGGGAGCAGGGAGATGGCTCAGCAGGTTAAGTGCTCAATTTGCAAACATGAGGACCTGGGTTGGATCTCTAACACCCATGTAAAAATTGCAGATGGGGCTGAAGAGACGGTTTCAGAGCATTAGTGGCTGCATCCTGAGGACCTAAGTTGAGATCCCAGCACTCATGTAACAGGTTGAGTGTGAATTTCTGTAACCCCAGTTCTGAGGGATCTTCCTCTGGCCCCTGAGTATGCACAGGTACACTTGGTACACTTGTACCCACATGTACACACACATACCCACACACAGACACACATACCCCCCCCACACACACCAGATAAACAAACTGGATGTGGCAGTACACCTCTGTAATCCCTGTGCTAGGAGGCATAGATGGGAAATGTTTCAAAAGATAAGATGGAGGGAGGGCTGGGAGGCTACTTGGTGGATAACGTGTTTGTCATGCAAGCCTGAGGAACTGAGTTTGAATCCCCAGAACCCTGTAAAGCTGTGTGTAGCCACACACACCTGTAATCCTAGCGATCCTATGGGAAATGAGACCTTTTCCCAAACAAGCAAAAGGTGAAGGCTGGCACCGGCTGTTCTCTGACTGCCCCACACATGTACTATGGCCAGAATGTGCCCACACATGCATGGAAATGCATACACACAAAGGTATATTTTTTTCCACAAAAAGCTTTTTAAAAAGAACAAAATAAGGTAGGTAGAAATTGAGGACCCACTCAGTCTGAGGATTCATAGAGACAGAATGCCCCTCATTCAGCCTGAGATTTTGTAGAGATTCAGAGAGCGGCGGCGGCCGCAGCGGCGGCGGCAGCAGGACATGGTTGTAATAAAGACCAGAAACTGAGCTTTTACCCGCTGAGGAGTCAGTGAAAACAAGGAGATTAAGAGCTTGGATCAGGGACGCCTTTAATCCCAGCACATGGGGAAGGAGCCATCTCTGTGGGATGAGACCAGAACGGATCCCAACACTCTGTCTGAGGCCAACCCAGGGCCCAGCTGCCGATGCTGCGAAACCCAACAACTTGGAGGTGTTGGTGAGATTGCCCTACTAAGCAACCTGCTCAGCTGAGATCCATTCGGGATCGCCTTGCTAGTTCTTCAGCTGATCCTGTTTCCTCAGGCTGGAAGCTTTTGAGTCTTCATCCAAATGAATCTCAGCTGAACTGTGCTGCTCCAAAGCCTGAATGCTTAACCAGCCAAATGCTGAACCAGTCAAATGTTTCTAGTTTCTGGTTTTCACACCTTATATAATCTTTCTCTTTCTGCCGTCACTCCCTGGGATTAAAGGCGTGTGTCACTATGCTTGGCTGTTTCTAATGTGGCCTTGAACTCAGATCCAGAGGGATTTCTGTCTCTGGAATGCTAGGATTAAAGGTGTGTGCTACCACTGCCTATCTCCATGTTTAATATTGTGGCCGTCCTGTTCTCTGACACCAGATAAGTTTATTTCGGGGAACACACAATATTTTTGGGGAACACAATGCCACCACAGGGAGAGGATTCAGAAACCTATAGTCTGCAGTCTGAGGAACCAAGAGCAGCTGAGGAGTTGACGGATGAGTAAAACGTGACCTGAGAACACAAAAGAAGGCTCCGCCCAGCCACCAAACCAGATCACCAGAATCACACTGACTGGGAACAAGGAAGCCCCCATCTCCACACCGGCAGATCAGGTTTCTAGCCCCTAGGCCCTGCCCATGAGAGTCCTAGGGACCAGACAGCTACCTTTCCCTCCTCTGCCAACAAAACAAAACAAAACACCAACCCCTATGAACCTAACAACCACTGAAACCATAAGCACACCCTGCACTAATTGAAAACAACTGCTCCCTGAGACAGAACCCACTAACACTGATTGGACTAAACTGCTCCCAAAGAAGAAACAGAGCCCAACAGCACCGATTTGACCAAGACTAGCAATTAGAACAAGAGAGGCACCTTCAGACACAGACATGGCCTGCACCCAGCAGAGGAAGAGATGAGTAGATGTCAGTGCAAAAATACAGGCAACAACATGAAGACCTACATGACAACATCAGAACCTAGTGATTCTACACCTGCAAGACCTGAACGTAGCAAGGCAGAAGAGGCAGAAGAAATCAACCCTAAAATGACTTTAAGAAGATGAGATAGATCCTTAAAGAGGAAATAAAAAATTCCCTTAAAGAAATGGAAGAAAAAACAAACAAAAAATTGGAAGAAATCAAAGAAAGCCAAGAAAAAGTAATTAAACAGATGAAGGAAACAATCAAGATCTGAAAAATGAAATTGAGACAATAAAGAAAACACGAACTGAGGGAATGCTGGAAATAGAAATCCTGACTAAACAAACAGGAACTACAGAAACAAGCATAACCAACCGAATGCAAGAGATGGAACAGAGAATCTCTGACAATGAAGACACACAATAGAGAAAACAGACCAGTCAGTCAAAGAAAACACTAAAGATAAAAAGTTCGTAACACAAAATATCCAAGAAATTTGGGACACCATGAAAAGACCAAACCTAAGAATAATAGAGATAGAAGAAGGAGAAGAATACCAACTCAAAGGCACAGAAAATATATTCAACAAAATCATAGAAGAAAACTTTTTTAACCTAAAGAAAGAAATACCTATGAAGATACAAGAAGTTTACAGAACACCAAATAAGCTGTATCCAAAAAAAAAGTCCCCTTGCCATATAATAATCAAAACACTAAACATACAGAACAAAGAAAATAATATTAAGAGCCGCAAAGGAAAAAGACAAAGTAACATATAAAGGCAAACCCATCAGAATAACACCAGACTTCTCAATAGAGACTATGAAAGCTAGAAGGTCCTGGACAAATGTTATGTAGACACTAAGAGACCACGGATGCCAACCCAGACTACTATACCCAGCAAAACTCTCAATCACCATAGACAGAGTAAACAAAATATTCCATGATAAAACCAGATTTAAACAATACCTATCCACAAATCCAGTCCTACAGAGAGCACTAGAAGGAAAAATCCAACCTAAAGAAGCTAAACACAGGGATTTAGCTCAGTGGTAGACAGCTATTTCAATGAAATAGAAACCAAGAAATCAATACGAAGAATCAATGAAACAAAGAGTTGGTTCTTTTAAAAAAATCAACAGTATAGACAAACCCCTAGTCAAATTAGCCAAAAGGCAAAGAGAGAGCACCCAAATTAACAAAATCAAACAAAAAGGGAGACATAGTAACAGACAATGAAGAAATCCAGAGAATCATCAGGTCATACTTCAAAAACCTGTACTCCACAAAATTGGAAAATATGGAAGAAATGGACAATTTTCTGGATAGATACCATATACCAAAGTTAAATCAAGACCAGATAAACTATTTAAGTAGACCCCTAAAGAAATAGAAATAACCCCTAAAGAAACAGAAACAGTCACCAAAGGTCTCACAACCAAAAAATACAGTGCAGAATTCTACCAGATTTTCAAAGAACTAATTGCAATAGTCTTCAAGTTGTTCCACACAATAGAAACAGAAGGGACATTACCAAACTTTTTATGAGGCTACAATTACCTTGATACCCAAACCACACAAAGATGCAACAAAGAAAGAGAATTACAGACCAATCTCCCTCATGAATATTGATGCAAAAATACGCAACAAAATATTAGCAAACCGAATCCAAGAACACATAAAAAAAATTATTCACCATGACCAAGTAGGTTTCATCCCAGGGATGCAAGGATGGTTCAACATATGAAAATATGTCAAAGTAATACACCATATAAACAAACTGAAAGAAAAAAAAGACATGATCATCTCATTAGATGCTGAAAAAGCCTTTGACAAAATCCAACACCCCTTCATGATAAAGGTCTTAGAGAGATCAGGAATACAAGGAACATTCCTAAACATAATAAAGGCAATTTACAGCAAGCCAACAGCCACCATCAAATTAAACGGAGAGAAACTCAAAGCGATTCCACTAAAATCAGGAACAAGACAAGATTGTCCACTCTCCCATATCTATTCAATATAGTACTTGAAGTTCTAGCTAGAGCAGTAAGACAACAAAAGGAGATCAAAGGGATACAAATTGGAAAGGAAGAAGTCAAACTTCCATTATTTGCAAATGATATGATAGTATACATAAGTGACCCCAAAAATTCTACCAGGGAACTCCTACAGCTGATAGACTCCTTCAGTAAAGTGGCAGGTTACAAGATTAACTCAAAAATCAGTAGCCCTCCTATACACAAATGATAAAAGGGCTGAGAAAGAAGTCAGAAACATCTCCTTTTACAATAGCCACACATAATATAAAATACCTTGGGATAACACTAACTAAACAAGTGAAGGACCTTTTTGATAAGGACTTTAAATCTCTAAAGAAAGAAATTGAAGACAATACCAGAAAATGGAAGGATCTCCTATGCTCATTAACATAGTAAAAATGGCAATCTTACCAAAAGCAATCTACAGATTCAATGCAATCCCCATCAAAATCCCAACACAATTCTACACAGACTTGGAAAGAAAAATACTCAACTTCACATGGAAAAACAAAAGACCCAGGATAGCTAAAAGAATCCTATATAGGGCTGGAGAGATGGCTCAGAGGTTAAGAGCACTGACTGCTCTTCCAGAGGTCCTGAGTTCAATTCCCAGCAACCACATGGTGGCTCACAACCATCTGTAATGAGATCTGGTGCCCTCTTCTGGCCTGCAGGCACACATGCAGGCAGAACACTGTATACATAATAAATAATCTTTAAAAAAAAAAAAGAATCCTGTATAATAAAGCAACCTCTGGAGGTATCACCATCCCTGACCTCAAGCTCTACTATAGAGCTATAGTAATAAAAACAGCTTGGTACTGGCATAAAAACCAACATATAGACCAATGGAATTGAATTGAAGACCCTGACATTAATCCATGCACATATGAACATCTGATTTTTGACAAAGAAGCCAAAACTATACAATGGAAAAAAGTATATTCAACAAATGGTGCTGGCATAACTGGATGTCAATATGTAAAAGATTACAAATAGATCCATATCTGTCACCATGCACAAAACTCAAGTCCAAGTGGATCAAAGACCTCAGCATAAATCCAGTTACACTAAACTTAATAGAAGAGAAAGTAGGAAGTACTCTTAAACGCATTGACACAGGATATCACTTCCTAAATATAACACCAACAGCACAGACACTGAGCACAACAATTAATAAATGGGACCTCTTGAAACTGAGAAGCTTTTGTAGGGCAAAAAACACGGTCAATAAGACAAAAAGACAGCCTACAGAATGGGAAAAGACCTTCACCAACCCCACATCTGACAGAGGATTGATCTCCAAAGCATATAAAGAACTCAAGAAACTAGACATCAAAATACTGGACAATTTAATTATACAATGGGCTAACGAGCTAAACAGAATTCTCAAAAGAATTACTGCAACTGGCTGAAAGACATTTAAAGAAATGCTCAACATCCTTAATCACCAGAAAAGTGCAAATCAAAATGACTCTGAGATACCACCTTACACCTGTCAGAATGGCTATGATCAAAAACACTAATGGCAGTCAATGTTGGAAAGGATGTGGAGCAAAGGGAACACTCCTCCACTGTTGGTGGGAATGCAAACTTGTACAACCACTGTGGAAATTAGTATGGCGGTTTCTCAGAAAATTGGGAATCGATCTACCTCAAGACCCAGCCATACCATTCTTGGGAATATACCCAAGGAATGCTCAATCATACCACAAAGATACATGCTGAACTATGTTCATAGCAGCACTATTTGTAATAGCCAGAACCTGGAAACAACCTAGATGCCCATCAACTGAAGAATGGATTAAGAAAATGTGGCACATATGTACAATGGAGTACTACTCAGCAGAGAAAAACAATGACAGCATGAAATTTGCAGGCAAATGGATGGAACTAGAAAATATCATCCTGAGTGAGGTAACCCAAACCCAGAAGGACAAACATGGTATGTACTCACTCATAAGTGGATTCTAGATATGAAGCAAAGAACAATCAGACTGCAACCCACAGAACCAGGGAGGCTATATATATATAGCAGGGGGGACCCTAGGATGACTGTGGATTATAATAAGTTTTGGTTTTACTCAATTACTGGGCAAGCCTCAATGAAACATTTTACTATTAGGATAAGAATTTATACTGTATCAAACTGATAATAGAAAAATAAATAAAAAAGAAAAGAAACTGAGGGAGATACCTGACATTGACCATTGGCTTTTGCACATGTGCACCCGTATACATACATACATACATACACACACACACACACACACACACACACACACACACACCATTATGAGGCCGGATGATTTGTTGAAGGGTAGCCAGCTTTCCAACATTCTCAAATCCCCAGGGAAGCGGTGTTCTGGATCTTATCCAGAACATAAGGAGTTCCTAGTTTTTGACTTTTGATAAAGATTAGATGCACCTACAGAAACAGCCCCCCAATACTCTGCAGAACCCAGGGGGAACAAGCTGGTTTCATCTTGCCAAAGAGTGGTAGCGTTGCTTTAGATCTACAGACAGCAAAAGGCAAGAGAGGACTGAGAGAGTAAAGCCACCAGGGGTATCTGCAGCCCCAGGGCTTTGGGCTGTCCCCACAGTCAACCTAGCTCACCCCTGTCCACTCCTGATTTACTGAAGAGCCAACGCCCTTCAGGGTTTTTTTTTGTTTGTTTGTTTTTGTTTTTGTTTGTTTTGTTGGTTGGTTTTGGTTTTTTGAGACAAGGTTTCTCTGTGTAATAACCCTGGCTCTCCTGGAACCCGATCTGTAGACCAGGATGGCTTCAAACTCACAAAGGTCCACCTGCTTCTGCCTCCCAAGTGCTGGGATTAAAGGCATGCGCCACCACCGCCTGGCCACCGATGATGGTTTTAAGGTACAGTCCCTCATGCTTCCCTTTACAACAGTTTTCTCTGGGTCTTCAGTATGAGGCTGTCAAGGAAAACAGTATTCATTCCAAACCATGCCACTCTCTGGCATATACTTCCTCTCAATTCCCATGAGAACCTGGGAGGCAGGAACAAGAAGAAACAGGCTCAGAGAGATTAACAAAGCCTCCTACAATCACACAGCAAGACTGGCAAGGTGAGCTATTACCTGTCCACCTCCTATCCCATTCTGCCAGGGCTGGTACTGACTACCAGGGTATAAAGCTTGGAAGAAAAGGTCTTTCTCTTGTGTTATTTCCTAAAAATTTTCGGAGCTAATAGGAGACATTAGGTAACCAAGTGACCAGTAGGAACGGCCGACATGCCCGAGAACTTTCTGATTCATAGCTGTGCCTTGTGTGCCAACATTTGAACAGACTTCCCATGGCCCTGGGAAGAAGGAATCACCCCTTTATTGCTGGGAAAATGGGCTCAGAGACACTTAGCTGGCTGCCTAAGACTCCACAGCAGTTAGCTGCCTGACCATACCAAATGAGGCACTCTGGGTGGACAAGAGTGGATGGGCCTCATGCTAAAATGACTCACCCACCAGTCAAAGAACCAGCCTGTCTGGTCAGATGGCACCTGATGCTGTTTTGTACATTAGGCAGGAGCTGGGTCCAAATAATGTAGTTCCACACAGAAAATCAGCCTCTTTTCCAATTGCATTCCCTCTGCAAACCCCTTGGGAGCCAGCCAGGCCTGGTGACCCATGGAAGAGGTGACGCTGTGCCCTGGTGTCCAAGCTACATGGCTTGGCCAAGTCCATTGGGCCTTTGCCAACTGACATACCTGTTTGTTTTTACCCTGCAATGTGAACCAGATGTGGGGCACCTCGCTCTGTAGGAGGCCCCGTGCCCAACCCTCAGTGCTGGCCACAGCTCACAGGAGGCAGTGGTGGCTGACTGGCTTCCCCTAGCCCTATGCCTGTCTCACCCTCACAGCTGGTCTTCACGGACACCCCTGCATCTATCTCCCCATGGGAGAGAAAGCTGGAAAAGACACTGGACAAATGTCCAAAGTCCGTATGTCCTGGATGGTCTGTCTAGGAATTTTGGGGTTGCTAGCTTGGACCATGTGTCATGTCCTTTCCACTAATGATACCTGAAAAAAATAAAGAAATGAAGACTCGAAAGCAGAATGAAGGCTGACTTCCCGTCATCTGTGTCTCCGCCTCAGCCTGTGCCCTTAAACCAGAGCCTAGCCTCTGAGTGCCTCGAGGATTCCATGGGCACGGTT
This sequence comes from Onychomys torridus, assembly GCF_903995425.1. NCBI lineage: Eukaryota > Metazoa > Chordata > Mammalia > Rodentia > Cricetidae > Onychomys > Onychomys torridus. The sequence goes on along the minus strand of NC_050450.1, from coordinate 94,910,184 downwards.
ACTCCCACTGTTTACGTTAGCAATTGAGTTCTTCCCATTTTGGCCAGTGGAAACCTGTTCGGGGTGGTTGCTAGGCCCATTTTGCCATGACCCGTCATTCCTGGACTTTTCTAGTACAAGCTGTCCCAGGCTCCTCTGTCTTTTTCCTGTCCTGGCCATGGAATCAATCGGTTCTCTCCAAGGACTTTGGTTCTGTTTGGTGAAAATGGTGTTTGGAAGTCAAGTCCTGGTGACTGAATGTGTTCTCAGCTGCTGGGATGAACTGCTCCCTGTCCTCAGGAGCCTGGGCTAGAGCCAACAGATGTGTGGACACATGTGCGTGTGTACCATCCTTCATACCTGTGTTATTTTATTTTTAACAGTTCTAGGGTGAAACAGGGTGTTATGGGTCACACTGGTAATCCCAGGAGGCTGAGGCTGGAGGATTGCCATGAGTTGATGTTGGCCTGGTCTACACTGAGAATTCCACCCCAGCAGGGCTACATATAGAGACTCTTTTAAAAAAATTGAGGCCGGGGGTGGTGGAGCATGCCTTTGATCCCAGCACTCAGGAGGCAGAAGCAGACGGATCTCTGTGAGTTTGAGGCCACCTTGGTCTCCAAAGCGAGTTCCAGGAAAGGCACAAAGCTACACAGAGAAGCCCTGTCTCAATAAACCAATAAATAAATAAATATAAAATTTTTGAATTGGGCAGTGGTGGTGCACTTGTTTAATCCAGCACTCAGGGAGGCAGAGGCAGGTGGATCTTTGTGAGTTGGAAGGGCTTGGTCTATAGAGCTAGTTCCAGAGAAATCCTGTCTCAAATTGTCCTTTAACCTCCATCACACACACACACACACACACACACACACACACACACACACCATTTACAAACACACATTCACAAGAAATTGGGAGAAAAGTTTGGATGACATCACACACAGATACACACATCATCATCATTTTTATCATTCACAAACACACATTATTTACACAAAAACATTGGGGAGAGAAGTTAATACACACACACACACACACACACACACACACACACACACACAAATATATATACTCTGGTTTTTGGTATTAGGATTTGGACACTAAGTATATACTCTACCACTAAGGTTCCCCTGGCTCTCCCCACAGATTTGTTTGTTTGTTTGTGTGGTTTGTCTTTTTGAGATAGGATCTTGCTAAGTTGCCCATGCTGATCTTGAACTTGCAGTCTCCTGCTTCAGCCTCCTATGTATCTGGGAATACACGTATGCACCCCTGCAAATAATGCCTGTTATCTATCATCTACCTATCTACCCACCTACCTATCATCTATCTACCTACCTATTTTCCTATCTATCTACCTACCTCTATCTCTGTCTTTGATTTTTTACACTGAAATTCTTTATTCCTTTTAAACTTTTTTGAGATTTGTTTATTTTTATTTTATGTGTATGGCTCTTTTGTACATCTGTGTACTATGTGTGTGCCTGATGCCCAAGGAGGCCAGAAGAGGGCATCAGATCCCCTGAAACTAGAGTTACAGATCCTTGTGAGCCACCACGTGGTTGCTGGAAAGGGTAAGTGCTCTTAACCACTGGACTGTCTCTCCAAACAGGGTCTCACTACACAGCCCCTGCTGGCCTCAACTTGCTAGGTAGACCAGGCTGGATTCACAGAGATCTTCCTGTCTCTGCCTCTCAAATCCTGTAATTATTGGCTGTTGCCAGCATGCCTGGCTTGATATTCTTTTTGTTTGTTTGTTTGTTTTTGTTTTTCGAGACAGGGTTTCTCTGTGTAGCCCTGGCTGTCCTGGAACTCACTCTGTAGACCAGGCTGGCCTTGAACTCACAGAGAGCCACTTGCTTCTGCCTCCTCAGTGTTGGAGGTGTGCCATCACCATTCCAAGGACAACTTTTGAGACAAGTCAGCTCTTTCCCTTTACAGTGGGTACCACAGATGGAACTCAGGCTGTCAGGCTCTTCGATGGCCCATCTAGAATGAATTTTGGTCATACTCACTCTCTACCCTCTTTCTCTCCTAACTCCTTCATCCCCTTCCTCCCCCCCCCCCCCATAGATCCCTTTTCTTTTTCTTTTTCTTTTTTTTTTTGGTTTCTCTGTGCAGGTTTGCGCCTTTCCTGAAACTTGCTCTCTAGACCAGGCTGGCCTCGAACTCACAGAGATCCGCCTGGCTCTGCCTCCTGAGTGCTGGGATTAAAGGCGTGCGCCACCACTGCCTGGCTCCCTTTTCTTTCATATCTTTTTTTTTTTTTTTTAAATCTAGATTCACGTGTGAGAAAAAGTGATATTTGTCTTTCTGAACCTGGATTATTTTGCTTAACATAGTGAATTCTGGTTCCATTTTTCTCTCTCTCCCTCTCTCTCCATCTCCCTTCTCTCTCCATCTTTCTTCCCCCACCCTTTCTTCTCCCTCAGGCTGGCCTCAGGCTTATTATGTAGCCAAGAGTGATCTTGAACTCCACACCCCCCTGCCTCCGCTTCTCAAGCGTTGGGTTACAGGTGAAAGGTGCAGGCTGTCTCCTCACAATCTGTAAATACACCTCAGACTCTGCTTAGGTCCCCAGTGTCTTCCTTTCCTACTCTGGTATGGGAACCAGGACACAGTCACTGTGTTTCATCGAGTGCTCATGTCTCCTTGGATACTGAGTCAGCATGATTACCTCTTCTTTTCTGGTGTCCTCTCGAGATTAGACCAAGGAAGCAGATCCTTGAGGCAGGACTGGAATGAATTACCCGTCCCATTGCACAATAGCATCTATTTGCCATGTCTGAGGCCAGGGAACGTGGGATTCCAGAGCTGACATTTGACTGAGGTTGCATAGCCCTGGGAGGAGTTAGATCTGAACCTGGGCCACTCTGAGTTTTGCTTTGTCAGTTGGAGACAGACAATGTGCTAGTGAGGGAGGTCCCTGGTATTGGATTGGAGGATGAGAGGTGGAGACCTCTTACCTCTGCATTAGGGCTTCTGTGTGCTGTCTCTGTAAGTCTAGTCTCCATCCAGCACATGCAGCAACATGGCTTCTCCTTAGACCTGGCAGGACCATCTTGTGCCCATTCGGGGCTGTCTGGTCCTTGTGTCTCTAGCTCCAGCAAGACAGTAATCTGATCATTCACAAGAGACACATGTTTTTCTGAGTTCTGTGAGTCACATTGCCAAGACAGCCAGTGGCCCCAGCCTTTGGGCCTCACTGGATGAGATCTCTCCTAAGGGAGCATCCAGATGGAGTTGGCTCAGGGCTGCTGGAGAGCCCGAGTCTCCTTCAATGGCTGTGGGCTTCTCTGCCTAGCAGGTAAAGACAAACCCCACTACTCCACATCTGAAACTCCGGATAATCCTGCAGTTTCAAAGTTCCAAGCCTTGTCTCTGAGGGGCATTCATCCAGCATGTGTGTTTCATTTGGCCCTCACTTAATTAAAAGAATTTTTAAAAATTAGTTCACAACACGAAAAAAATCAAGAGCGCCTCATAAAAAGTCCAGAGTTTGGCTTCTCGGGAAAAAATCAGATGTAGCAATAAGTGGCCCTCTTTCCCATGGCCAGAGCTGAAGAGTAGCTGTCCCCTTAGCTATGACATTTGTCCTCACTGTACCCAGTTTCTCAACGCCATGGACTGCGTGACATTCTAAAGTGTTTAAATACACAACTTGATGTACATTTATTCACTCAACAAACATCAAGCCTCTTCCTTGGCCAAGTTCTAGGCTCCAGATCAACTCTAGATCAATTTAGAGTCCATAGTTGACTCTCGAATTGTATGTGACGGTCCGAGAAAGCTGGCTCTGCTAATATGGGAGTGAGGAAGAATGGTCCCGAACTCTGTCTCAGGTGCTTTAAGAGGACCTCTGGTCCCGGCTGAGCCCGTATGTCCTCTGCTCTTCAATGCTTCATCTGTTCTCGAACTTTTTTTTTTTTTCCTCTCCTGGAGGTCAGTTCAGGACCTTGTGTACGCCAGGCAAGCACTCTACTTTCTATTTTGATTATTTAAATTATGTACATGTGTGTGAGCCTATGTGCACAGATTGCAGGTACCCATGGAGACTAAAGGCACTGGATCCCCCTAGAGCTGGAGTTACAGCTGGGGACTGAACAGTACAGGCTCTTAACTGCTGAGCCCTGCCTCCAGTCCCCACTTCCCTTATCTTTTTGTTCTCCTGTTTGTTTTGAGACAATGTCTCTTACCATGTAGCCTGGTTGGCCAGGAACTTACTATCTTGCTCCCCACTTTTTGAGACAGGGACTCATGTAATCCAGGGTAGGTGTTTTATAGCAGAGGATGACCTTGAACTCCTGATCCTCCTGCTTCTACCTCACAAGTGCTGGTGTCCCAGATGTGCACCACCACACCTGTTCATTCTCACCCTCCTATTAATTCTTACTACCTCTTCCAAGAACAGATCTTCGTGTTTGTCTTGGGCCCTGGGCAGCTGCTGTGTGGTCAGAGCATGGTGGGGACAAGTGGAGAAGGCTGGACCTTGGTATGAGATGACATCAGGGCCCAGTGAAGTCTCTGATGATCTCTCACAGGAAGCATGGAGTCTCCATTCTTTGCAGTCTGTGGCTATAGTAGGAGGTGAGATAAGAAAGGACCAAGATCTTGGGGTCAGATGATTTAGTGGAAGCCCTGGCTCTACCGATTACCTGCCATATGACCAACTATTATTATAGTATATTATTATTATATTCTCTGAGCGTGTCTTTGTCTAGAAAATGGGGGTAGAACTGTGTATTCATGAGACTACTGTCAGTGTCACATGTGATGTGTATGTTGCTTTCTGTTGCTGTGATAAACCCCCTTACAAAAAGCAGCTTGGACCGGGTGGTGGTGGCACAGGCCTTTAATTCCAGCACTCAGGAGGCAGAGACAGGCAGATCTCTGAGTTCGAGGCCAGCCTTGGCTACAGAGCAAGTTCCAGGACAGCCAGGGCCACAAAGGGAGATCCTATCTTGAAAAAAAAAAAATGAAGGCAGTCTTCTATGGTCACTGACATGGGCCAGTCTGATATGAGCAATTCCTCGACTGAGGCTCCCTCTTTCCAGGTGGCTCTAGGCTGTGTTTTGTTGACAATAAAAACTAACCAGGATGGTGCATCAGGTTTGAAGAGCTGCGCTGGGTGGGTAGTGTAAATCAGTGGGAGAGTTAACATTCTTAGGCCATAGGTTCAATTCCTGGAACTGGGGTAAAACAAAAGAAGAGCAATGTTTGGAGCGTAACAGATGCTCACCAAATTGCCCCTCGTCATCGTCATTGTTGGGGGAGTGGGTATGTGCTATGAAACTGTCACAGGCAAAGATTCAAGTAACCACTGCTATGAGACTCTTCCTGTCACATCTCAGCCATACTCTTCTCCCGGGCCTCCACTGCCCCACTGGCCTCAGACTCACAGGACTCCTGCCTCAGTGTTTTAAAGTTCTGGGATTTACAGTTGTGAACTCAGCTACACACACACACACACACACACACAGACACACACACACACACACACACACATATATAATATGTAAAATTACATATCATATGTATGTTTAAAAATATTTAAAATTCTTTTAAGATTTACTTTTATTACTTTTTGTATGTGCCTGTGCACTACATGTGTGCTTGGTGTCAGAGGAGGTGAGGAGCCTCCCTGTGGTTGCTGGGAATCGAACCTAGGTCTTTCACAACAATAAGAAGTGCCCTTAACCACTGAGCCAACTCTCCAGCCCTATATTTTATCTTTTTGAAATAGGATTTCACTGTGTTGTCCAGGTTGTTTGCAAGCTTGTGAGCTCAGTGGATCTCTTCTCTTCAGCTTCCTTAGAGGGGGTTATAAGTGCATGCCACCACACCTGGCTAAGCTTTTTTAAAATGAAGGCATTTTTATTCTGTGACATAAATACCCAGGAGTGCCATGGTGGGCTCTTAGCGGGAAGTACATGTTTAACTGTGTAGGAAACCATCGAACCCTTTTCTGTTTCACTGGGTGTAGCGGCACTTGCTTGAAATCACAGCACTTGGGAGGCTGAGGTAAGAAGATTAGGAGTTCAAGGTCATTATATAACAAGCTTAGGGCCAGCCTGGGCTACATGAGACCCTGTCTGAAAAAACAAGGCACAGATAGAGGATAGCTATTTTACATTCCCACCACTGGCCTTTTTTGTTTGTTTGTTTGCTTTTTGTTTTGATGGCACTGGTTAAGTTAGTTAGCTTAAAATGGGTCATCATCTGAAATGCTGAACTTGAATCTTCCCAATTTGTCACACACATGCTAGTTTTTAACTTTCACACATAGAAGCCAAGAACTAACTAGTCTGCTGCTTTAGTGATCTGAGTTAGACCTGGCCACCTCTGATTTTCAGGTTGGCACCGGGTCCGGCCAGGCCTTTGAATCAGCTGGGTGCAGGGAAGGGTCACCAGGAAACTCAGGCTGCTTGGACCCGACAGGAAGCGTGGGACGAAGCTGACTCTGGCTCCTGGTCAGCCAGGCTGGGGCCTGAGGCTTCCAGTCTGGCTCAGTGCACACTGCCAGGAAACAGCCCAAGTTCTTTAATCGATCCACCCCTGAAAAGTAAATTTATAAGCAAGATAGCTCCAAACTCCTTCCTTTGAGAAATAGCATCTGATAGCCTGGAGTAAGATTATTTTCGGAGTAATAGTAACTGTGTGTCCTTCAGGCTCCCACATTTGTGTTGGTGGTATGCGGCTCTGGGGTGTCTACCTGGAGAAGACTACTGTAGGTTTTTTATTTGTTTGTTTATTAAGGTTCATCTATGTGTGTGAGTGTTTTGCTTGTTCGTCTGAGTGTGTACCACATGCATGCTTGATGCCCTTGGAGGCCAGAAGAGAGCACTGGAGCCCATGGAACTGGAGTTACAGATGGTTGTGAACTGCCATGTGGATGTTGAGAACCAAGCCTGGGTTATCTGTAAAATCAGCCAGTGTTCTTAACTACTGAGCTGTCTCTCCAACCCCTACTATGAGATTTTCTGTAGATGCTCGGATACATAATGGTGTTGTGAACTCTTCCTCACCCTTCTTGTACCCTTCCCCCCAAAGTCAACATGTGCACAACTTTGCTTTTTCATTTGTTTTTATTTTTGATAGTGTTGGAATTGTGCCCTGGACCTCATACATAATATGCAAGTGCTCTATCATAGGGCTACAGCATCCGGAGCCTACCAAACTGACTTTTTAACCTTGCCTTTGGTTATTATTATTGTTGTTGGTGGTTTGTTTAAGACAGAATCTTTGTATATCCCAGACTGGCCTGGATTTTGTAATCTTCCTGCTTCTGAGAGCCGGGATTATGAAGGCGTGCCATGCACCCTTCACTTATTCATTCATTAATGACTAACATTATAGTTTGTGGTTATTTTTTTTGGAGACAGGGTCTCATATGTTTCAGGATGGCCTTTGGACTTGCTATATAGCTGAAATGACCTTGAACTTCAGATCCTCCTTCCTCCATCTCCCCAGTTCTGGGGTTACAGGCATATGTCACCATGGCCAATTTTTGGCAGCACTGGGGATTGAACCTAGGACTTCATGCATTACATTCATGTTGATAAATAGATTCAGTGGCTTTCACAGTGGTATAGGTTCACATAATTTTTAAAAATTTTATGTATTTTTTACTTCATATGTGTTGGTATTTGGTCTGCATGTATATCTGAGAGAGTCAGAGCCACTGGAACTGGAGTTACAGACAGGTGTGAGCTGCCATGTGGGGTGCTGGGAATTGAACCAGGGTCATCTAGAAGAACAGTAAGTGCTCTTAACCATTGAGCCATCTTTCTAGCCCAAATTTTCCATAATTTCACTTAAATCTCCCAGTAACTCCGTATCATAAGCAAGTGGACTGTGAACACCATTTTATTAGAGCCTCTCAAAACTAGAAGATAGATTCAACACTATTAAATCATTTCCATTGTGGTTTGGAAGAGAGGTAATCTAGCACTGATTTCATAACTTGCCCCTCATTCTAATGGGAAGTTGTCTGTGTGTAGGTCATTAGTAGTGCACAGTCATGTGTGCACATGAGACGTGGTGGGTCCAAATTGAGATGTTCTGTAAGTACAATTTACACTTTGGGGAGCTGGAGAGATGGCTCAGTAGTCAACAGTGTGTATTGATTGCTCTTGCAAGAGACTCAAGTTCAGTTCCCAGCACACCATGTCACAACTGCCTATAACTGCAACTCCAGGGGTCTGATGCTTTCTTCTGCCCTCTTAGGGTACATGCACTCATGTGCACATACCCACACAGACACACAAATTCAACAATAAAATCAATCTTTAAAAAAAATGCAACAGTCGGGTGGTGGTGGCACAAGCCTTTAATCCCAGCACTCGGGAGGCAGAGGCAGTGGATCTCTGTGAGTTCAAGATCAGCCTGGTCTACAAAACAAGTTCTAGGACAGCCAGGGCTCCACAGAGAAACCCAGTCCTTTTGTTTGTTTGTTTGTTTGTTTGTTTTTCGAGACAGGGTTTCTCTGTGTAGCTTTGCGCCTTTCCTGTAACTCATTTTGGAGACCAGGCTGGCCTCGAACTCACAGAGATCCACCTGGCTCTGCCTCCCGAGTGCTGGGATCAAAGGCGTGTGCCACCATCGCCCAGCAAACCCAGTCTTGAAAACAAACAGACAAACAAATGAACCAAACCAAACCAAACAAAAAAACCACTTTGGATTTTGACAATGTGACATATTAAGAATAATGAAGTAAAAAATTCTTTGGCTGGAGAGATGGCTCAGTGGTTAAGAGCACCAACTGCTCTTCCAGAGGTCCTGAGTTCAATTCCCAGCAACCACATCTCCT